>NW_027480553.1:322474-644949 GCF_051401765.1 Calliopsis andreniformis | reverse complement strand
TCATCCTCCATCCTCAATCCTCAATCCTCAATCATCAATCTTCAATCCTCAATACTCAACCTTCGATCCTCAATCCTCAGTCGTCAATCCTCGAACCTCAATCCTCAGTAATGAATACTCCATCTTCAATACTCAATCCTCAATCCTCAATCCTCAATCCTCAATACTCAATCCTCAATCCTCATTCCGCAAACCTCAATCCTCAACCCTCAGTCCTCATTCTCCAACCTCAATCCTCAATCCTCAATCCTCAATCTCCAATCCTCAATACTCAACCTTCGATCCTCAATCCTCAGTCCTCAATCCTCGAACCTCAATCCTCAGTCATGAATACTCCATCTTCAATACACAATACACAATCCTCAAACCTCAATCCTCAATCCTCAGTCATCAATCATCAATCTTCAATACTCAATCCTCAATCCTCAATCCTCAATCCTCAATCCTCAATCCTCATTCCTCAAACTTCAATCCTCAACCCTCAGTCCTCATCCTCCATCCTCAATCCTCAATCCTCAATCCTCAATCTTCAATCCTCAATACTCAACCTTCGATCCTCAATCCTCAGTCCTCAATCCTCAAACCTCAATCCTCAGTCATGAATACTCCATCTTCAATACACAATACACAATCCTCAAACCTCAATCCTCAATCCTCAATCCTGAATCCTCAATCCCCAACCTGCAATCCTCAACCCTCGGTCCTCATCCTCAATTCTCAATTCTCAATCCTCAAACCTCAATCTTCAATCCTCAATACTCAATCCTCAATCCTCAATACTCAGCCATCAATCCTCAATTCTCAATACTCAATAGAATATCCTGAATTCTCAGTATTCAATACTCAAACCTCAATCCTCAACCCTCAGCCCTCATCCTCCATCCTCAAACCTCAATCCTCAAACCTCAATCTTCAATCCACAATACTCAATCTTCGATCCTCAATCCTGAACCCTCAATCCTCAATCCTCATTCCTCAAACCTCAGTCCTCAAGCCTCAGTCCTCATTCTCCATCCTCAATGCTCACTCCTCAATCCTCAATCTTCAATCCTCAATACTCAACCTTCGATCCTCAATCCTCAGTCATCAGTCCTCAATCCTCAATCCTCAGTCATGAATACTCAATCTTCAATACACAATCCTAAATCCTCAATCCTCATTCCTCAATCCTCAATCCTCAATCCTCATTCCTCAAACCTCAATCCTCAACCCTCAGTCCTCATCCTCAATTCTCAATTATCAATCCTCAATCCTCAATTCTCAATCTTCAATCCTCAATAATCAATCTCCAATCCTAGATCCTCAATGCCCAGTCCTCAATCGTTAATCCTCAATCTTCAATCCTCAATACCCAGCCCTCAATCCAAAATACTCAATCTTCAATCCTCAATCCTCAATTCTCAATCCTCAATACTCAATACTCAATCGTCAATCCTCAATCCCCAATCCTGAATCTTCAATCCTCAATCCTCAATCCTCAATCCTCAATCCTCAATCTTCAATCCTCAATACTCAATCTTCAATCCTCAATCCTCAATCCCCAATCCTCAATCCTCATTCCTCAAACCTCAATTCTCAACCCTCAGTCCTCATTCTCCATCCTCAATCCTCACTCCTCAATCCTCATTCCTCAAACCTCAATCCACAACCCTCAGTCCTCATCCTCAATTCCCAATTCTCAATCCTCAATCCTCAATTCTCAATCTTCAATCCTCAATAATCAATCTTCAATCCTCAATCCCCAGCCCTCAATCTTCAATCCTCAATGCTCAATCCTCAATCCTCAATCCTCAGTCCTCAATCCTCAATCCTCAATCCTCATACCACTATCCTCAACCGTCAGTCCTCGTCCTCAATCCTCAACTATCAATCCTCAATCCTCAATATTCAATCATCAACACTCAATACTCAATCTTCAATCCTCAATCCTCAATCCTCAATCCTCAATTATCAATCCTCAATCCTCAGTCTTCAAACCTGAATCCTGAATCTTCAATCCTGAATCCTCAATCTTCAGACCTCAGTCCTCAACAGTCAGTTGTCAATTCTCAATCCTCAACACAATATCATCAATTCAGAGTTTTCAATACTCAATACTCAATCTGCAATCTTCAAATCTCTATCCACAAACATTAAATTCTCATCACTGAACCCTCTACACTCAGTCCCCAATCCTCAATCTTCAATCCTCAATCCTCAATCCTCAATCCTCATCCCTCAATCTTCAATCCTCAATCATCAACCTTCAATCCTCAATCCTCCATCCTCAATTCTCAATCCTCAATCCTCAGCCCTCAGTCCTCAAACCTCAATCCTCAACCCTCAGCCCTCATCCTCAGTCCTCAATCCTGAATCCTCAATCCTCTATCTTCAATCCTCAATACTCAGTCTTCAATCATCAATCCTCAATCCTCAATCCTCCATCCTCAATCCTCAATCATCAATCCTCAATCCTCAATCATCAACCTTCAATACTCAATACTCAATCTTCAATCGTCAATACTCAATCCTCAATCGTCAATCCTCATTCTTCAATCCTCAATACCCAATCCTAAATCCTCAATCCTCAGTCCTCCATCCTCAATTCTCAATCCTCAATCCTCTGTCCTCAGTCCTCAAACCTCAATCCTCATTCCTCAAACCTCAATCCTCAATACTCAATCCTCAATCATCAATCCTCAATCTTCAATACTCAATCCTCAATCCTCATTCCTCAATTCTCAATCATCAATCCTCAAACCTCAATCGTCAATCCTCCATCCCCAATCATCTATCTTCAGTCCTCAATCCTCAATCCTCAATCCTCAATCGTCAATCCTCAATCCCCAATACTCTACCTTCAATCCTCAATCCTTAATCCTCAACCCTCAATCCTCAATCCTCAATCTTCAATCCTCAATCCCCAGTCCTCAATCTCCAATCCTCAATGCTCTATACTCAATCCTCAATCCTCAGTCCTCAATCCGCAATCCTCAATCATCAATCCGCAATCCTCAATCTTCAATCCACGATACTCAATCTTCAATCCTCAGTGCTCAATTATGAAATCCTCAATCCTCAATATTCAACACACAACCCTCAACCATCAATCCTCAATTATCAATACTCAATAGAATATCCTGAATTCTCAGTTTTCAATACTCAATCCTCAATCTTCAATCTTCAAGTCTCCATCCACAAACATCTACTCTCATCACTCAACCCTCAATACTCAGACCTCAATCTTCAATCCTCAATCCTCAATCCTCAATCGTCAATCCTCAATCCCCAATCCTCTATCATCAATCCTCAATCCTCAATCCTCAATCCTCAATCCTCAACCTTCGATCCTCAATACTCAATCTTCAATCTTCAATCCTCAACCCTCAATCCTCAATACCCAATCCGCAATCCTCAATGCTAAACCATCAACCCTCACTTCTCAATACTCAATCTTCAATACTCAATCCTCAATCCTCAACCCTCAATCCTCAATCCACAATCCTCAATCCTCAATCATCAACCTTCAATCCTCAATCCTCCATCCTCAATTCTCAATCCTCAATCCTCAGCCCTCAGTCCTCAAACCTCAATCCTCAACCCTCAGCCCTCATCCTCAGTCCTCAATCCTGAATCCTCAATCCTCAATCTTCAATCCTCAATACTCAGTCTTCAATCATCAATCCTCAATCTTCAATCCTCCATCCTCAATCCTCAATCATCAATCCTCAATCCTCAATCATCAACCTTCAATACTCAATACTCAATCTTCAATCGTCAATACTCAATCCTCAATCGTCAATCCTCATTCTTCAATCCTCAATACCCAATCCTAAATCCTCAATCCTCAGTCCTCCATCCTCAATTCTCAATCCTCAATCCTCTGTCCTCAGACCTCAAACCTCAACCCTCAACCCTCAGCCCTCATCCTCAATCCTCAATCCTGAATCCTCATTCTCCATCCTCAATCCTCAATCCTCAATCCTCAATCTTCAATCCTCAATACTCAACCTTCGATCCTCAATCCTCAGTCCTCAATCCTCGAACCTCAATCCTCAGTCATGAATACTCCATCTTCAATAGTCAATACACAATCCTCAATCCTCAACCCTCAATCCTCAATCCTCAATCCTCATTCCTCAAATCCCAATCCTCAACCCTCAGTCCTCATCCTCCATCCTCAAACCTCAATCCTCAATCCTCAATGCTCAATCCTCATTCCTCAAACCTCAATCCTCAACCCTCAGTCCTCATCCTCAATTCCCAATTCTCAATCCTCAATCTTCAATTCTCAATCTTCAATCCTCAATAATCAATCTTCAATCCTCAATCCCCATCCCTCAATCTTCAATCCTCAATGCTCAATCCCCAATCCTCAATCCTCAATCCTCAATCCTCAATCCTCATTCCTCAAACACCAATCCTCAACCCTCGGTCCTCATCCTCCATCCTCAACCCTCAATCCTCAATCCTCAATCCTCATTCCTCAAACCTCAATCCTCAACCCTCAGTCCTCATCCTCAATTCCCAATTTTCAATCCTCAATCCTCAATTCTCAATCTTCAATCCTAAATAATCGATCTTCAATCCTCAATCCCCAGCCCGCAATCTTCAATCCTCAATGCTCAATCCTCAATCCTCTATCCTCAGTCCTCAATCCTCAATCCTGAATCCTCAATCCTCAATGCTCAATCTTCAATCCTCAATCCTCAATCCTCAATCCTCAATCCTCAATCCTCAATCTTCAATCCACAATACTCAATCTTCGATCCTCAATACTCAACCCTCAATCCTCAATCCTCAATCCTCAGTCATGAATACTCAATCTTCAATACACAATCCTAAATCCTCAATCCTCATTCCTCAATCCTCAATCCTCAATCCTCAATCCTCATTCCTCAAACCTCAATCCTCAACCCTCAGTCCTCATCCTCAATTCTCAATTCTCAATCCTCAATCCTCAATTCTCAATTTTCAATCCTCAATAATCAATCTCCAATCCTAGATCCTCAATCCCGAATCCTCAATCGTTAATCCTCAATCTTCAAACCTCAATACCCAGCCCTCAAACCTCTATACTCAATCTTCAATCCTCAATCCTCAACTCTCAATCCTCAATACTCAATACTCAATCGTCAATCCTCAATCCCCAATCCTGAATCTTCAATCCTCAATCCTCAATCCTCAAACCCCAATCCTCAACCCTCAGTCCTCATCCTCCATCCTCAACCCTCAATCCTCAACCTTCGATCCTCAATACTCAATCTTCAATCTTCAATCCTCAACCCTCAATCCTCAATACCCAATCCGCAATCCTCAATACTAAACCATCAACCCTCAATTCTCAATACTCAATCTTCAATCCTCAATCCTCAATCCTCAACCCTCAATCCTCAATCCACAATCCTCAATCCTCAATCATCAACCTTCAATCCTCAATCCTCCATCCTCAATTCTCAATCCTCAAACCTCAGCACTCAGTCCTCAAACCTCAATCCTCAACCCTCAGCCCTCATCCTCAATCCTCAATCCTGAATCCTCAATCCTCAATCTTCAATCCTCAATACTCTGTCTTCAATCATCAATCCTCAATCCTCAATCCTCCATCCTCAATCCTCAATCATCAATCCTCAATCCTCAATCATCAACCTTCAATACTCAATACCCAATCTTCAATCCTCAATACTCAATCCTCAATCGTCAATCCTCATTATTCAATCCTCAATACCCAATCCTAAATCCTCAATCCTCAATCCTCCATCCTCAATTCTCAATCCTCAATCCTCTGTCCTCAGTCCTCAAACCTCAACACTCAACCCTCAGCCCTCATCCTCAATCCTCAATCCTGAATCCTCAATCCTCAATCTTCAACCCTCAGTACTCAATCTTCAATCTTGAATCCTCAACCCTCAATCCTCAATCCCCAATCCTCAACCATCAATCCTCAATACTCAGTCTTCAATCCTCAATCCTCAATCCTCAATCCTCAGACCTCAATCCTCAATCATCAATCCTCAATCCTCAATCCTCAATCCTCAATCATCAATCTTCAATCCTCAATACTCAACCTTCGATCCTCAATCCTCAGTCGTCAATCCTCGAACCTCAATCCTCAGTCATGAATACTCCATCTTCAATACTCAATCCTCAATCCTCAATCCTCAATCCTCAATACTCAATCCTCAATCCTCACTCCGCAAACCTCAATCCTCAACCCTCAGTCCTCATTCTCCATCCTCAGTCCTCAATCCTCAATCCTCAATCTTCAATCCTCAATACTCAACCTTCGATCCTCAATCCTCAGTCCTCAATCCTCGAACCTCAATCCTCAGTCATGAATACTCCATCTTCAATACTCAATACACAATCCTCAATCCTCAACCCTCAATCCTCAATCCCCAATCCTCATTCCTCAAATCCCAATCCTCAACCCACCGTCCTCATCCTCCATCCTCAAACCTCAATCCTCAATCCTCAATGCTCAATCCTCATTCCTCAAACCTCAATCCTCAACCCTCAGTCCTCATCCTCAATTCCCAATTCTCAATCCTCAATCTTCAATTCTCAATCTTCAATCCTCAATAATCAATCTTCAATCCTCAATCCCCATCCCTCAACCTTCAATCCTCAATGCTCAATCCCCAATCCTCAATCCTCAATCCTCAATCCTCAATCCTCATTCCTCAAACACCAATCCTCAACCCTCAGTCCTCATCCTCCATCCTCAATCCTCAATCCTCAATCCTCAATCCTCATTCCTCAAACCTCAATCCTCAACCCTCAGTCCTCATCCTCAATTCCCAATTCTCAATCCTCAATCCTCAATTCTCAATCTTCAATCCTAAATAATCAATCTTCAATCCTCAATCCCCAGCCCGCAATCTTCAATCCTCAATGCTCAATCCTCAATCCTCAATCCTCAGTCCTCAATCCTCAATCCTGAATCCTCAATCCTCAATACTCAATCTTCAATCCTCAATCCTCAATCCTCAATCCTCAATCCTCAATCGTCAGTCATCAATCCTCAATCTTCAATACTCAATCGTCAATCCTCAGTCCTCAATTCTCAATCCTCAATCCACGTTCCTCAAACCTCAATCCTCAACCCTCAGTCCTCATTCTCAACTCTCAATCCTCAATCCTCAAACCTCAATCTTCAAACCTCAATACTCAATCCTCAATCCTCAATACTCAACCATCAATCCTCAATTCTCAATACTCAATAGAACATCCTGAATTCTCAGTAATCAATACTCAAACCTCAATCGTCAATCCTCAGCCCTCATCCTCCATCCTCAATCCTCAATCCTCAATCCTCAATCCTCAATTCTCAATCCTCAATCCTCAGTCATCAGTCCTCAATCCTCAATCCTCAATCCTCAAACCTCAGCCCTCAAGCGTCAGACCTCGTCCTCAATCCTCAACCCTCAACCCTCAATACTCAATCTTCAATCCTCAATCCTCAATCCTCAATCCTATAATCCTCAATCCTCAATATTCAACACACAACCCTCAACCAACAATCCGCAATACTCAACCATCAATCCTCAATTCTCAATACTCAATAGAATATCCTGAATTCTCAGTTTTCAATACTCAATCTTCAATCTACAATCTTCAAGTCTCCATCCACAAACATCTATTCTCATCACTCAACCCTCAACACTCAGTCCTCAATCTTTAATCCTCAATCCTCAGTCCTCAATCTTCAATCCTCATTACTCAATCTTCAATCCTCAATAATCAATCCTCAATCCTCAATCCTCAGTCATCAATCATCAATCTTCAATACTCAATCCTCAATCCTCAATCCTCAATCCTCAATCCTCAATCCTCATTCCTCAAACTTCAATCCTCAACCCTCAGTCCTCATCCTCCATCCTCAATCCTCAATCCTCAATCCTCAATCTTCAATCCTCAATACTCAACCTTCGATCCTCAATCCTCAGTCCTCAATCCTCAAACCGCAATCCTCAGTCATGAATACTCCATCTTCAATACACAATACACAATCCTCAAACCTCAATCCTGAATCCTCAATCCTGAATCCTCAATCCCCAACCTTCAATCCTCAACCCTCGGTCCTCATCCTCAATTCTCAATTCTCAATCCTCAAACCTCAATCTTCAATCCTCAATACTCAATCCTCAATCCTCAATACTCAGCCATCAATCCTCAATTCTCAATACTCAATAGAATATCCTGAATTCTCAGTATTCAATACTCAAACCTCAAACCTCAACCCTCAGCCCTCATCCTCCATCCTCAAACCTCAATCCTCAAACCTCAATTTTCAATCCACAATACTCAATCTTCGATCCTCAATCCTCAACCCTCAATCCTCAATCCTCATTCCTCAAACCTCAATCCTCAACCCTCAGTCCTCATTCTCCATCCTCAATGCTCACTCCTCAATCCTCAATCTTCAATCCTCAATACTCAACCTTCGATCCTCAATCCTCAGTCATCAGTCCTCAATCCTCAATCCTCAGTCATGAATACTCAATCTTCAATACACAATCCTAAATCCTCAATCCTCATTCCTCAATCCTCAATCCTCAATCCTCATTCCTCAAACCTCAATCCTCAACCCTCAGTCCTCATCCTCAATTCTCAATTGTCAATCCTCAATCCTCAATTCTCAATCTTCAATCCTCAATAATCAATCTCCAATCCTAGCTCCTCAATCCCCAGTCCTCAATCGTTAATCCTCAATCTTCAATCCTCAATACCCAGCCCTCAATCCAAAATACTCAATCTTCAATCCTCAATCCTCAATTCTCAATCCTCAATACTCAATACTCAATCGTCAATCCTCAATCCCCAATCCTGAATCTTCAATCCTCAATCCTCAATCCTCAATCCTCAATCCTCAATCTTCAATCCTCAATACTCAATCTTCAATCCTCAATCCTCAATCCCCAATCCTCAATCCTCATTCCTCAAACCTCAATTCTCAACCCTCAGTCCTCATTCTCCACCCTCAATACTCACTCCTCAATCCTCAATCTTCAATCCTCAATACTCAACCTTCGATCCTCAATCCTCAGTCCTCAATCCTCGTACCTCAATCCTCAGTCATGAATACTCCATCTTCAATACTCAATACACAATCCTCAATCCTCAATCCTCAATCCTCAATCCTCAATCCTCATTCCTCAAACCCCAATCCTCAACCCTCAGTCCTCATCCTCCATCCTGAACCCTCAATCCTCAACGCTCAATCCTCATTCCTCAAACCTCAATCCTCAACCCTCAGTCCTCATCCTCAATTCCCAATTCTCAATCCTCAATCCTCAATTCTCAATCTTCAATCCTCAATAATCAATCTTCAATCCTCAATCCCCAGCCCTCAATCTTCAATCCTCAATGCTCAATCCTCAATCCTCAATCCTCAGTCCTCAATCCTCAATCCTCAATCCTCATACCACTATCCTCAACCGTCAGTCCTCGTCCTCAATCCTCAACTATCAATCCTCAATCCTCAATATTCAATCATCAACACTCAATACTCAATCTTCAATCCTCAATCCTCAATCCTCAATCCTCAATTATCAATCCTCAATCCTCAGTCTTCAAACCTGAATCCTGAATCTTCAATCCTGAATCCTCAATCTTCAGACCTCAGTCCTCAACAGTCAGTTGTCAATTCTCAATCCTCAACACAATATCATCAATTCACAGTTTTCAATACTCAATACTCAATCTGCAATCTTCAAATCTCTATCCACAAACATTAATTCTCATCACTGAACCCTCTACACTCAGTCCCCAATCCTCAGTCTTCAATCCTCAATCCTCAATCCTCAATCCTCATTCCTCAATCTTCAATCCTCAATACTCAATCTTCAATCCTAAATCCTCAATCCCCAATCCTCAGTCCTCAATCCTCAATCGTCAGTCTTCAATCCTCAATACTCAATCTGCAATCCTCAGTCCTCAATCCTCAATCCTCAACCCTCAATCCTCAATCCACAATCCTCAATCCTCAATCATCAACCTTCAATCCTCAATCCTCCATCCTCAATTCTCAATCCTCAATCCTCAGCCCTCAGTCCTCAAACCTCAATCCTCAACCCTCAGCCCTCATCCTCAGTCCTCAATCCTGAATCCTCAATCCTCAATCTTCAATCCTCAATACTCAGTCTTCAATCATCAATCCTCAATCCTCAATCCTCCATCCTCAATCCTCAATCATCAATCCTCAATCCTCAATCATCAACCTTCAATACTCAATACTCAATCTTCAATCGTCAATACTCAATCCTCAATCGTCAATCCTCATTCTTCAATCCTCAATACCCAATCCTAAATCCTCAATCCTCAGTCCTCCATCCTCAATTCTCAATCCTCAATCCTCTGTCCTCAGTCCTCCAACCTCAACCCTCAACCCTCAGCCCTCATCCTCAATCCTCAATCCTGAATCCTCAATCCTCAATCTTCAATCCTCAATACTCAATCTTCAATCTTGAATCCTCAACCCTCAATCCTCAATCCCCAATCCTCAACCTTCAATCCTCAATACTCAGTCTTCAATCCTCAATCCTCAATCCTCAATACTCAACCTTCGATCCTCAATCCTCAGTCGTCAATCTTCGAACCTCAATCCTCAGTCATGAATACTCCATCTTCAATACTCAATCCTCAACCCTCAATCCTCAATCCTCAATCCTCAATCCTCAATCCTCATTCCTCAAACCTCAATCCTCAACCCTCAGTCCTCATTCTCCATCCTCAATCCTCAATCCTCAATCCTCAATTTTCAATCCTCAATACTCAACCTTCGATCCTCAATCCTCAGTCCTCAATCCTCGAACCTCAATCCTTAGTCATGAACACTCCATATTCAATACTCAATACACAATCCTCAATCCTCAATCCTCAATCCTCAATCCTGAATCCTCATTCCTCAAACCCCAACCCTCAACCCTCAGTCCTCATCCTCCATCCTCAACCCTCAATCCTCAATGCTCAATCCTCATTCCTCAAACCTCAAACCTCAACCCTCAGTCCTCATCCTCAATTCCCAATTCTCAATCCTCAATCCTCAATTCTCTCACCTTCAATCCTCAATAATCAATCTTCAATCCTCAATCCCCATCCCTCAATCTTCAAACCTCAATGCTCAATCCCCAATCCTCAATCCTCAATCCTCAATCCTCAATCCTCATTCCTCAAACCCCAATCCTCAACCCTCAGTCCTCATCCTCCATCCTCAACCCTCAATCCTCAATCCTCAATCCTCATTCCTCAAACCTCAATCCTCAACCCTCAGTCCTCATCCTCAATTCCCAATTCTCAATCCTCAATCCTCAATTCTCAATCTTCAATCCTCAATAATCAATCTTCAATCTCCAATACTCAATCGTCAATCCTCAGACCTCAATTCTCAATCCTCAATCCACGTTCCTCAAACCTCAATCCTCAACCCTCAGTCCTCATCCTCCATCCTCAACCCTCAATCCTCAATCCTCAATCCTCATTCCTCAAACCTCAATCCTCAACCCTCAGTCCTCATCCTCAATTCCCAATTCTCAATCCTCAATCCTCAATTCTCAATCTTCAATCCTAAATAATCAATCTTCAATCCTCAATCCCCAGCCCTCAATCTTCAATCCTCAATGCTCAATCCTCAATCCTCAATCCTCAGTCCTCAATCCTCAATCCTGAATCCTCAATCCTCAATACTCAATCTTCAATCCTGAATCCTCAATCCTCAATCCTCAATCCTCAATCCTCAGTCATCAATCCTCAATCTCCAATACTCAATCGTCAATCCTCAGACCTCAATTCTCAATCCTCAATCCACGTTCCTCAAATCTCAATCCTCAACCCTCAGTCCTCATTCTCAACTCTCAATCCTCAATCCTCAAACCTCAATCCTCAATCCTCAATCCTCATTCCTCAAACACCAATCCTCAACCCTCAGTCCTCATCCTCCATCCTCAACCCTCAATCCTCAATCCTCAATCCTCATTCCTCAAACCTCAATCCTCAACCCTCAGCCCTCATCCTCAAACCTCAATCCTCAAACCTCAATCTTCAATCCACAATACTCAATCTTCGATCCTCAATCCTCAACCCTCAATCCTCAATCCTCAATCCTCAGTCATGAATACTCAATCTTCAATACACAATCCTAAATCCTCAATCCTCATTCCTCAACCCTCAATCCTCAATCTTCATTCCTCAAACCTCAATCCTCAACCCTCAGTCCTCATCCTCAATTCTCAATTGTCAATCCTCAATCCTCAATTCTCAATCTTCAATCCTCAATAATCAATCTCCAATCCTAGATCCTCAATCCCCAGTCCTCAATCGTTAATCCTCAATCTTCAATCCTCAATACCCAGCCCGCAATCCAAAATAGTCAATCTTCAATCCTCAATCCTCAATTCTCAATCCTCAATACTCAATACTCAATCGTCAATCCTCAATCCCCAATCCTGAATCTTCAATCCTCAATCCTCAATCCTCAATCCTAAATCCTCAATCTTCAATCCTCAATACTCAATCTTCAATCCTCAATCCTCAATCCCCAATCCTCAATCCTCATTCCTCAAACCTCAATCCTCAACCCTCAGTCCTCATTCTCCATCCTCAATCCTCACTCCTCAATCCTCAATCTTCGATCCTCAATACTCAACCTTCGATCCTCAATCCTCAGTCCTCAATCCTCGTACCTCAATCCTCAGTCATGAATACTCCATCTTCAATACTCAATACACAATCCTCAATCCTCAATCCTCAATCCTCATTCCTCAAACCCGAATCCTCAACCCTCAGTCCTCATCCTCCATTCTGAACCCTCAATCCTCAACGCTCAATCCTCATTCCTCAAACCTCAATCCTCAACCCTCAGTCCTCATCCTCAATTCCCAATTCTCAATCCTCAATCCTCAATTCTCAATCTTCAATCCTCAATAATCAATCTTCAATCCTCAATCCCCAGCCCTCAATCTTCAATCCTCAATGCTCAATCCTCAATCCTCAACCCTCAATCCTCAATCCACAATCCTCAATCGTCAATCATCAACCTTCAATCCTCAATCCTCCATCCTCAATTCTCAATCCACAATCCTGAGCCCTCAGTCCTCAAACCTCAATCTTCAATCCTCAATACTCAATCCTCAATCCTCAATACTCAACCACCAATCCTCAATTCTCAATACTCAATAGAACATCCTGAACTCTCAGTATTCAATCCTCAATCCTCAATCATCAACCTTCAATACTCAATACTCAATCTTCAATCGTCAATACTCAATCCTCAATCGTCAATCCTCATTCTTCAATCCTCAACACCCAATCCTAAATCCTCAATCCTCAGTCCTCCATCCTCAATTCTCAATCCTCAATCCTCTGTCCTCAGTCCTCAAACCTCAACCCTCAACCCTCAGCCCTCATCCTCAATCCTCAACCCTGAATCCTCAATCCTCAATCTTCAATCCTCAATACTCAATCTTCAATCTTCAATCCTCAACCCTCAATCCTCAATCCCCAATCCTCAACCTTCAATCCTCAATACTCAGTCTTCAATCCTCAATCCTCAATCCTCAATCATCAATCCTCAATCCTCAATCCTCAATCCTCATTCCTCAAACACCAATCCTCAACCCTCAGTCATCATCCTCCATCCTCAACCCTCAATCCTCAATCCTCAATCCTCATTCCTCAAACCTCAATCCTCAACCCTCAGTCCTCATCCTCAATTCCCAATTCTCAATCCTCAATCCTCAATTCCCAATCTTCAATCCTAAGTAATCAATCTTCAATCCTCAATCCCCAGCCCTCAATCTTCAATCCTCAATGCTCAATCCTCAATCCTCAATCCTCAGTCCTCAATCCTCAATCCTGAATCCTCAATCCTCAATACTCAATCTTCAATCCTGAATCCTCAATCCTCAATCCTCAATCCTCAATCCTCAGTCATCAATCCTCAATCTTCAATACTCAATCGTCAATCCTCAGTCCTCAATTCTCAATCCTCAATCCACGTTCCTCAAACCTCAATCCTCAACCCTCAGTCCTCATTCTCAACTCTCAATACTCAATCCTCAATCCTCAATCCTATAATCCTCAATCCTCAATATTCAACACACAACCCTCAACCAACAATCCGCAATACTCAACCATCAATCCTCAATTCTCAATACTCAATAGAATATCCTGAATTCTCAGTTTCCAATACTCAATCTTCAATCAACAATCTTCAAGTCTCCATCCACAAACATCTATTCTCATCACTCAACCCTGAACACTCAGTCCTCAATCTTTAATCCTCAATCCTCAATCCTCAATCTTCAATCCTCATTACTCACTCTTCAATCCTCAATAATCAATCCTCAATCCTCAATCCTCAGTCATCAATCCTCAATCTTCAATACTCAATCCTCAATCCTCAATCCTCAATCCTCAATCCTCAATCCTCATTCCTCAAACTTCAATGCTCAACCCTCAGTCCTCATCCTCCATCCTCAATCCTCAATCCTCAATCCTCAATCTTCAATCCTCAATACTCAACATTCGATCCTCAATCCTCAGTCCTCAATCCTCAAACCTCAATCCTCAGTCATGAATACTCCATCTTCAATACGCAATACACAAACCTCAAACCTCAATCCTCAATCCTCAATCCTGAATCCTCAATCCCCAACCTTCAATCCTCAACCCTCAGTCCTCATCCTCAATTCTCAATTCTCAATCCTCAAACCTCAATCTTCAATCCTCAATACTCAATCCTCAATCCTCAATACTCAGCCATCAATCCTCAATTCTCAATACTCAATAGAATATCCTGAATTCTCAGTATTCAATACTCAAACCTCAATCCTCAACCCTCAGCCCTCATCCTCCATCCTCAAACCTCAATCCTCAAACCTCAATCTTCAATCCACAATACTCAATCTTCGATCCTCAATCCTCAACCCTCAATCCTCAGTCATGAATACTCAATCTTCAATACACAATGCTAAATCCTCAATCCTCATTCCTCAAACCTCAATCCTCAATCCTCATTCCTCAAACCTCAATCCTCAACCCTCAGTCCTCATCCTCAATTCTCAATTGTCAATCCTCAATCCTCAATTCTCAATCTTCAATCCTCAATAATAAATCTCCAATCCTAGATCCTCAATCCCCAGTCCTCAATCGTTAATCCTCAATCTTCAATCCTCAATACCCAGCCCTCAATCCAAAATACTCAATCTTCAATCCTCAATCCTCAATTCTCAATCCTCAATACTCAATACTCAATCGTCAATCCTCAATCCCCAATCCTGAATCTTCAATCCTCAATCCTCAATCCTCAATCCTCAATCCTCAATCTTCAATCCTCAATACTCAATCTTCAATCCTCAATCCTCAATCCCCAATCCTCAATCCTCATTCCTCAAACCTCAATCCTCAACCCTCAGTCCTCATTCTCCATCCTCAATCCTCACTCCTCAATCCTCAATCTTCAATCGTCAATACTCAACCTTCGATCCTCAATCCTCAGTCCTCAATCCTCGTACCTCAATCCTCAGTCATGAATACTCCATCTTCAATACTCAATACACAATCCTCAATCCTCAATCCTCAATCCTCAATCCTCAATCCTCATTCCTCAAACCCCAATCCTCAACCCTCAGTCCTCATCCTCCATCCTGAACCCTCAATCCTCAACGCTCAATCCTCATTCCTCAAACCTCAATCCTCAACCCTCAGTCCTCATCCTCAATTCCCAATTCTCAATCCTCAATCCTCAATTCTCAATCTCCAATCCTCAATAATCAATCTTCAATCCTCAATCCCCAGCCCTCAATCTTCAATCCTCAGTGCTCAATCCTCAATCCTCAATCCTCAGTCCTCAATCCTCAATCCTCAATCCTCAAACCTCAATCCTCAACCCTCAGTCCTCATTCCTCAAACCTCAATCCTCAACCCTCAGTCCTCATCCTCCATCCTCAATCCTCAATCCTCAATCCTCAATCTTCAATCCTCAATACTCAACCTTCGATCTTCAATCCTCAGTCGTCAATCCTCGAACCTCAATCCTCAGTCATGAATACTCCATCTTCAATACTCAATCCTCAATCCTCAATCCTCAATCCTCAATCCTCAATCCACAATCCTCATTCCTCAAACCTCAATCCTCAACCCTCAGTCCTCATTCTCCATCCTCAATCCTCAATACTCAATCCTCAATCTTCAATCCTCAATACTCAACCTTCGATCCTCAATCCTCAGTCCTCAATCCTCGAACCTCAATCCTCAGTCATGAATACTCCAGCTTCAATACTCAATACACAATCCTCAATCCTCAATCCTCAATCCTCAATCCTCAATCCTCATTCCTCAAACCCCAATCCTCAACCCTCAGTCCTCATCCTCCATCCTCAACCCTCAATCCTCAATGCTCAATCCTCATTCCTCAAACCTCAATCCTCAACCCTCAGTCCTCATCCTCAATTCCCAATTCTCAATCCTCAATCCTCAATTCTCTCATCTTCAATCCTCAATAATCAATTTTCAATCCTCAATCCCCATCCCTCAATCTTCAATCCTCAATGCTCAATCCCCAATCCTCAATCCTCAATCCTCAATCCTCAATCCTCATTCCTCAAACCCCAATCCTCAACCCTCAGTCCTCATCCTCCATCCTCAACCCTCAATCCTCAATGCTCAATCCTCATTCCTCAAACCTCAATCCTCAACCCTCAGTCCTCATCCTCAATTCCCAATTCTCAATCCTCAATCCTCAATTCTCAATCTTCAATCCTCAATAATCAATCTTCAATCCTCAATCCCCATCCCTCAATCTTCAATCCTCAATGCTCAATCCCCAATCCTCAATCCTCAATCCTCAATCCTCAATCCTCATTCCTCAAACACGAATCCTCAACCCTCAGTCCTCATCCCCCATCCTCAACCCTCAAACCTCAATCCTCAATCCTCATTCCTCAAACCTCAATCCTCAACCCTCAGTCCTCATCCTCAATTCCCAATTCTCAATCCTCAATCCTCAATTCTCAATCTTCAATCCTAAATAATCAATCTTGAATCCTCAATCCCCAGCCCTCGATCTTCAATCCTCAATGCTCAATCCTCAATCCTCAATCCTCAGTCCTCAATCCTCAATCCTGAATCCTCAATCCTCAATACTCAATCTTCAATCCTGAATCCTCAATCCTCAATCCTCAATCCTCAATCCTCAGTCATCAATCCTCAATCTTCAATACTCAATCGTCAATCCTCAGTCCTCAATTCTCAATCCTCAATCCACGTTCCTCAAACCTCAATCCTCAACCCTCAGCCCTCATCCTCAATCCTCAATCCTGAATCCTCAATCCTCAATCTTCAATCCTCAATACTCAATCCTCAATACCCAGCCCTCAATCCAAAATACTCAATCTTCAATCCTCAATCCTCAATTCTCAATCCTCAATACTCAATACTCAATCGTCAATCCTCAATCCCCAATCCTGAATCTTCAATCCTCAATCCTCAATCCTCAATCCTCAATCCTCAATCCTCAATCTTCAATCCTCAATACTCAATCTTCAATCCTCAATCCTCAATTCCCAATCCTCAATCCTCATTCCTCAAACCTCAATCCTCAACCCTCAGTCCTCATTCTCCATCCTCAATCCTCACTCCTCAATCCTCAATCTTCAATCGTCAATACTCAACCTTCGATCCTCAATCCTCAGTCCTCAATCCTCGTACCTCAATCCTCAAACCTCAATCCTCAACCCTCAGTCCTCATTCTCCATCCTCAATCCTCAATCCTCAATCCTCAATCTTCAATCCTCAATACTCAACCTTCGATCCTCAATCCTCAGTCCTCAATCCTCGAACCTCAATCCTCAGTCATGAATACTCCAGCTTCAATACTTAATACACAATCCTCAATCCTCAATCCTCAATCCTCAATGCTCAATCCCCAATCCTCAATCCTCAATCCTCAATCCTCAATCCTCATTCCTCAAACCCCAATCCTCAACCCTCAGTCCTCATCCTCCATCCTCAACCCTCAATCCTCAATGCTCAATCCTCATTCCTCAAACCTCAATCCTCAACCCTCAGTCCTCATCCTCAATTCCCAATTCTCAATCCTCAATCCTCAATTCTCAATCTTCAATCCTCAATAATCAATCTTCAATCCTCAATCCCCATCCCTCACTCTTGAATCCTCAATGCTCAATCCCCAATCCTCAATCCTCAATCCTCAATCCTCAATCCTCATTCCTCAAACACCAATCCTCAACCCTCAGTCCTCATCCCCCATCCTCAACCCTCAATCCTCAAGCCTCAATCCTCATTCCTCAAACCTCAATCCTCAACCCTCAGTCCTCATCCTCAATTCCCAATTCTCAATCCTCAATCCTCAATTCTCAATCTTCAATCCTAAATAATCAATCTTCAATCCTCAATCCCCAGCCCTCGATCTTCAATCCTCAATGCTCAATCCTCAATCCTCAATCCTCAATCCTCAATCCTCAATCCTCAATACTCAATCTTCAATCCTGAATCCTCAATCCTCAATCCTCAATCCTCAATCCTCAGTCATCAATCCTCAATCTTCAATACTCAATCGTCAATCCTCAGTCCTCAATTCTCAATCCTCAATCCACGTTCCTCAAACCTCAATCCTCAACCCTCAGTCCTCATTCTCAACTCTCAATCCTCAATCCTCAAAACTCAATCTTCAATCCTCAATACTCAATCATCAATCCTATAATCCTCAATCCTCAATATTCAACACACAACCCTCAACCAACAATCCGCAATACTCAACCATCAATCCTCAATTCTCAATACTCAATAGAATATCCTGAATTCTCAGTTTCCAATACTCAATCTTCAATCTACAATCTTCAAGTCTCCATCCACAAACATCTATTCTCATCACTCAACCCTGAACACTCAGTCCTCAATCTTTAATCCTCAATCCTCAATCCTCAATCTTCAATCCTCATTACTCAATCTTCAATCCTCAATAATCAATCCTCAATCCTCAATCCTCAGTCATCAATCCTCAATCTTCAATACTCAATCCTCAATCCTCAATCCTCAATCCTCAATCCTCAATCCTCATTCCTCAAACTTCAATCCTCAACCCTCAGTCCTCATCCTCCATCCTCAATCCTCAATCCTCAATCCTCAATCTTCAATCCTCAATACTCAACATTCGATCCTCAATCCTCAGTCCTCAATCCTCAAACCTCAATCCTCAGTCATGAATACTCCATCTTCAATACACAATACACAAACCTCAAACCTCAATCCTCAATCCTCAATCCTGAATCCTCAATCCCCAACCTTCAATCCTCAACCCTCAGTCCTCATCCTCAATTCTCAATTCTCAATCCTCAAACCTCAATCTACAATCCTCAATACTCAATCCTCAATACTCAGCCATCAATCCTCAATTCTCAATACTCAATAGAATATCCTGAATTCTCAGTATTCAATACTCAAACCTCAATCCTCAACCCTCAGCCCTCATCCTCCATCCTCAAACCTCAATCCTCAAACCTCAATCTTCAATCCACAATACTCAATCTTCGATCCTCAATCCTCAACCCTCAATCCTCAGTCATGAATACTCAATCTTCAATACACAATGCTAAATCCTCAATCCTCATTCCTCAAACCTCAATCCTCAATCCTCATTCCTCAAACCTCAATCCTCAACCCTCAGTCCTCATCCTCAATTCTCAATTGTCAATCCTCAATCCTCAATTCTCAATCTTCAATCCTCAATAATAAATCTCCAATCCTAGATCCTCAATCCCCAGTCCTCAATCGTTAATCCTCAATCTTCAATCCTCAATACCCAGCCCTCAATCCAAAATACTCAATCTTCAATCCTCAATCCTCAATTCTCAATCCTCAATACTCAATACTCAATCGTCAATCCTCAATCCCCAATCCTGAATCTTCAATCCTCAATCCTCAATCCTCAATCCTCAATCCTCAATCTTCAATCCTCAATACTCAATCTTCAATCCTCAATCCTCAATCCCCAATCCTCAATCCTCATTCCTCAAACCTCAATCCTCAACCCTCAGTCCTCATTCTCCATCCTCAATCCTCACTCCTCAATCCTCAATCTTCAATCGTCAATACTCAACCTTCGATCCTCAATCCTCAGTCCTCAATCCTCGTACCTCAATCCTGAGTCATGAATACTCCATCTTCAATACTCAATACACAAGCCTCAATCCTCAATCCTCAATCCTCAATCCTCAATCCTCATTCCTCAAACCCCAATCCTCAACCCTCAGTCCTCATCCTCCATCCTGAATCCTCAATCCTCAACGCTCAATCCTCATTCCTCAAACCTCAATCCTCAACCCTCAGTCCTCATCCTCAATTCCCAATTCTCAATCCTCAATCCTCAATTCTCAGTCTCCAATCCTCAATAATCAATCTTCAATCCTCAATCCCCAGCCCTCAATCTTCATTCCTCAATGCTCAATCCTCAATCCTCAATCCTCAGTCCTCAATCCTCAATCCTCAATCCTCAAACCTCAATCCTCAACCCTCAGTCCTCATTCCTCAAACCTCAATCCTCAACCCTCAGTCCTCATCCTCCATCCTCAATCCTCAATCCCCAATCCTCAATCTTCAATCCTCAATACTCAACCTTCGATCTTCAATCCTCAGTCGTCAATCCTCGAACCTCAATCCTCAGTCATGAACACTCCATCTTCAATACTCAATCCTCAATCCTCAATCCTCAATCCTCAATCCTCAATCCTCAATCCTCATTCCTCAAACCTCAATCCTCAACCCTCAGTACTCATTCTCCATCCTCAATCCTCAATCCTCAATCCTCAATCTTCAATCCTCAATACTCAACCTTCGATCCTCAATCCTCAGTCCTCAATCCTCGAACCTCAATCCTCAGTCATGAATACTCCAGCTTCAATACTCAATACACAATCCTCAATCCTCAATCCTCAATCCTCAATCCTCAATCCTCATTCCTCAAACCCCAATCCTCAACCCTCAGTCCTCATCCTCCATCCTCAACCCTCAATCCTCAATGCTCAATCCTCATTCCTCAAACCTCAATCCTCAACCCTCAGTGCTCATCCTCAATTCCCAATTCTCAATCCTCAATCCTCAATTCTCTCATCTTCAATCCTAAATAATCAATCTTCAATCCTCAATCCCCAGCCCTCGATCTTCAATCCTCAATGCACAATCCTCAATCCTCAATCCTCAGTCCTCAATCCTCAATCCTGAATCCTCAATCCTCAATACTCAATCTTCAATCCTGAATCCTCAATCCTCAATCCTCAATCCTCAATCCTCAGTCATCAATCCTCAATCTTCAATACTCAATCGTCAATCCTCAGTCCTCAATTCTCAATCCTCAATCCACGTTCCTCAAACCTCAGTCCTCAACCCTCAGTCCTCATTCTCAACTCTCAATCCTCAATCCTCAAAACTCAATCTTCAATCCTCAATACTCAATCCTCAATCCTCAATACTCAGCCACCAATCCGCAATTCTCAATACTCAATAGAACATCCTGAATTCTCAGTATTCAATACTCAAACCTCAATCGTCAATCCTCAGCCCTCATCCTCCATCCTCAATCCTCAATCCTCAATCCTCAATCCTCAATCCTCAATCCTCAGTCATCAGTCCTCAATCCTCAATCCTCAAACCTCAACCCTCAAGCGTCAGACCTCGTCCTCAATCCTCAACCCTCAACCCTCAATACTCAATCTTCAACCCTCAATCCTCAATCCTCAATCCTATAATCCTCAATCCTCAATATTCAACACACAACCCTCAACCAACAATCCGCAAGACTCAACCATCAATCCTCAATTCTCAATACTCAATAGAATATCCTGAATTCTCAGTTTCCAATACTCAATCTTCAATCTACAATCTTCAAGTCTCCATCCACAAACATCTATTCTCATCACTCAACCCTGAACACTCAGTCCTCAATCTTTAATCCTCAATCCTCAATCCTCAATCTTCAATCCTCATTACTCAATCTTCAATCCTCAATAATCAATCCTCAATCCTCAATCCTCAGTCATCAATCCTCAATCTTCAATACTCAATCCTCAATCCTCAATCCTCAATCCTCAATCCTCAATCCTCATTCCTCAAACTTCAATCCTCAACCCTCAGTCCTCATCCTCCATCCTCAATCCTCAATCCTCAATCCTCAATCTTCAATCCTCAATACTCAACATTCGATCCTCAATCCTCAGTCCTCAATCCGCAAACCTCAATCCTCAGTCATGAATACTCCATCTTCAATACACAATACACAAACCTCAAACCTCAATCCTCAATCCTCAATCCTGAATCCTCAATCCCCAACCTTCAATCCTCAACCCTCAGTCCTCATCCTCAATTCTCAATTCTCAATCCTCAAACCTCAATCTACAATCCTCAATACTCAATCCTCAATCCTCAATACTCAGCCATCAATCCTCAATTCTCAATACTCAATAGAATATCCTGAATTCTCAGTATTCAATACTCAAACCTCAATCCTCAACCCTCAGCCCTCATCCTCCATCCTCAAACCTCAATCCTCAAACCTCAATCTTCAATCCACAATACTCAATCTTCGATCCTCAATCCTCAACCCTCAATCCTCAATCCTCAATCCTCAGTCATGAATACTCAATCTTCAATACACAATCCTAAATCCTCAATCCTCATTCCTCAATCCTCAATCCTCAATCCTCATTCCTCAAACCTCAATCCTCAACCCTCAGTCCTCATCCTCAATTCTCAATTGTCAATCCTCAATCCTCAATTCTCAATCTTCAATCCTCAATAATAAATCTCCAATCCTAGATCCTCAATCCCCAGTCCTCAATCGTTAATCCTCAATCTTCAATCCTCAATACCCAGCCCTCAATCCAAAATACTCAATCTTCAATCCTCAATCCTCAATTCTCAATCCTCAATACTCAATACTCAATCGTCAATCCTCAATCCCCAATCCTGAATCTTCAATCCTCAATCCTCAATCCTCAATCCTCAATCCTCAATCTTCAATCCTCAATACTCAATCTTCAATCCTCAATCCTCAATCCCCAATCCTCAATCCTCATTCCTCAAACCTCAATCCTCAACCCTCAGTCCTCACACTCCATCCTCAATCCTCACTCCTCAATCCTCAATCTTCAATCGTCAATACTCAACCTTCGATCCTCAATCCTCAGTCCTCAATCCTCGTACCTCAATCCTCAGTCATGAATACTCCATCTTCAATACTCAATACACAATCCTCAATCCTCAATCCTCAATCCTCAATCCTCAATCCTCATTCCTCAAACCCCAATCCTCAACCCTCAATCCTCATCCTCCATCCTGAACCCTCAATCCTCAACGCTCAATCCTCATTCCTCAAACCTCAATCCTCAACCCTCAGTCCTCATCCTCAATTCCCAATTCTCAATCCTCAATCCTCAATTCTCAATCTCCAATCCTCAATAATCAATCTTCAATCCTCAATCCCCAGCCCTCAATCTTCAATCCTCAATGCTCAATCCTCAATCCTCAATCCTCAGTCCTCAATCCTCAATCCTCAAACCTCAATCCTCAACCCTCAGTCCTCATTCCTCAAACCTCAATCCTCAACCCTCAGTCCTCATCCTCCATCCTCAATCCTCAATCCTCAATCCTCAATCTTCAATCCTCAATACTCAACCTTCGATCTTCAATCCTCAGTCGTCAATCCTCGAACCTCAATCCTCAGTCATGAATACTCCATCTTCAATAC
The DNA here is from genome assembly GCF_051401765.1 of Calliopsis andreniformis. Lineage (NCBI taxonomy): Eukaryota > Metazoa > Arthropoda > Insecta > Hymenoptera > Andrenidae > Calliopsis > Calliopsis andreniformis. The sequence goes on along the minus strand of NW_027480553.1, from coordinate 621,209 downwards.
TCAATCCTCAATCCTCAATCCTCAATCCTCAATCCTCAATCCTCAATCCTCATTCCTCAAACCTCAATCCTCAACCCTCAGTCCTCATTCTCCAACCTCAATCCTCAATCCTCAATCCTCAATCTTCAATCCTCAATACTCAACCTTCGATCCTCAATCCTCAGTCCTCAATCCTCGAACCTCAATCCTCAGTCATGAATACTCCAGCTTCAATGCTCAATACACAATCCTCAATCCTCAATCCTCAATCCTCAATCCTCAATCCTCATTCCTCAAACCCCAATCCTCAACCCTCAGTCCTCATCCTCCATCCTCAACCCTCAATCCTCAATGCTCAATCCTCATTCCTCAAACCTCAATCCTCAACCCTCAGTCCTCATCCTCAATTCCCAATTCTCAATCCTCAATCCTCAATTCTCTCATCTTCAATCCTCAATAATCAATTTTCAATCCTCAATCCCCATCCCTCAATCTTCAATCCTCAATGCTCAATCCCCAATCCTCAATCCTCAATCCTCAATCCTCAATCCTCATTCCTCAAACCCCAATCCTCAACCCTCAGTCCTCATCCTCCATCCTCAACCCTCAATCCTCAATGCTCAATCCTCATTCCTCAAACCTCAATCCTCAACCCTCAGTCCTCATCCTCAATTCCCAATTCTCAATCCTCAATCCTCAATTCTCAATCTTCAATCCTCAATAATCAATCTTCAATCCTCAATCCCCATCCCTCAATCTTCAATCCTCAATGCTCAATCCCCAATCCTCAATCCTCAATCCTCAATCCTTAATCCTCATTCCTCAAACACCAATCCTCAACCCTCAGTCCTCATCCCCCATCCTCAACCCTCAATCCTCAATCCTCAATCCTCATTCCTCAAAGCTCAATCCTCAACCCTCAGTCCTCATCCTCAATTCCCAATTCTCAATCCTCAATCCTCAATTCTCAATCTTCAATCCTAAATAATCAATCTTCAATCCTCAATCCCCAGCCCTCGATCTTCAATCCTCAATGCTCAATCCTCAATCCTCAATCCTCAGTCCTCAATCCTCAATCCTGAATCCTCAATCCTCAATACTCAATCTTCAATCCTGAATCCTCAATCCTCAATCCTCAATCCTCAATCCTCAGTCATCAATCCTCAATCTTCAATACTCAATCGTCAATCCTCAGTCCTCAATTCTCAATCCTCAATCCACGTTCCTCAAACCTCAATCCTCAACCCTCAGTCCTCATTCTCAACTCTCAATCCTCAATCCTCAAAACTCAATCTTCAATCCTCAATACTCAATCCTCAATCCTCAATACTCAGCCACCAATCCTCAATTCTCAATACTCAATAGAACATCCTGAATTCTCAGTATTCAATACTCAAACCTCAATCGTCAATCCTCAGCCCTCATCCTCCATCCTCAATCCTCAATCCTTAATCCTCAATCCTCAATCCTCAGTCATCAGTCCTCAATCCTCAATCCTCAAACCTCAACCCTCAAGCGTCAGACCTCGTCCTCAATCCTCAACCCTCAACCCTCAATACTCAATCTTCAACCCTCAATCCTCAATCCTCAATCCTATAATCCTCAATCCTCAATATTCAACAAACAACCCTCAACCAACAATCCGCAATACTCAACCATCAATCCTCAATTCTCAATACTCAATAGAATATCCTGAATTCTCAGTTTCCAATACTCAATCTTCAATCTACAATCTTCAAGTCTCCATCCACAAACATCTATTCTCATCACTCAACCCTGAACACTCTGTCCTCAATCTTTAATCCTCAATCCTCAATCCTCAATCTTCAATCCTCATTACTCAATCTTCAATCCTCAATAATCAATCCTCAATCCTGAATCCTCAGTCATCAATCCTCAATCTTCAATACTCAATCCTCAATCCTCAATCCTCAATCCTCAATCCTCAATCCTCATTCCTCAAACTTCAATCCTCAACCCTCAGTCCTCATCCTCCATCCTCAATCCTCAATCCTCAATCCTCAATCTTCAATCCTCAATACTCAACATTCGATCCTCAATCCTCAGTCCTCAATCCTCAAACCTCAATCCTCAGTCATGAATACTCCATCTTCAATACACAATACACAAACCGCAAACCTCGATCCTCAATCCTCAATCCTGAATCCTCAATCCCCAACCTTCAATCCTCAACCCTCAGTCCTCATCCTCAATTCTCAATTCTCAATCCTCAAACCTCAATCTTCAATCCTCAATACTCAATCCTCAATCCTCAATACTCAGCCATCAATCCTCAATTCTCAATACTCAATAGAATATCCTGAATTCTCAGTATTCAATACTCAAACCTCAATCCTCAACCCTCAGCCTTCATCCTCCATCCTCAAACCTCAATCCTCAAACCTCAATCTTCAATCCACAATACTCAATCTTCGATCCTCAATCCTCAACGCTCAATCCTCAATCCTCAATCCTCAGTCATGAATACTCAATCTTCAATACACAATCCTAAATCCTCAATCCTCATTCCTCAATCCTCAATCCTCAATCCTCATTCCTCAAACCTCAATCCTCAACCCTCAGTCCTCATCCTCAATTCTCAATTGTCAATCCTCAATCCTCAATTCTCAATCTTCAATCCTCAATAATAAATCTCCAATCCTAGATCCTCAATCCCCAGTCCTCAATCGTTAATCCTCAATCTTCAATCCTCAATACCCAGCCCTCAATCCAAAATACTCAATCTTCAATCCTCAATCCTCAATTCTCAATCCTCAATACTCAATACTCAATCGTCAATCCTCAATCCCCAATCCTGAATCTTCAATCCTCAATCCTCAATCCTCAATCCTCAATCCTCAATCTTCAATCCTCAATACTCAATCTTCAATCCTCAATCCTCAATCCCCAATCCTCAATCCTCATTCCTCAAACCTCAATCCTCAACCCTCAGTCCTCATTCTCCATCCTCAATCCTCACTCCTCAATCCTCAATCTTCAATCGTCAATACTCAACCTTCGATCCTCAATCCTCAGTCCTCAATCCTCGTACCTCAATCCTCAGTCATGAATACTCCATCTTCAATACTCAATACACAATCCTCAATCCTCAATCCTCAATCCTCAATCCTCAATCCTCATTCCTCAAACCCCAATCCTCAACCCTCAGTCCTCATCCTCCATCCTGAACCCTCAATCCTCAACGCTCAATCCTCATTCCTCAAACCTCAATCCTCAACCCTCAGTCCTCATCCTCAATTCCCAATTCTCAATCCTCAATCCTCAATTCTCAATCTCCAATCCTCAATAATCAATCTTCAATCCTCAATCCCCAGCCCTCAATCTTCAATCCTCAATGCTCAATCCTCAATCCTCAATCCTCAGTCCTCAAACCTCAATCCTCAATCCTCAAACCTCAATCCTCAACCCTCAGTCCTCATTCCTCAAACCTCAATCCTCAACCCTCAGTCCTCATCCTCCATCCTCAATCCTCAATCCTCAATCCTCAATCTTCAATCCTCAATACTCAACCTTCGATCTTCAATCCTCAGTCGTCAATCCTCGAACCTCAATCCTCAGTCATGAATACTCCATCTTCAATACTCAATCCTCAATCCTCAATCCTCAATCCTCAATCCTCAATCCTCAATCCTCATTCCTCAAACCTCAATCCTCAACCCTCAGTCCTCATTCTCCATCCTCAATCCTCAATCCTCAATCCTCAATCTTCAATCCTCAATACTCAACCTTCGATCCTCAATCCTCAGTCCTCAATCCTCGAACCTCAATCCTCAGTCATGAATACTCCAGCTTCAATACTCAATACACAATCCTGAATCTTCAATCCTCAATCCTCAATCCTCAATCCTCAATCCTCAATCTTCAATCCTCAATACTCAATCTTCAATCCTCAATCCTCAATCCCCAATCCTCAATCCTCATTCCTCAAACCTCAATCCTCAACCCTCAGTCCTCACTCTCCATCCTCAATCCTCACTCCTCAATCCTCAATCTTCAATCGTCAATACTCAACCTTCGATCCTCAATCCTCAGTCCTCAATCCTCGTACCTCAATCCTCAGTCATGAATACTCCATCTTCAATACTCAATACACAATCCTCAATCCTCAATCCTCAATCCTCAATCCTCAATCCTCATTCCTCAAACCCCAATCCTCAACCCTCAATCCTCATCCTCCATCCTGAACCCTCAATCCTCAACGCTCAATCCTCATTCCTCAAACCTCAATCCTCAACCCTCAGTCCTCATCCTCAATTCCCAATTCTCAATCCTCAATCCTCAATTCTCAATCTCCAATCCTCAATAATCAATCTTCAATCCTCAATCCCCAGCCCTCAATCTTCAATCCTCAATGCTCAATCCTCAATCCTCAATCCTCAGTCCTCAATCCTCAATCCTCAATCCTCAAACCTCAATCCTCAACCCTCAGTCCTCATTCCTCAAACCTCAATCCTCAACCCTCAGTCCTCATCCTCCATCCTCAATCCTCAATCCTCAATCCTCAATCTTCAATCCTCAATACTCAACCTTCGATCTTCAATCCTCAGTCGTCAATCCTCGAACCTCAATCCTCAGCCATGAATACTCCATCTTCAATACTCAATCCTCAATCCTCAATCCTCAATCCTCAATCCTCAATCCTCAATCCTCATTCCTCAAACCTCAATCCTCAACCCTCAGTCCTCATTCTCCATCCTCAATCCTCAATCCTCAATCCTCAATCTTCAATCCTCAATACTCAACCTTCGATCCTCAATCCTCAGTCCTCAATCCTCGAACCTCAATCCTCAGTCATGAATACTCCAGCTTCAATGCTCAATACACAATCCTCAATCCTCAATCCTCAATCCTCAATCCTCAATCCTCATTCCTCAAACCCCAATCCTCAACCCTCAGTCCTCATCCTCCATCCTCAACCCTCAATCCTCAATGCTCAATCCTCATTCCTCAAACCTCAATCCTCAACCCTCAGTCCTCATCCTCAATTCCCAATTCTCAATCCTCAATCCTCAATTCTCTCATCTTCAATCCTCAATAATCAATTTTCAATCCTCAATCCCCATCCCTCAATCGTCAATCCTCAATGCTCAATCCCCATTCCTCAATCCTCAATCCTCAATCCTCAATCCTCATTCCTCAAACCCCAATCCTCAACCCTCAGTCCTCATCCTCCATCCTCAACCCTCAATCCTCAATGCTCAATCCTCATTCCTCAAACCTCAATCCTCAACCCTCAGTCCTCATCCTCAATTCCCAATTCTCAATCCTCAATCCTCAATTCTCAATCTTCAATCCTCAATAATCAATCTTCAATCCTCAATCCCCATCCCTCAATCTTCAATCCTCAATGCTCAATCCCCAATCCTCAATCCTCAATCCTCAATCCTTAATCCTCATTCCTCAAACACCAATCCTCAACCCTCAGTCCTCATCCCCCATCCTCAACCCTCAATCCTCAATCCTCAATCCTCATTCCTCAAAGCTCAATCCTCAACCCTCAGTCCTCATCCTCAATTCCCAATTCTCAATCCTCAATCCTCAATTCTCAATCTTCAATCCTAAATAATCAATCTTCAATCCTCAATCCCCAGCCCTCGATCTTCAATCCTCAATGCTCAATCCTCAATCCTCAATCCTCAGTCCTCAATCCTCAATCCTGAATCCTCAATCCTCAATACTCAATCTTCAATCCTGAATCCTCAATCCTCAATCCTCAATCCTCAATCCTCAGTCATCAATCCTCAATCTTCAATACTCAATCGTCAATCCTCAGTCCTCAATTCTCAATCCTCAATCCACGTTCCTCAAACCTCAATCCTCAACCCTCAGTCCTCATTCTCAACTCTCAATCCTCAATCCTCAAAACTCAATCTTCAATCCTCAATACTCAATCCTCAATCCTCAATACTCAGCCACCAATCCTCAATTCTCAATACTCAATAGAACATCCTGAATTCTCAGTATTCAATACTCAAACCTCAATCGTCAATCCTCAGCCCTCATCCTCCATCCTCAATCCTCAATCCTTAATCCTCAATCCTCAATCCTCAGTCATCAGTCCTCAATCCTCAATCCTCAAACCTCAACCCTCAAGCGTCAGACCTCGTCCTCAATCCTCAACCCTCAACCCTCAATACTCAATCTTCAACCCTCAATCCTCAATCCTCAATCCTATAATCCTCAATCCTCAATATTCAACAAACAACCCTCAACCAACAATCCGCAATACTCAACCATCAATCCTCAATTCTCAATACTCAATAGAATATCCTGAATTCTCAGTTTCCAATACTCAATCTTCAATCTACAATCTTCAAGTCTCCATCCACAAACATCTATTCTCATCACTCAACCCTGAACACTCTGTCCTCAATCTTTAATCCTCAATCCTCAATCCTCAATCTTCAATCCTCATTACTCAATCTTCAATCCTCAATAATCAATCCTCAATCCTGAATCCTCAGTCATCAATCCTCAATCTTCAATACTCAATCCTCAATCCTCAATCCTCAATCCTCAATCCTCAATCCTCATTCCTCAAACTTCAATCCTCAACCCTCAGTCCTCATCCTCCATCCTCAATCCTCAATCCTCAATCCTCAATCTTCAATCCTCAATACTCAACATTCGATCCTCAATCCTCAGTCCTCAATCCTCAAACCTCAATCCTCAGTCATGAATACTCCATCTTCAATACACAATACACAAACCGCAAACCTCGATCCTCAATCCTCAATCCTGAATCCTCAATCCCCAACCTTCAATCCTCAACCCTCAGTCCTCATCCTCAATTCTCAATTCTCAATCCTCAAACCTCAATCTTCAATCCTCAATACTCAATCCTCAATCCTCAATACTCAGCCATCAATCCTCAATTCTCAATACTCAATAGAATATCCTGAATTCTCAGTATTCAATACTCAAACCTCAATCCTCAACCCTCAGCCTTCATCCTCCATCCTCAAACCTCAATCCTCAAACCTCAATCTTCAATCCACAATACTCAATCTTCGATCCTCAATCCTCAACGCTCAATCCTCAATCCTCAATCCTCAGTCATGAATACTCAATCTTCAATACACAATCCTAAATCCTCAATCCTCATTCCTCAATCCTCAATCCTCAATCCTCATTCCTCAAACCTCAATCCTCAACCCTCAGTCCTCATCCTCAATTCTCAATTGTCAATCCTCAATCCTCAATTCTCAATCTTCAATCCTCAATAATAAATCTCCAATCCTAGATCCTCAATCCCCAGTCCTCAATCGTTAATCCTCAATCTTCAATCCTCAATACCCAGCCCTCAATCCAAAATACTCAATCTTCAATCCTCAATCCTCAATTCTCAATCCTCAATACTCAATACTCAATCGTCAATCCTCAATCCCCAATCCTGAATCTTCAATCCTCAATCCTCAATCCTCAATCCTCAATCCTCAATCTTCAATCCTCAATACTCAATCTTCAATCCTCAATCCTCAATCCCCAATCCTCAATCCTCATTCCTCAAACCTCAATCCTCAACCCTCAGTCCTCATTCTCCATCCTCAATCCTCACTCCTCAATCCTCAATCTTCAATCGTCAATACTCAACCCTCGATCCTCAATCCTCAGTCCTCAATCCTCGTACCTCAATCCTCAGTCATGAATACTCCATCTTCAATACTCAATACACAATCCTCAATCCTCAATCCTCAATCCTCAATCCTCAATCCTCATTCCTCAAACCCCAATCCTCAACCCTCAGTCCTCATCCTCCATCCTGAACCCTCAATCCTCAACGCTCAATCCTCATTCCTCAAACCTCAATCCTCAACCCTCAGTCCTCATCCTCAATTCCCAATTCTCAATCCTCAATCCTCAATTCTCAATCTCCAATCCTCAATAATCAATCTTCAATCCTCAATCCCCAGCCCTCAATCTTCAATCCTCAATGCTCAATCCTCAATCCTCAATCCTCAGTCCTCAAACCTCAATCCTCAATCCTCAAACCTCAATCCTCAACCCTCAGTCCTCATTCCTCAAACCTCAATCCTCAACCCTCAGTCCTCATCCTCCATCCTCAATCCTCAATCCTCAATCCTCAATCTTCAATCCTCAATACTCAACCTTCGATCTTCAATCCTCAGTCGTCAATCCTCGAACCTCAATCCTCAGTCATGAATACTCCATCTTCAATACTCAATCCTCAATCCTCAATCCTCAATCCTCAATCCTCAATCCTCAATCCTCATTCCTCAAACCTCAATCCTCAACCCTCAGTCCTCATTCTCCATCCTCAATCCTCAATCCTCAATCCTCAATCTTCAATCCTCAATACTCAACCTTCGATCCTCAATCCTCAGTCCTCAATCCTCGAACCTCAATCCTCAGTCATGAATACTCCAGCTTCAATACTCAATACACAATCCTGAATCTTCAATCCTCAATCCTCAATCCTCAATCCTCAATCCTCAATCTTCAATCCTCAATACTCAATCTTCAATCCTCAATCCTCAATCCCCAATCCTCAATCCTCATTCCTCAAACCTCAATCCTCAACCCTCAGTCCTCACTCTCCATCCTCAATCCTCACTCCTCAATCCTCAATCTTCAATCGTCAATACTCAACCTTCGATCCTCAATCCTCAGTCCTCAATCCTCGTACCTCAATCCTCAGTCATGAATACTCCATCTTCAATACTCAATACACAATCCTCAATCCTCAATCCTCAATCCTCAATCCTCAATCCTCATTCCTCAAACCCCAATCCTCAACCCTCAATCCTCATCCTCCATCCTGAACCCTCAATCCTCAACGCTCAATCCTCATTCCTCAAACCTCAATCCTCAACCCTCAGTCCTCATCCTCAATTCCCAATTCTCAATCCTCAATCCTCAATCCTCAATCTCCAATCCTCAATAATCAATCTTCAATCCTCAATCCCCAGCCCTCAATCTTCAATCCTCAATGCTCAATCCTCAATCCTCAATCCTCAGTCCTCAATCCTCAATCCTCAATCCTCAAACCTCAATCCTCAACCCTCAGTCCTCATTCCTCAAACCTCAATCCTCAACCCTCAGTCCTCATCCTCCATCCTCAATCCTCAATCCTCAATCCTCAATCTTCAATCCTCAATACTCAACCTTCGATCTTCAATCCTCAGTCGTCAATCCTCGAACCTCAATCCTCAGCCATGAATACTCCATCTTCAATACTCAATCCTCAATCCTCAATCCTCAATCCTCAATCCTCAATCCTCAATCCTCATTCCTCAAACCTCAATCCTCAACCCTCAGTCCTCATTCTCCATCCTCAATCCTCAATCCTCAATCCTCAATCTTCAATCCTCAATACTCAACCTTCGATCCTCAATCCTCAGTCCTCAATCCTCGAACCTCAATCCTCAGTCATGAATACTCCAGCTTCAATGCTCAATACACAATCCTCAATCCTCAATCCTCAATCCTCAATCCTCAATCCTCATTCCTCAAACCCCAATCCTCAACCCTCAGTCCTCATCCTCCATCCTCAACCCTCAATCCTCAATGCTCAATCCTCATTCCTCAAACCTCAATCCTCAACCCTCAGTCCTCATCCTCAATTCCCAATTCTCAATCCTCAATCCTCAATTCTCTCATCTTCAATCCTCAATAATCAATTTTCAATCCTCAATCCCCATCCCTCAATCGTCAATCCTCAATGCTCAATCCCCATTCCTCAATCCTCAATCCTCAATCCTCAATCCTCATTCCTCAAACCCCAATCCTCAACCCTCAGTCCTCATCCTCCATCCTCAACCCTCAATCCTCAATGCTCAATCCTCATTCCTCAAACCTCAATCCTCAACCCTCAGTCCTCATCCTCAATTCCCAATTCTCAATCCTCAATCCTCAATTCTCAATCTTCAATCCTCAATAATCAATCTTCAATCCTCAATCCCCATCCCTCAATCTTCAATCCTCAATGCTCAATCCCCAATCCTCAATCCTCAATCCTCAATCCTTAATCCTCATTCCTCAAACACCAATCCTCAACCCTCAGTCCTCATCCCCCATCCTCAACCCTCAATCCTCAATCCTCAATCCTCATTCCTCAAAGCTCAATCCTCAACCCTCAGTCCTCATCCTCAATTCCCAATTCTCAATCCTCAATCCTCAATTCTCAATCTTCAATCCTAAATAATCAATCTTCAATCCTCAATCCCCAGCCCTCGATCTTCAATCCTCAATGCTCAATCCTCAATCCTCAATCCTCAGTCCTCAATCCTCAATCCTGAATCCTCAATCCTCAATACTCAATCTTCAATCCTGAATCCTCAATCCTCAATCCTCAATCCTCAATCCTCAGTCATCAATCCTCAATCTTCAATACTCAATCGTCAATCCTCAGTCCTCAATTCTCAATCCTCAATCCACGTTCCTCAAACCTCAATCCTCAACCCTCAGTCCTCATTCTCAACTCTCAATCCTCAATCCTCAAAACTCAATCTTCAATCCTCAATACTCAATCCTCAATCCTCAATACTCAGCCACCAATCCTCAATTCTCAATACTCAATAGAACATCCTGAATTCTCAGTATTCAATACTCAAACCTCAATCGTCAATCCTCAGCCCTCATCCTCCATCCTCAATCCTCAATCCTCAATCCTCAATCCTCAATCCTCATTCATCAGTCCTCAATCCTCAATCCTCAAACCTCAACCCTCAAGCGTCAGACCTCGTCCTCAATCCTCAACCCTCAACCCTCAATACTCAATCTTCAACCCTCAATCCTCAATCCTCAATCCTATAATCCTCAATCCTCAATATTCAACAAACAACCCTCAACCAACAATCCGCAATACTCAACCATCAATCCTCAATTCTCAATACTCAATAGAATATCCTGAATTCTCAGTTTCCAATACTCAATCTTCAACCTACAATCTTCAAGTCTCCATCCACAAACATCTATTCTCATCACTCAACCCTGAACACTCAGTCCTCAATCTTTAATCCTCAATCCTCAATCCTCAATCTTCAATCCTCATTACTCAATCTTCAATCCTCAATAATCAATCCTCAATCCTGAATCCTCAGTCATCAATCCTCAATCTTCAATACTCAATCCTCAATCCTCAATCCTCAATCCTCAATCCTCAATCCTCATTCCTCAAACTTCAATCCTCAACCCTCAGTCCTCATCCTCCATCCTCAATCCTCAATCCTCAATCCTCAATCTTCAATCCTCAATACTCAACATTCGATCCTCAATCCTCAGTCCTCAATCCTCAAACCTCAATCCTCAGCCATGAATACTCCATCTTCAATACACAATACACAAACCGCAAACCTCGATCCTCAATCCTCAATCCTGAATCCTCAATCCCCAACCTTCAATCCTCAACCCTCAGTCCTCATCCTCAATTCTCAATTCTCAATCCTCAAACCTCAATCTTCAATCCTCAATACTCAATCCTCAATCCTCAATACTCAGCCATCAATCCTCAATTCTCAATACTCAATAGAATATCCTGAATTCTCAGTATTCAATACTCAAACCTCAATCCTCAACCCTCAGCCCTCATCCTCCATCCTCAAACCTCAATCCTCAAACCTCAATCTTCAATCCACAATACTCAATCTTCGATCCTCAATCCTCAACCCTCAATCCTCAATCCTCAATCCTCAGTCATGAATACTCAATCTTCAATACACAATCCTAAATCCTCAATCCTCATTCCTCAATCCTCAATCCTCAATCCTCATTCCTCAAACCTCAATCCTCAACCCTCAGTCCTCATCCTCAATTCTCAATTGTCAATCCTCAATCCTCAATTCTCAATCTTCAATCCTCAATAATAAATCTCCAATCCTAGATCCTCAATCCCCAGTCCTCAATCGTTAATCCTCAATCTTCAATCCTCAATACCCAGCCCTCAATCCAAAATACTCAATCTTCAATCCTCAATCCTCAATTCTCAATCCTCAATACTCAATACTCAATCGTCAATCCTCAATCCCCAATCCTGAATCTTCAATTCTCAATCCTCAATACTCAATCCTCAATCCTCAATCTTCAATCCTCAATACTCAATCTTCAATCCTCAATCCTCAATCCCCAATCCTCAATCCTCATTCCTCAAACCTCAATCCTCAACCCTCAGTCCTCATTCTCCATCCTCAATCCTCACTCCTCAATCCTCAATCTTCAATCGTCAATACTCAACCTTCGATCCTCAATCCTCAGTCCTCAATCCTCGTACCTCAATCCTCAGTCATGAATACTCCATCTTCAATACTCAATACACAATCCTCAATCCTCAATCCTCAATCCTCAATCCTCAATCCTCAATCCTCATTCCTCAAACCCCAATCCTCAACCCTCAGTCCTCATCCTCCATCCTGAACCCTCAATCCTCAACGCTCAATCCTCATTCCTCAAACCTCAATCCTCAACCCTCAGTCCTCATCCTCAATTCCCAATTCTCAATCCTCAATCCTCAATTCTCAATCTCCAATCCTCAATAATCAATCTTCAATCCTCAATCCCCAGCCCTCAATCTTCAATCCTCAATGCTCAATCCTCAATCCTCAATCCTCAGTCCTCAAACCTCAATCCTCAATCCTCAAACCTCAATCCTCAACCCTCACTCCTCATTCCTCAAACCTCAATCCTCAACCCTCAGTCCTCATCCTCCATCCTCAATCCTCAATCCTCAATCCTCAAGCTTCAATCCTCAATACTCAACCTTCGATCTTCAATCCTCAGTCGTCAATCCTCGAACCTCAATCCTCAGTCATGAATACTCCATCTTCAATACTCAATCCTCAATCCTCAATCCTCAATCCTCAATCCTCAATCCTCAATCCTCATTCCTCAAACCTCAATCCTCAACCCTCAGTCCTCATTCTCCATCCTCAATCCTCAATCCTCAATCCTCAATCTTCAATCCTCAATACTCAACCTTCGATCCTCAATCCTCAGTCCTCAATCCTCGAACCTCAATCCTCAGTCATGAATACTCCAGCTTCAATACTCAATACACAATCCTCAATCCTCAATCCTCAATCCTCAATCCTCAATCCTCATTCCTCAAACCCCAATCCTCAACCCTCAGTCCTCATCCTCCATCCTCAACCCTCAATCCTCAATGCTCAATCCTCATTCCTCAAACCTCAATCCTCAACCCTCAGTCCTCATCCTCAATTCCCAATTCTCAATCCTCAATCCTCAATTCTCTCATCTTCAATCCTCAATAATCAATTTTCAATCCTCAATCCCCATCCCTCAATCTTCAATCCTCAATGCTCAATCCCCAATCCTCAATCCTCAATCCTCAATCCTCAATCCTCATTCCTCAAACCCCAATCCTCAACCCTCAGTCCTCATCCTCCATCCTCAACCCTCAATCCTCAATGCTCAATCCTCATTCCTCAAACCTCAATCCTCAACCCTCAGTCCTCATCCTCAATTCCCAATTCTCAATCCTCAATCCTCAATTCTCAATCTTCAATCCTCAATAATCAATCTTCAATCCTCAATCCCCATCCCTCAATCTTCAATCCTCAATGCTCAATCCCCAATCCTCAATCCTCAATCCTCAATCCTCAATCCTCATTCCTCAAACACCAATCCTCAACCCTCAGTCCTCATCCCCCATCCTCAACCCTCAATCCTCAATCCTCAATCCTCATTCCTCAAACCTCAATCCTCAACCCTCAGTCCTCATCCTCAATTCCCAATTCTCAACCCTCAATCCTCAATTCTCAATCTTCAATCCTAAATAATCAATCTTCAATCCTCAATCCCCAGCCCTCGATCTTCAATCCTCAATGCTCAATCCTCAATCCTCAATCCTCAGTCCTCAATCCTCAATCCTGAATCCTCAATCCTCAATACTCAATCTTCAATCCTGAATCCTCAATCCTCAATCCTCAATCCTCAATCCTCAGTCATCAATCCTCAATCTTCAATACTCAATCGTCAATCCTCAGTCCTCAATTCTCAATCCTCAATCCACGTTCCTCAAACCTCAATCCTCAACCCTCAGTCCTCATCCTCAACTCTCAATCCTCAATCCTCAAAACTCAATCTTCAATCCTCAATACTCAATCCTCAATCCTCAATACTCAGCCACCAATCCTCAATTCTCAATACTCAATAGAACATCCTGAATTCTCAGTATTCAATACTCAAACCTCAATCGTCAATCCTCAGCCCTCATCCTCCATCCTCAATCCTCAATCCTCAATCCTCAATCCTCAATCCGCAGTCATCAGTCCTCAATCCTCAATCCTCAAACCTCAACCCTCAAGCGTCAGACCTCGTCCTCAATCCTCAACCCTCAACCCTCAATACTCAATCTTCAACCCTCAATCCTCAATCCTCAATCCTATAATCCTCAATCCTCAATATTCAACACACAACCCTCAACCAACAATCCGCAATACTCAACCATCAATCCTCAATTCTCAATACTCAATAGAATATCCTGAATTCTCAGTTTCCAATACTCAATCTTCAATCTACAATCTTCAAGTCTCCATCCACAAACATCTATTCTCATCACTCAACCCTGAACACTCAGTCCTCAATCTTTAATCCTCAATCCTCAATCCTCAATCTTCAATCCTCATTACTCAATCTTCAATCCTCAATAATCAATCCTCAATCCTCAATCCTCAGTCATCAATCCTCAATCTTCAATACTCAATCCTCAATCCTCAATCCTCAATCCTCAATCCTCAATCCTCATTCCTCAAACTTCAATCCTCAACCCTCAGTCCTCATCCTCCATCCTCAACCCTCAATCCTCAATCCTCAATCTTCAATCCTCAATACTCAACATTCGATCCTCAATCCTCAGTCCTCAATCCTCAAACCTCAATCCTCAGTCATGAATACTCCATCTTCAATACACAATACACAAACCTCAAACCTCAATCCTCAATCCTCAATCCTGAATCCTCAATCCCCAACCTTCAATCCTCAACCCTCAGCCCTCATCCTCCATCCTCAAACCTCAATCCTCAAACCTCAATCTTCAATCCACAATACTCAATCTTCGATCCTCAATCCTCAACCCTCAATCCTCAATCCTCAATCCTCAGTCATGAATACTCAATCTTCAATACACAATCCTAAATCCTCAATCCTCATTCCTCAATCCTCAATCCTCAATCATCATTCCTCAAACCTCAATCCTCAACCCTCAGTCCTCATCCTCAATTCTCAATTGTCAATCCTCAATCCTCAATTCTCAATCTTCAATCCTCAATAATAAATCTCCAATCCTAGATCCTCAAACCCCAGTCCTCAATCGTTAATCCTCAATCTTCAATCCTCAATACCCAGCCCTCAATCCAAAATACTCAATCTTCAATCCTCAATCCTCAATTCTCAATCCTCAATACTCAATACTCAATCGTCAATCCTCAATCCCCAATCCTGAATCTTCAATCCTCAATCCTCAATCCTCAATCCTCAATCCTCAATCTTCAATCCTCAATACTCAATCTTCAATCCTCAATCCTCAATCCCCAATCCTCAATCCTCATTCCTCAAACCTCAATCCTCAACCCTCAGTCCTCATTCTCCATCCTCAATCCTCACTCCTCAATCCTCAATCTTCAATCGTCAATACTCAACCTTCGATCCTCAATCCTCAGTCCTCAATCCTCGTACCTCAATCCTCAGTCATGAATACTCCATCTTCAATACTCAATACACAATCCTCAATCCTCAATCCTCAGTCCTCAATTCTCAATCCTCAACCCTCAATCCTCAATCCACAATCCTCAATCCTCAATCATCAACCTTCAATCCTCAATCCTCCATCCTCAATTCTCAATCCTCAATCCTCAGCCCTCAGTCCTCAAACCTCAATCCTCAACCCTCAGCCCTCATCCTCAGTCCTCAATCCTGAATCCTCAATCCTCAATCTTCAATCCTCAATACTCAGTCTTCAATCATCAATCCTCAATCCTCAATCCTCCATCCTCAATCCTCAATCATCAATCCTCAATCCTCAATCATCAACCTTCAATACTCAATACTCAATCTTCAATCGTCAATACTCAATCCTCAATCGTCAATCCTCATTCTTCAATCCTCAATACCCAATCCTAAATCCTCAATCCTCAACCCTCAATCCTCAATCCACAATCCTCAATCCTCAATCATCAACCTTCATTCCTCAATCCTCCATCCTCAATTCTCAATCCTCAATCCTCAGCCCTCAGTCCTCAAACCTCAATCTTCAATCCTCAATACTCAATCCTCAATCCTCAATACTCAACCACCAATCCTCAATTCTCAATACTCAATAGAACATCCTGAATTCTCAGTATTCAATCCTCAATCCTCAATCATCAACCTTCAATACTCAATACTCAATCTTCAATCGTCAATACTCAATCCTCAATCGTCAATCCTCATTCTTCAATCCTCAATACCCAATTCTAAATCCTCAATCCTCAGTCCTCCATCCTCAACCCTCAATCCTCAATGCTCAATCCTCATTCCTCAAACCTCAATCCTCAACCCTCAGTCCTCATCCTCAATTCCCAATTCTCAATCCTCAATCCTCAATTCTCAATCTTCAATCCTCAATAATCAATCTTCAATCCTCAATCCCCATCCCTCAATCTTCAATCCTCAATGCTCAATCCCCAATCCTCAATCCTCAATCCTCAATCCTCAATCCTCATTCCTCAAACACCAATCCTCAACCCTCAGTCCTCATCCCCCATCCTCAACCCTCAATCCTCAATCCTCAATCCTCATTCCTCAAACCTCAATCCTCAACCCTCAGTCCTCATCCTCAATTCCCAATTCTCAACCCTCAATCCTCAATTCTCAATCTTCAATCCTAAATAATCAATCTTCAATCCTCAATCCCCAGCCCTCGATCTTCAATCCTCAATGCTCAATCCTCAATCCTCAATCCTCAGTCCTCAATCCTCAATCCTGAATCCTCAATCCTCAATACTCAATCTTCAATCCTGAATCCTCAATCCTCAATCCTCAATCCTCAATCCTCAGTCATCAATCCTCAATCTTCAATACTCAATCGTCAATCCTCAGTCCTCAATTCTCAATCCTCAATCCACGTTCCTCAAACCTCAATCCTCAACCCTCAGTCCTCATCCTCAACTCTCAATCCTCAATCCTCAAAACTCAATCTTCAATCCTCAATACTCAATCCTCAATCCTCAATACTCAGCCACCAATCCTCAATTCTCAATACTCAATAGAACATCCTGAATTCTCAGTATTCAATACTCAAACCTCAATCGTCAATCCTCAGCCCTCATCCTCCATCCTCAATCCTCAATCCTCAATCCTCAATCCTCAATCCGCAGTCATCAGTCCTCAATCCTCAATCCTCAAACCTCAACCCTCAAGCGTCAGACCTCGTCCTCAATCCTCAACCCTCAACCCTCAATACTCAATCTTCAACCCTCAATCCTCAATCCTCAATCCTATAATCCTCAATCCTCAATATTCAACACACAACCCTCAACCAACAATCCGCAATACTCAACCATCAATCCTCAATTCTCAATACTCAATAGAATATCCTGAATTCTCAGTTTCCAATACTCAATCTTCAATCTACAATCTTCAAGTCTCCATCCACAAACATCTATTCTCATCACTCAACCCTGAACACTCAGTCCTCAATCTTTAATCCTCAATCCTCAATCCTCAATCTTCAATCCTCATTACTCAATCTTCAATCCTCAATAATCAATCCTCAATCCTCAATCCTCAGTCATCAATCCTCAATCTTCAATACTCAATCCTCAATCCTCAATCCTCAATCCTCAATCCTCAATCCTCATTCCTCAAACTTCAATCCTCAACCCTCAGTCCTCATCCTCCATCCTCAACCCTCAATCCTCAATCCTCAATCTTCAATCCTCAATACTCAACATTCGATCCTCAATCCTCAGTCCTCAATCCTCAAACCTCAATCCTCAGTCATGAATACTCCATCTTCAATACACAATACACAAACCTCAAACCTCAATCCTCAATCCTCAATCCTGAATCCTCAATCCCCAACCTTCAATCCTCAACCCTCAGCCCTCATCCTCCATCCTCAAACCTCAATCCTCAAACCTCAATCTTCAATCCACAATACTCAATCTTCGATCCTCAATCCTCAACCCTCAATCCTCAATCCTCAATCCTCAGTCATGAATACTCAATCTTCAATACACAATCCTAAATCCTCAATCCTCATTCCTCAATCCTCAATCCTCAATCCTCATTCCTCAAACCTCAATCCTCAACCCTCAGTCCTCATCCTCAATTCTCAATTGTCAATCCTCAATCCTCAATTCTCAATCTTCAATCCTCAATAATAAATCTCCAATCCTAGATCCTCAAACCCCAGTCCTCAATCGTTAATCCTCAATCTTCAATCCTCAATACCCAGCCCTCAATCCAAAATACTCAATCTTCAATCCTCAATCCTCAATTCTCAATCCTCAATACTCAATACTCAATCGTCAATCCTCAATCCCCAATCCTGAATCTTCAATCCTCAATCCTCAATCCTCAATCCTCAATCCTCAATCTTCAATCCTCAATACTCAATCTTCAATCCTCAATCCTCAATCCCCAATCCTCAATCCTCATTCCTCAAACCTCAATCCTCAACCCTCAGTCCTCATTCTCCATCCTCAATCCTCACTCCTCAATCCTCAATCTTCAATCGTCAATACTCAACCTTCGATCCTCAATCCTCAGTCCTCAATCCTCGTACCTCAATCCTCAGTCATGAATACTCCATCTTCAATACTCAATACACAATCCTCAATCCTCAATCCTCAATCCTCAATCCTCAATCCTCATTCCTCAAACCCCAATCCTCAACCCTCAGTCCTCATCCTCCATCCTCAATCCTCAATCCTCAATCCTCAATCTTCAATCCTCAATACTCAACCTTCGATCTTCAATCCTCAGTCGTCAATCCTCGAACCTCAATCCTCAGTCATGAATACTCCATCTTCAATACTCAATCTTCAAACCTAAATCCTCAATCCCCAATCCTCAGTCCTCAATCCTCAATCGTCAGTCTTCAATCCTCAATACTCAATCTGCCATCCTCAGTCCTCAATTCTCAATCCTCAACCCTCAATCCTCAATCCACAATCCTCAATCCTCAATCATCAACCTTCAATCCTCAATCCTCCATCCTCAATTCTCAATCCTCAATCCTCAGCCCTCAGTCCTCAAACCTCAATCCTCAACCCTCAGCCCTCATCCTCAGTCCTCAATCCTGAATCCTCAATCCTCAATCTTCAATCCTCAATACTCAGTCTTCAATCATCAATCCTCAATCCTCAATCCTCCATCCTCAATCCTCAATCATCAATCCTCAATCCTCAATCATCAACCTTCAATACTCAATACTCAATCTTCAATCGTCAATACTCAATCCTCAATCGTCAATCCTCATTCTTCAATCCTCAATACCCAATCCTAAATCCTCAATCCTCAACCCTCAATCCTCAATCCACAATCCTCAATCCTCAATCATCAACCTTCATTCCTCAATCCTCCATCCTCAATTCTCAATCCTCAATCCTCAGCCCTCAGTCCTCAAACCTCAATCTTCAATCCTCAATACTCAATCCTCAATCCTCAATACTCAACCACCAATCCTCAATTCTCAATACTCAATAGAACATCCTGAATTCTCAGTATTCAATCCTCAATCCTCAATCATCAACCTTCAATACTCAATACTCAATCTTCAATCGTCAATACTCAATCCTCAATCGTCAATCCTCATTCTTCAATCCTCAATACCCAATTCTAAATCCTCAATCCTCAGTCCTCCATCCTCAATTCTCAATCCTCAATCCTCTGTCCTCAGTCCTCAAACCTCAACCCTCAACCCTCAGCCCTCATCCTCAATCCTCAATCCTGAATCCTCAATCCTCAATCTTCAATCCTCAATACTCAATCTTCAATCTTCAATCCTCAACCCTCAATCCTCAATCCCCAATCCTCAACCTTCAATCCTCAATACTCAGTCTTCAATCCTCAATCCTCAATCCTCAATCCTCAATCCTCAGACCTCAATCCTCAATCATCAATCCTCAATCCTCAATCCTCAATCCTCATTCCTCAAACCTCAATCCTCAACCCTCAGTCCTCATCCTCCATCCTCAATCCTCAATCCTCAATCCTCAATCTTCAATCCTCAATACTCAACCTTCGATCCTCAATCCTCAGTCCTCAATCCTCGAACCTCAATCCTCAGTCATGAATACTCCAGCTTCAATACTCAATACACAATCCTCAATCCTCAATCCTCAATCCTCAATCCTCAATCCTCATTCCTCAAACCCCAATCCTCAACCCTCAGTCCTCATCCTCCATCCTCAACCCTCAATCCTCAATGCTCAATCCTCATTCCTCAAACCTCAATCCTCAACCCTCAGTCCTCATCCTCAATTCCCAATTCTCAATCCTCAATCCTCAATTCTCTCATCTTCAATCCTCAATAATCAATTTTCAATCCTCAATCCCCATCCCTCAATCTTCAATCCTCAATGCTCAATCCCCAATCCTCAATCCTCAATCCTCAATCCTCAATCCTCATTCCTCAAACCCCAATCCTCAACCCTCAGTCCTCATCCTCCATCCTCAACCCTCAATCCTCAATGCTCAATCCTCATTCCTCAAACCTCAATCCTCAACCCTCAGTCCTCATCCTCAATTCCCAATTCTCAATCCTCAATCCTCAATTCTCAATCTTCAATCCTCAATAATCAATCTTCAATCCTCAATCCCCATCCCTCAATCTTCAATCCTCAATGCTCAATCCCCAATCCTCAATCCTCAATCCTCAATCCTCAATCCTCATTCCTCAAACACCAATCCTCAACCCTCAGTCCTCATCCCCCATCCTCAACCCTCAATCCTCAATCCTCAATCCTCATTCCTCAAACCTCAATCCTCAACCCTCAGTCCTCATCCTCAATTCCCAATTCTCAACCCTCAATCCTCAATTCTCAATCTTCAATCCTAAATAATCAATCTTCAATCCTCAATCCCCAGCCCTCGATCTTCAATCCTCAATGCTCAATCCTCAATCCTCAATCCTCAGTCCTCAATCCTCAATCCTGAATCCTCAATCCTCAATACTCAATCTTCAATCCTGAATCCTCAATCCTCAATCCTCAATCCTCAATCCTCAGTCATCAATCCTCAATCTTCAATACTCAATCGTCAATCCTCAGTCCTCAATTCTCAATCCTCAATCCACGTTCCTCAAACCTCAATCCTCAACCCTCAGTCCTCATCCTCAACTCTCAATCCTCAATCCTCAAAACTCAATCTTCAATCCTCAATACTCAATCCTCAATCCTCAATACTCAGCCACCAATCCTCAATTCTCAATACTCAATAGAACATCCTGAATTCTCAGTATTCAATACTCAAACCTCAATCGTCAATCCTCAGCCCTCATCCTCCATCCTCAATCCTCAATCCTCAATCCTCAATCCTCAATCCGCAGTCATCAGTCCTCAATCCTCAATCCTCAAACCTCAACCCTCAAGCGTCAGACCTCGTCCTCAATCCTCAACCCTCAACCCTCAATACTCAATCTTCAACCCTCAATCCTCAATCCTCAATCCTATAATCCTCAATCCTCAATATTCAACACACAACCCTCAACCAACAATCCGCAATACTCAACCATCAATCCTCAATTCTCAATACTCAATAGAATATCCTGAATTCTCAGTTTCCAATACTCAATCTTCAATCTACAATCTTCAAGTCTCCATCCACAAACATCTATTCTCATCACTCAACCCTGAACACTCAGTCCTCAATCTTTAATCCTCAATCCTCAATCCTCAATCTTCAATCCTCATTACTCAATCTTCAATCCTCAATAATCAATCCTCAATCCTCAATCCTCAGTCATCAATCCTCAATCTTCAATACTCAATCCTCAATCCTCAATCCTCAATCCTCAATCCTCAATCCTCAATCCTCAATCCTCATTCCTCAAACTTCAATCCTCAACCCTCAGTCCTCATCCTCCATCCTCAACCCTCAATCCTCAATCCTCAATCTTCAATCCTCAATACTCAACATTCGATCCTCAATCCTCAGTCCTCAATCCTCAAACCTCAATCCTCAGTCATGAATACTCCATCTTCAATACACAATACACAAACCTCAAACCTCAATCCTCAATCCTCAATCCTGAATCCTCAATCCCCAACCTTCAATCCTCAACCCTCAGCCCTCATCCTCCATCCTCAAACCTCAATCCTCAAACCTCAATCTTCAATCCACAATACTCAATCTTCGATCCTCAATCCTCAACCCTCAATCCTCAATCCTCAATCCTCAGTCATGAATACTCAATCTTCAATACACAATCCTAAATCCTCAATCCTCATTCCTCAATCCTCAATCCTCAATCCTCATTCCTCAAACCTCAATCCTCAACCCTCAGTCCTCATCCTCAATTCTCAATTGTCAATCCTCAATCCTCAATTCTCAATCTTCAATCCTCAATAATAAATCTCCAATCCTAGATCCTCAAACCCCAGTCCTCAATCGTTAATCCTCAATCTTCAATCCTCAATACCCAGCCCTCAATCCAAAATACTCAATCTTCAATCCTCAATCCTCAATTCTCAATCCTCAATACTCAATACTCAATCGTCAATCCTCAATCCCCAATCCTGAATCTTCAATCCTCAATCCTCAATCCTCAATCCTCAATCCTCAATCTTCAATCCTCAATACTCAATCTTCAATCCTCAATCCTCAATCCCCAATCCTCAATCCTCATTCCTCAAACCTCAATCCTCAACCCTCAGTCCTCATTCTCCATCCTCAATCCTCACTCCTCAATCCTCAATCTTCAATCGTCAATACTCAACCTTCGATCCTCAATCCTCAGTCCTCAATCCTCGTACCTCAATCCTCAGTCATGAATACTCCATCTTCAATACTCAATACACAATCCTCAATCCTCAATCCTCAATCCTCAATCCTCAATCCTCATTCCTCAAACCCCAATCCTCAACCCTCAGTCCTCATCCTCCATCCTCAATCCTCAATCCTCAATCCTCAATCTTCAATCCTCAATACTCAACCTTCGATCTTCAATCCTCAGTCGTCAATCCTCGAACCTCAATCCTCAGTCATGAATACTCCATCTTCAATACTCAATCTTCAATCCTAAATCCTCAATCCCCAATCCTCAGTCCTCAATCCTCAATCGTCAGTCTTCAATCCTCAATACTCAATCTGCCATCCTCAGTCCTCAATTCTCAATCCTCAACCCTCAATCCTCAATCCACAATCCTCAATCCTCAATCATCAACCTTCAATCCTCAATCCTCCATCCTCAATTCTCAATCCTCAATCCTCAGCCCTCAGTCCTCAAACCTCAATCCTCAACCCTCAGCCCTCATCCTCAGTCCTCAATCCTGAATCCTCAATCCTCAATCTTCAATCCTCAATACTCAGTCTTCAATCATCAATCCTCAATCCTCAATCCTCCATCCTCAATCCTCAATCATCAATCCTCAATCCTCAATCATCAACCTTCAATACTCAATACTCAATCTTCAATCGTCAATACTCAATCCTCAATCGTCAATCCTCATTCTTCAATCCTCAATACCCAATCCTAAATCCTCAATCCTCAACCCTCAATCCTCAATCCACAATCCTCAATCCTCAATCATCAACCTTCATTCCTCAATCCTCCATCCTCAATTCTCAATCCTCAATCCTCAGCCCTCAGTCCTCAAACCTCAATCTGCAATCCTCAATACTCAATCCTCAATCCTCAATACTCAACCACCAATCCTCAATTCTCAATACTCAATAGAACATCCTGAATTCTCAGTATTCAATCCTCAATCCTCAATCATCAACCTTCAATACTCAATACTCAATCTTCAATCGTCAATACTCAATCCTCAATCGTCAATCCTCATTCTTCAATCCTCAATACCCAATTCTAAATCCTCAATCCTCAGTCCTCCATCCTCAATTCTCAATCCTCAATCCTCTGTCTTCAGTCCTCAAACCTCAACCCTCAACCCTCAGCCCTCATCCTCAATCCTCAATCCTGAATCCTCAATCCTCAATCTTCAATCCTCAATACTCAATCTTCAATCTTCAATCCTCAACCCTCAATCCTCAATCCCCAATCCTCAACCTTCAATCCTCAATACTCAGTCTTCAATCCTCAATCCTCAATCCTCAATCCTCAATCCTCAGACCTCAATCCTCAATCATCAATCCTCAATCCTCAATCCTCAATCCTCATTCCTCAAACCTCAATCCTCAACCCTCAGTCCTCATCCTCCATCCTCAATCCTCAATCCTCAATCCTCAATCTTCAATCCTCAATACTCAACCTTCGATCCTCAATCCTCAGTCGTCAATCCTCGAACCTCAATCCTCAGTCATGAATACTCCATCTTCAATACTCAATCCTCAATCCTCAATCCTCAATCCTCAATCCTCAATCCTCAATCCTCATTCCTCAAACCTCAATCCTCAACCCTCAGTCCTCATTCTCCATCCTCAATCCTCAATCCTCAATCCTCAATCTTCAATCCTCAATACTCAACCTTCGATCCTCTATCCTCAGTCCTCAATCCTCGAACCTCAATCCTCAGTCATGAATACTCCATCTTCAATACTCAATACACAATCCTCAATCCTCAATCCTCAGTCCTCTATCCTCAATCCTCATTCCTCAAACCCCAATCCTCAACCCTCAGTCCTCATCCTCCATCCTGAACCCTCAATCCTCAACGCTCGATCCTCATTCGTCAAACCTCAATCCTCAACCCTCAGTCCTCATCCTCAATTCCCAATTCTCAATCCTCAATCCTCAATTCTCAATCTTCAATCCTCAATAATCAATCTTCAATCCTCAATCCCCAGCCCTCAATCTTCAATCCTCAATGCTCAATCCTCAATCCTCAATCCTCAGTCCTCAATCCTCAATCCTCAATCCTCATACCACTATCCTCAACCGTCAGTCCTCGTCCACAATCCTCAACTATCAATCCTCAATACTCAATATTCAATCATCAACACTCAATACTCAATCTTCAATCCTCAATCCTCAATCCTCAATCCTCAATTATCAATCCTCAATCCTCAGTCCTCAAACCTGAATCCTGAATCTTCAATCCTGAATCCTCAATCTTCAGACCTCAGTCCTCAACAATCAGTTGTCAATTCTCAATCCTCAATACAATATCATCAATTCACAGTTTTCAATACTCAATACTCAATCTGCAATCTTCAATTCTCTATCCACAAACATTAATTGTCATCACTGAACCCTCTACACTCAGTCCCCAATCCTCAATCTTCAATCCTCAATCCTCAATCCTCAATCCTCATCCCTCAATCTTCAATCCTCAATACTCAATCTTCAATCCTAAATCCTCAACCCCCAATCCTCAGTCCTCAATCCTCAATCGTCAGTCTTCAATCCTCAATACTCAATCTGCAATCCTCAGTCCTCAATCCTCAATCCTCAATCCGCATTCTTCAATCCTCAATACCCAATCCTCAATCTTCAACACTCAATCCTCCAAAATCAATTCTCAATCCTCAATCCTCAGTCCTCAGTCCTCAAACCTCAATCCTCAACCCTCAGCCCTCATCCTCAATCCTCAATCCTGAATCCTCAATCTTCAATCTTCAATCCTCAATACTCAGTCTTCAACCCTCAATCCTCAATCCTCAATCCTCAATACTCAATCCTCAATCCTCGTTCCTCAAACCTCAATCCTCAACCCTCAGCCCTCATTCTCAACTCTCAATCCTCAATCCTCAAACCTCAATCTTCAATCCTCAGTACTCAATCCTCAATCCTCAATACTCAACCATCAATCCTCAATTCTCAATACTCAATAGAACATCCTGAATTCTCAGTATTCAATACTCAAACCTCAATCCTCAACCCTCAGCCCTCATCCTCCATCCTCAATCCTCAGTGCTCAATCCTCAATCCTCAATCCTCAGTCATCAGTCCTCAATCCTCAATCCTCAAACCTCAATCCTCAACCGTCAGTCCTCGACCTCAATCGTCAACCCTCAACCCTCAATCCTCAATCTTCAATCATCAATACTCAATCTTCAATCCTCAATCCTCAATCCTCAATCCTAAAATCCTTAATCCTCAATATTCAACACACAACCCTCAACCAACAATCCGCAATACTCAACCATCAATCCTCAATTCTCAATACTCAATAGAATATCCTGAATTCTCAGTTTCCAATACTCAATCTTCAATCTACAATCTTCAAGTCTCCATCCACAAACATCTATTCTCATCACTCAACCCTGAACACTCAGTCCTCAATCTTTAATCCTCAATCCTCAATCCTCAATCTTCAATCCTCATTACTCAATCTTCAATCCTCAATAATCAATCCTCAATCCTCAATCCTCAGTCATCAATCCTCAATCTTCAATACTCAATCCTCAATCCTCAATCCTGAATCCTCAATCCTCAATCCTCATTCCTCAAACTTCAATCCTCAACCCTCAGTCCTCATCCTCCATCCTCAATCCTCAATCTTCAATCCTCAATACTCAACATTCGATCCTCAATCCTCAGTCCTCAATCCTCAAACCTCAATCCTCAGTCATGAATACTCCATCTTCAATACACAATACACAAACCTCAAACCTCAATCCTCAATCCTCAATCCTGAATCCTCAATCCCCAACCTTCAATCCTCAACCCTCAGTCCTCATCCTCAATTCTCAATTCTCAATCCTCAAACATCAATCTTCAATCCTCAATACTCAATCCTCAATCCTCAATACTCAGCCATCAATCCTCAATTCTCAATACTCAATAGAATATCCTGAATTCTCAGTATTCAATACTCAAACCTCAATCCTCAACCCTCAGCCCTCATCCTCCATCCTCAAACCTCAATCCTCAAACCTCAATCTTCAATCCACAATACTCAATCTTCGATCCTCAATCCTCAACCCTCAATCCTTAATCCTCAATCCTCAGTCATGATTACTCAATCTTCAATACACAATCCTAAATCCTCAATCCTCATTCCTCAATCCTCAATCCTCAATCCTCATTCCTCAAACCTCAATCCTCAACCCTCAGTCCTCATCCTCAATTCTCAATTGTCAATCCTCAATCCTCAATTCTCAATCTTCAATCCTCAATAATAAATCTCCAATCCTAGATCCTCAATCCCCAGTCCTCAATCGTTAATCCTCAATCTTCAATCCTCAATACCCAGCCCTCAATCCAAAATACTCAATCTTCAATCCACAATACTCAATCTTCGATCCTCAATCCTCAACCTTCAATCCTTAATCCTCAATCCTCAGTCATGATTACTCAATCTTCAATACACAATCCTAAATCCTCAATCCTCATTCCTCAATCCTCAATCCTCAATCCTCATTCCTCAAACCTCAATCCTCAACCCTCAGTCCTCATTCTCCATCCTCAATCCTCACTCCTCAATCCTCAATCTTCAATCGTCAATACTCAACCTTCGATCCTCAATCCTCAGTCCTCAATCCTCGTACCTCAATCCTCAGTCATGAATACTCCATCTTCAATACTCAATACACAATCCTCAATCCTCAATCCTCAATCCTCAATCCTCAATCCTCATTCCTCAAACCCCAATCCTCAACCCTCAGTCCTCATCCTCCATCCTGAACCCTCAATCCTCAACGCTCAATCCTCATTCCTCAAACCTCAATCCTCGACCCTCAGTCCTCATCCTCAATTCCCAATTCTCAATCCTCAATCCTCAATCCTCAATCTTCAATCCTCAATAATCAATCTTCAATCCTCAATCCCCAGCCCTCAATCTTCAATCCTCAATGCTCAATCCTCAATCCTCAATCCTCAGTCCTCAATCCTCAATCCTCAATCCTCATACCACTATCCTCAACCGTCAGTCCTCGTCCTCAATCCTCAACTATCAATCCTCAATCCTCAATATTCAATCATCAACACTCAATACTCAATCTTCAATCCTCAATCCTCAATGCTCAATCCTCAATTATCAATCCTCAATCCTCAGTCTTCAAACCTGAATCCTGAATCTTCAATCCTGAATCCTCAATCTTCAAACCTCAGTCCACAACAATCAGTTGTCAATTCTCAATCCTCAACACAATATCATCAATTCACAGTTTTCAATACTCAATACTCAATCTGCAATCTTCAAATCTCTATCCACAAACATTAATTCTCATCACTGAACCCTCTACACTCAGTCCCCAATCCTCAATCTTCAATCCTCAATCCTCAATCCTCAATCCTCATCCCTCAATCTTCAATCCTCAATACTCAATCTTCAATCCTAAATCCTCAATCCCCAATCCTCAGTCCTCAATCCTCAATCGTCAGTCTTCAATCCTCAATACTCAATCTGCCATCCTCAGTCCTCAATTCTCAATCCTCAACCCTCAATCCTCAATCCACAATCCTCAATCCTCAATCATCAACCTTCATTCCTCAATCCTCCATCCTCAATTCTCAATCCTCAATCCTCAGCCCTCAGTCCTCAAACCTCAATCTTCAATCCTCAATACTCAATCCTCAATCCTCAATACTCAACCACCAATCCTCAATTCTCAATACTCAATAGAACATCCTGAAATCTCAGTATTCAATCCTCAATCCTCAATCATCAACCTTCAATACTCAATACTCAATCTTCAATCGTCAATACTCAATCCTCAATCGTCAATCCTCATTCTTCAATCCTCAATACCCAATTCTAAATCCTCAATCCTCAATCCTCAATCCTCAATCCTCAATCCTCAATCCTCAATCCTCATTCCTCAAACTTCAATCCTCAACCCTCAGTCCTCATCCTCCATCCTCAATCCTCAATCCTCAATCCTCAATCTTCAATCCTCAATACTCAACATTCGATCCTCAATCCTCAGTCCTCAATCCTCAAACCTCAATCCTCAGTCATGAATACTCCATCTTCAATACACAATACACAAACCTCAAACCTCAATCCTCAATCCTCAATCCTGAATCCTCAATCCCCAACCTTCAATCCTCAACCCTCAGTCCTCATCCTCAATTCTCAATTCTCAATCCTCAAACCTCAATCTTCAATCCTCAATACTCAATCCTCAATCCTCAATACTCAGCCATCAATCCTCAATTCTCAATACTCAATAGAATATCCTGAATTCTCAGTATTCAATACTCAAACCTCAATCCTCAACCCTCAGCCCTCATCCTCCATCCTCAAACCTCAATCCTCAAACCTCAATCTTCAATCCACAATACTCAATCTTCGATCCTCAATCCTCAACCCTCAATCCTTAATCCTCAATCCTCAGTCATGATTACTCAATCTTCAATACACAATCCTAAATCCTCAATCCTCATTCCTCAATCCTCAATCCTCAATCCTCATTCCTCAAACCTCAATCCTCAACCCTCAGTCCTCATCCTCAATTCTCAATTGTCAATCCTCAATTCTCAATTCTCAATCCTCAAACCTCAATCTTCAATCCTCAATACTCAATCCTCAATCCTCAATACTCAGCCATCAATCCTCAATTCTCAATACTCAATAGAATATCCTGAATTCTCAGTATTCAATACTCAAACCTCAATCCTCAACCCTCAGCCCTCATCCTCCATCCTCAAACCTCACTCCTCAATCCTCAATCTTCAATCGTCAATACTCAACCTTCGATCCTCAATCCTCAGTCCTCAATCCTCGTACCTCAATCCTCAGTCATGAATACTCCATCTTCAATACTCAATACACAATCCTCAATCCTCAATCCTCAATCCTCAATCCTCAATCCTCATTCCTCGAACCCCAATCCTCAACCCTCAGTCCTCATCCTCCATCCTGAACCCTCAATCCTCAACGCTCAATCCTCATTCCTCAAACCTCAATCCTCGACCCTCAGTCCTCATCCTCAATTCCCAATTCTCAATCCTCAATCCTCAATCCTCAATCTTCAATCCTCAATAATCAATCTTCAATCCTCAATCCCCAGCCCTCAATCTTCAATCCTCAATGCTCAATCCTCAATCCTTAATCCTCAGTCCTCAATCCTCAATCCTCAATCCTCATACCACTATCCTCAACCGTCAGTCCTCGTCCTCAATCCTCAACTATCAATCCTCAATCCTCAATATTCAATCATCAACACTCAATACTCAATCTTCAATCCTCAATCCTCAATCCTCAATCCTCAATTATCAATCCTCAATCCTCAGTCTTCAAACCTGAATCCTGAATCTTCAATCCTGAATCCTCAATCTTCAAACCTCAGTCCACAACAATCAGTTGTCAATTCTCAATCCTCAACACAATATCATCAATTCACAGTTTTCAATACTCAATACTCAATCTGCAATCTTCAAATCTCTATCCACAAACATTAATTCTCATCACTGAACCCTCTACACTCAGTCCCCAATCCTCAATCTTCAATCCTCAATCCTCAATCCTCAATCCTCATCCCTCAATCTTCAATCCTCAATACTCAATCTTCAATCCTAAATCCTCAATCCCCAATCCTCAGTCCTCAATCCTCAATCGTCAGTCTTCAATCCTCAATACTCAATCTGCCATCCTCAGTCCTCAATTCTCAATCCTCAACCCTCAATCCTCAATCCACAATCCTCAATCCTCAATCATCAACCTTCATTCCTCAATCCTCCATCCTCAATTCTCAATCCTCAATCCTCAGCCCTCAGTCCTCAAACCTCAATCTTCAATCCTCAATACTCAATCCTCAATCCTCAATACTCAACCACCAATCCTCAATTCTCAATACTCAATAGAACATCCTGAAATCTCAGTATTCAATCCTCAATCCTCAATCATCAACCTTCAATACTCAATACTCAATCTTCAATCGTCAATACTCAATCCTCAATCGTCAATCCTCATTCTTCAATCCTCAATACCCAATTCTAAATCCTCAATCCTCAGTCCTCCATCCTCAATTCTCAATCCTCAATCCTCTGTCCTCAGTCCTCAAACCTCAACCCTCAACCCTCAGCCCTCATCCTCAATCCTCAATCCTGAATCCTCAATCCTCAATCTTCAATCCTCAATACTCAATCTTCAATCTTCAATCCTCAACCCTCAATCCTCAATCCCCAATCCTCAACCTTCAATCCTCAATACTCAGTCTTCAATCCTCAATCCTCAATCCTCAATCCTCAATCCTCAGACCTCAATCCTCAATCATCAATCCTCAATCCTCAATCCTCAATCCTCATTCCTCAAACCTCAATCCTCAACCCTCAGTCCTCATCCTCCATCCTCAATCCTCAATCCTCAATCCTCAATCTTCAATCCTCAATACTCAACCTTCGATCCTCAATCCTCAGTCGTCAATCCTCGAACCTCAATCCTCAGTCATGAATACTCCATCTTCAATACTCAATCCTCAATCCTCAATCCTCAATCCTCAATCCTCAATCCTCAATCCTCATTCCTCAAACCTCAATCCTCAACCCTCAGTCCTCATTCTCCATCCTCAATCCTCAATCCTCAATCCTCAATCTTCAATCCTCAATACTCAACCTTCGATCCTCAATCCTCAGTCCTCAATCCTCGAACCTCAATCCTCAGTCATGAATACTCCATCTTCAATACTCAATACACAATCCTCAATCCTCAATCCTCAATCCTCTATCCTCAATCCTCATTCCTCAAACCCCAATCCTCAACCCTCAGTCCTCATCCTCCATCCTGAACCCTCAATCCTCAACGCTCGATCCTCATTCCTCAAACCTCAATCCTCAACCCTCAGTCCTCATCCTCAATTCCCAATTCTCAATCCTCAATCCTCAATTCTCAATCTTCAATCCTCAATAATCAATCTTCAATCCTCTATCCCCAGCCCTCAATCTTCAATCCTCAATGCTCAATCCTCAATCCTCAATCCTCAGTCCTCAATCCTCAATCCTCAATCCTCATACCAC
The DNA here is from genome assembly GCF_051401765.1 of Calliopsis andreniformis. NCBI lineage: Eukaryota > Metazoa > Arthropoda > Insecta > Hymenoptera > Andrenidae > Calliopsis > Calliopsis andreniformis. Next base: position 589,225 of record NW_027480553.1, on the reverse strand, counting down.
TATCCTCAACCGTCAGTCCTCGTCCACAATCCTCAACTATCAATCCTCAATCCTCAATATTCAATCATCAACACTCAATACTCAATCTTCAATCCTCAATCCTCAATCCTCAATCCTCAATTATCAATCCTCATTCCTCAGTCCTCAAACCTGAATCCTGAATCTTCAATCCTGAATCCTCAATCTTCAGACCTCAGTCCTCAACAATCAGTTGTCAATTCTCAATCCTCAATACAATATCATCAATTCACAGTTTTCAATACTCAATACTCAATCTGCAATCTTCAATTCTCTATCCACAAACATTAATTGTCATCACTGAACCCTCTACACTCAGTCCCCAATCCTCAATCTTCAATCCTCAATCCTCAATCCTCAATCCTCATCCCTCAATCTTCAATCCTCAATACTCAATCTTCAATCCTAAATCCTCAACCCCCAATCCTCAGTCCTCAATCCTCAATCGTCAGTCTTCAATCCTCAATACTCAATCTGCAATCCTCAGTCCTCAATCCTCAATCCTCAATCCGCATTCTTCAATCCTCAATACCCAATCCTCAATCTTCAACACTCAATCCTCCAAAATCAATTCTCAATCCTCAATCCTCAGTCCTCAGTCCTCAAACCTCAATCCTCAACCCTCAGCCCTCATCCTCAATCCTCAATCCTGAATCCTCAATCTTCAATCTTCAATCCTCAATACTCAGTCTTCAACCCTCAATCCTCAATCCTCAATCCTCAATACTCAATCCTCAATCCTCGTTCCTCAAACCTCAATCCTCAACCCTCAGCCCTCATTCTCAACTCTCAATCCTCAATCCTCAAACCTCAATCTTCAATCCTCAGTACTCAATCCTCAATCCTCAATACTCAACCATCAATCCTCAATTCTCAATACTCAATAGAACATCCTGAATTCTCAGTATTCAATACTCAAACCTCAATCCTCAACCCTCAGCCCTCATCCTCCATCCTCAATCCTCAGTGCTCAATCCTCAATCCTCAATCCTCAGTCATCAGTCCTCAATCCTCAATCCTCAAACCTCAATCCTCAACCGTCAGTCCTCGACCTCAATCGTCAACCCTCAACCCTCAATCCTCAATCTTCAATCATCAATACTCAATCTTCAATCCTCAATCCTCAATCCTCAATCCTAAAATCCTCAATCCTCAATATTCAACACACAACCCTCAACCAACAATCCGCAATACTCAACCATCAATCCTCAATTCTCAATACTCAATAGAATATCCTGAATTCTCAGTTTCCAATACTCAATCTTCAATCTACAGTCTTCAAGTCTCCATCCACAAACATCTATTCTCATCACTCAACCCTGAACACTCAGTCCTCAATCTTTAATCCTCAATCCTCAATCCTCAATCTTCAATCCTCATTACTCAATCTTCAATCCTCAATAATCAATCCTCAATACTCAATACTCAGTCATCAATCCTCAATCTTCAATACTCAATCCTCAATCCTCAATCCTCAATCCTCAATCCTCAATCCTCATTCCTCAAACTTCAATCCTCAACCCTCAGTCCTCATCCTCCATCCTCAATCCTCAATCCTCAATCCTCAATCTTCAATCCTCAATACTCAACATTCGATCCTCAATCCTCAGTCCTCAATCCTCAAACCTCAATCCTCAGTCATGAATACTCCATCTTCAATACACAATACAAAAACCTCAAACCTCAATCCTCAATCCTCAATCCTGAATCCTCAATCCCCAACCTTCAATCCTCAACCCTCAGTCCTCATCCTCAATTCTCAATTCTCAATCCTCAAACCTCAATCTTCAATCCTCAATACTCAATCCTCAATCCTCAATACTCAGCCATCAATCCTCAATTCTCAATACTCAATAGAATATCCTGAATTCTCAGTATTCAATACTCAAACCTCAATCCTCAACCCTCAGCCCTCATCCTCCATCCTCAAACCTCAATCCTCAAACCTCAATCTTCAATCCACAATACTCAATCTTCGATCCTCAATCCTCAACCCTCAATCCTTAATCCTCAATCCTCAGTCATGATTACTCAATCTTCAATACACAATCCTAAATCCTCAATCCTCATTCCTCAATCCTCAATCCTCAATCCTCATTCCTCAAACCTCAATCCTCAACCCTCAGTCCTCATCCTCAATTCTCAATTGTCAATCCTCAATCCTCAATTCTCAATCTTCAATCCTCAATAATAAATCTCCAATCCTAGATCCTCAATCCCCAGTCCTCAATCGTTAATCCTCAATCTTCAATCCTCAATACCCAGCCCTCAATCCAAAATACTCAATCTTCAATCCTCAATCCTCAATTCTCAATCCTCAATACTCAATACTCAATCGTCAATCCTCAATCCCCAATCCTGAATCTTCAATCCTCAATCCTCAATCCTCAATCCTCAATCCTCAATCTTCAATCCTCAATACTCAATCTTCAATCCTCAATCCTCAATCCCCAATCCTCAATCCTCATTCCTCTAACCTCAATCCTCAACCCTCAGTCCTCAATCTCCATCCTCAATCCTCACTCCTCAATCCTCAATCTTCAATCGTCAATACTCAACCTTCGATCCTCAATCCTCAGTCCTCAATCCTCGTACCTCAATGCTCAGTCATGAATACTCCATCTTCAATACTCAATACACAATCCTCAATCCTCAATCCTCAATCCTCAATCCTCAATCCTCATTCCTCAAACCCCAATCCTCAACCCTCAGTCCTCATCCTCCATCCTGAACCCTCAATCCTCAACGCTCAATCCTCATTCCTCAAACCTCAATCCTCAACCCTCAGTCCTCATCCTCAATTCCCAATTCTCAATCCTCAATCCTCAATTCTCAATCTTCAATCCTCAATAATCAATCTTCAATCCTCAATCCCCAGCCCTCAATCTTCAGTCCTCAATGCTCAATCCTCAATCCTCAATCCTCAGTCCTCAATCCTCAATCCTCAATCCTCATACCACTATCCTCAACCGTCAGTCCTCGTCCTCAATCCTCAACTATCAATCCTCAATCCTCAATATTCAATCATCAACACTCAATACTCAATCTTCAATCCTCAATCCTCAATCCTCAATCCTCAATTATCAATCCTCAATCCTCAGTCTTCAAACATGAATCCTGAATCTTCAATCCTGAATCCTCAATCTTCAGACCTCAGTCCTCAACAATCAGTTGTCAATTCTCAATCCTCAACACAATATCATCAATTCACAGTTTTCAATACTCAATACTCAATCTGCAATCTTCAAATCTCTATCCACAAACATTAATTCTCATCACTGAACCCTCTACACTCAGTCCCCAATCCTCAATCTTCAATCCTCAATCCTCAATCCTCAATCCTCATCCCTCAATCTTCAATCCTCAATACTCAATCTTCAATCCTAAATCCTCAATCCCCAATCCTCAGTCCTCAATCCTCAATCGTCAGTCTTCAATCCTCAATACTCAATCTGCAATCCTCAGTCCTCAATTCTCAATCCTCAACCCTCAATCCTCAATACACAATCCTCAATCCTCAATCATCAACCTTCAATCCTCAATCCTCCATCCTCAATTCTCAATCCTCAATCCTCTGCCCTCAGTCCTCAAACCTCAATCCTCAACCCTCAGCCCTCATCCTCAGTCCTCAATCCTGAATCCTCAATCCTCAATCTTCAACCCTCAATACTCAGTCTTCAATCATCAATCCTCAATCCTCAATCCTCCATCCTCAATCCTCAATCATCAATCCTCAATCCGCAATCATCAACCTTCAATACTCAATACTCAATCTTCAATCGTCAATACTCAATCCTCAATCGTCAATCCTCATTCTTCAATCCTCAATACCCAATCCTAAATCCTCAATCCTCAACCCTCAATCCTCAATCCACAATCCTCAATCCTCAATCATCAACCTTCATTCCTCAATCCTCCATCCTCAATTCTCAATCCTCAATCCTCAGCCCTCAGTCCTCAAACCTCAATCTTCAATCCTCAATACTCAATCCTCAATCCTCAATACTCAACCACCAATCCTCAATTCTCAATACTCAATAGAACATCCTGAATTCTCAGTATTCAATCCTCAATCCTCAATCATCAACCTTCAATACTCAATACTCAATCTTCAATCGTCAATACTCAATCCTCAATCGTCAATCCTCATTCTTCAATCCTCAATACCCAATCCTAAATCCTCAATCTTCAGTCCTCCATCCTCAATTCTCAATCCTCAATCCTCTGTCCTCAGTCCTCAAACCTCAACCCTCAACCCTCAGCCCTCATCCTCAATCCTCAATCCTGAATCCTCAATCCTCAATCTTCAATCCTCAATACTCAATCTTCAATCTTCAATCCTCAACCCTCAATCCTCAATCCCCAATCCTCAACCTTCAATCCTCAATACTCAGTCTTCAATCCTCAATCCTCAATCCTCAATCCTCAGACCTCAATCCTCAATCATCAATCCTCAATCCTCAATCCTCAATCCTCATTCCTCAAACCTCAATCCTCAACCCTCAGCCCTCATCCTCCATCCTCAATCCTCAATCCTCAATCCTCAATCTTCAATCCTCAATACTCAACCTTCGATCCTCAATCCTCAGTCGCCAATCCTCGAACCTCAATCCACAGTCATGAATACTCCATCTTCAATACTCAATCCTCAATCCTCAATCCTCAATCCTCAATCCTCAATCCTCAATCCTCATTCCTCAAACCTGAATCCTCAACCCTCAGTCCTCATTCTCCATCCTCAATCCTCAATCCTCAATCCTCAATCTTCAATCCTCAATACTCAACCTTCGATCCTCAATCCTCAGTCCTCAATCCTCGAACCTCAATCCTCAGTCATGAATACTCCAGCTTCAATACTCAATACAAAATCCTCAATCCTCAATCCTCAATCCTCAATCCTCAATCCTCATTCCTCAAACCCCAATCCTCAACCCTCAGTCCTCATCCTCCATCCTCAACCCTCAATCCTCAATCCTCAATCCACGTTCCTCAAACCTCAATTCTCAACCCTCAGTCCTCATTCTCAACTCTCAATCCTCAATCCTCAAACCTCAATCTTCAATCCTCAATACTCAATCCTCAATCCTCAATACTCAACCATCAATCCTCAATTCTCAATACTCAATAGAACATCCTGAATTCTCAGTATTCAATACTCAAACCTCAATCGTCAATCCTCAGCCCTCATCCTCCATCCTCAATCCTCAATGCTCAATCCTCAATCCTCAATCCTCAGTCCTCAATCCTCAATACTCAATCCTCATACCACTATCCTCAACCGTCAGTCCTCGTCCTCAATCCTCAACTATCAATCCTCAATCCTCAATATTCAATCATCAACACTCAATACTCAATCTTCAATCCTCAATCCTCGATCCTCAATCCTCAATTATCAATCCTCAATCCTCAGTCTTCAAACCTGAATCCTGAATCTTCAATCCTGAATCCTCAATCTTCAGACCTCAGTCCTCAACAATCAGTTGTCAATTCTCAATCCTCAACACAATATCATCAATTCACAGTTTTCAATACTCAATACTCAATCTGCAATCTTCAAATCTCTATCCACAAACATTAATTCTCATCACTGAACCCTCTACACTCAGTCCCCAATCCTCAATCTTCAATCCTCAATCCTCAATCCTCAATCCTCATCCCTCAATCTTCAATCCTCAATACTCAATCTTCAATCCTAAATCCTCAATCCCCAATCCTCAGTCCTCAATCCTCAATCGTCAGTCTTCAATCCTCAATACTCAATCTGCAATCCTCAGTCCTCAATTCTCAATCCTCAACCCTCAATCCTCAATCCACAATCCTCAATCCTCAATCATCAACCTTCAATCCTCAATCCTCCATCCTCAATTCTCAATCCTCAATCCTCAGCCCTCAGTCCTCAAACCTCAATCCTCAACCCTCAGCCCTCATCCTCAGTCCTCAATCCTGAATCCTCAATCCTCAATCTTCAACCCTCAATACTCAGTCTTCAATCATCAATCCTCAATCCTCAATCCTCCATCCTCAATCCTCAATCATCAATCCTCAATCCGCAATCATCAACCTTCAATACTCAATACTCAATCTTCAATCGTCAATACTCAATCCTCAATCGTCAATCCTCATTCTTCAATCCTCAATACCCAATCCTAAATCCTCAATCCTCAACCCTCAATCCTCAATCCACAATCCTCAATCCTCAATCATCAACCTTCATTCCTCAATCCTCCATCCTCAATTCTCAATCCTCAATCCTCAGCCCTCAGTCCTCAAACCTCAATCTTCAATCCTCAATACTCAATCCTCAATCCTCAATACTCAACCACCAATCCTCAATTCTCAATACTCAATAGAACATCCTGAATTCTCAGTATTCAATCCTCAATCCTCAATCATCAACCTTCAATACTCAATACTCAATCTTCAATCGTCAATACTCAATCCTCAATCGTCAATCCTCATTCTTCAATCCTCAATACCCAATCCTAAATCCTCAATCCTCAGTCCTCCATCCTCAATTCTCAATCCTCAATCCTCTGTCCTCAGTCCTCAAACCTCAACCCTCAACCCTCAGCCCTCATCCTCAATCCTCAATCCTGAATCCTCAATCCTCAATCTTCAATCCTCAATACTCAATCTTCAATCTTCAATCCTCAACCCTTAATCCTCAATCCCCAATCCTCAACCTTCAATCCTCAATACTCAGTCTTCAATCCTCAATCCTCAATCCTCAATCCTCAGACCTCAATCCTCAATCATCAATCCTCAATCCTCAATCCTCAATCCTCATTCCTCAAACCTCAATCCTCAACCCTCAGCCCTCATCCTCCATCCTCAATCCTCAATCCTCAATCCTCAATCTTCAATCCTCAATACTCAACCTTCGATCCTCAATCCTCAGTCGCCAATCCTCGAACCTCAATCCTCAGTCATGAATACTCCATCTTCAATACTCAATCCTCAATCCTCAATCCTCAATCCTCAATCCTCAATCCTCAATCCTCATTCCTCAAACCTGAATCCTCAACCCTCAGTCCTCATTCTCCATCCTCAATCCTCAATCCTCAATCCTCAATCTTCAATCCTCAATACTCAACCTTCGATCCTCAATCCTCAGTCCTCAATCCTCGAACCTCAATCCTCAGTCATGAATACTCCAGCTTCAATACTCAATACACAATCCTCAATCCTCAATCCTCAATCCTCAATCCTCAATGCTCAATCCTCAATCCTCAATCCTCAGTCATCAGTCCTCAATCCTCAATCCTCAAACCTCAATCCTCAACCGTCAGTCCTCGACCTCAATCCTCAACCCTCAACCCTCAATCCTCAATCTTCAATCATCAATACACAATCTTCAATCCTCAATCCTCAATCCTCAATCCTAAAATCCTCAATCCTCAATATTCAACACACAACCCTCAACCAACAATCCGCAATACTCAACCATCAATCCTCAATTCTCAATACTCAATAGAATATCCTGAATTCTCAGTTTTCAATACTCAACCTTCAATCTACAATCTTCAAGTCTCCATCCACAAACATCTATTCTCATCACTCAACCCTCAACACTCAGTCCTCAATCTTTAATCCTCAATCCTCAATCCTCAATCTTCAATCCTCGTCACTCAATCTTCAATCCTCAATCATCAATCCTCAATCCTCAATCCTCAGTCATCAATCCTCAATCTTCAATACTCAATCCTCAATCCTCAATCCTCAATCCACAATCCTCAATCCTCATTCCTCAAACTTCAATCCTCAACCCTCAGTCCTCATCCTCCATCCTCAATCCTCAATCCTCAGTCCTCAATCTTCAATCCTCAATACTCAACATTCGATCCTCAATCCTCAGTCCTCAATCCTCAAACCTCAATCCTCAGTCATGAATACTCCATCTTCAATACACAATACACAATCCTCAAACCTCATTCCTCAATCCTCAATCCTGAATCCTCAATCCCCAACCTTCAATCCTCAACCCTCAGCCCTCATCCCCGAATTCTCAATTCTCAATCCTCAAACCTCAATCTTCAATCCTCAATACTCAATCCTCAAGCCTCAATACTCAGCCATCAATACTCAATTCTCAATACACAACAGAATATCCTGAATTCTCAGTATTCAATACTCAAACCTCAATCCTCAACCCTCAGCCCTCATCCTCCATCCTCAAACCTCAATCCTCAAACCTCAATCTTCAATCCACAATACTCAATCTTCGATCCTCAATGCTCAACCCTCAATCCTCAATCCTCAATCCTCAGTCATGAATACTCAATCTTCAATCCACAATACTCAATCTTCGATCCTCAATCCTCAATCCTCAATCCTCAATCCTCATTCCTCAAACCTCAATCCTCAACCCTCAGTCCTCATTCTCCATCCTCAATCCTCAATCCTCAATCCTCAGTCTTCAATCCTCAATACTCAAACTTCGATCCTCAATCCTCAGTCCTCAATCCTCGAACCTCAATCCTCAGTCATGAATACTCCATCTTCAATACTCAATACACAATCCTCAATCCTCAATCCTCAATCCTCAATCCTCAATCCTCATTCCTCAAACCCCAATCCTCAACCCTCAGTCCTCATCCTCCATCCTGAACCCTCAATCCTCAACGCTCAATCCTCATTCCTCAAACCTCAATCCTCAACCCTCAGTCCTCATCCTCAATTCCCAATTCTCAATCCTCAATCCTCAATTCTCAATCTTCAATCCTCAATAATCAATCTTCAATCCTCAATCCCCAGCCGTCAATCTTCAATCCTCAATGCTCAATCCTCAATCCTCAATCCTCAGTCCTCAATCCTCAATCCTCAATCCTCATACCACTATCCTCAACCGTCAGTCCTCGTCCACAATCCTCAACTATCAATCCTCAATCCTCAATATTCAATCATCAACACTCAATACTCAATCTTCAATCCTCAATCCTCAATCCTCAATCCTCAATTATCAATCCTCAATCCTCAGTCCTCAAACCTGAATCCTGAATCTTCAATCCTGAATCCTCAATCTTCAGACTTCAGTCCTCAACAATCAGTTGTCAATTCTCAATCCTCAATACAATATCGTCAGTTCACAGTTTTCAATACTCAATACTCAATCTGCAATCTTCAATTCTCTATCCACAAACATTAATTCTCATCACTGAACCCTCTACACTCAGTCCCCAATCCTCAATCTTCAATCCTCAATCCTCAATCCTCAATCCTCATCCCTCAATCTTCAATCCTCAATACTCAATCTTCAATCCTAAATCCTCAACACCCAATCCTCAGTCCTCAATCCTCAATCGTCAGTCTTCAATCCTCAATACTCAATCTGCAATCCTCAGTCCTCAATCCTCAATCCTCAATCCTCATTCTTCAATCCTCAATACCCAATCCTCAATCTTCAACACTCAATCCTCCAACCTCAATTCTCAATCCTCAATCCTCAGTCCTCAGTCCTCAAACCTCAATCCTCAACCCTCAGCCCTCATCCTCAATCCTCAATCCTGAATCCTCAATCTTCAATCTTCAATCCTCAATACTCAGTCTTCAACCCTCAATCCTCAATCCTCAATCCTCAATACTCAATCCTCAATCCTCGTTCCTCAAACATCAATCCTCAACCCTCAGCCCTCATCCTCAACTCTCAATCCTCAATCCTCAAACCTCAATCTTCAATCCTCAGTACTCAATCCTCAATCCTCAATACATAACCATCAATCCTCAATTCTCAATACTCAATAGAACATTCTGAATTCTCAGTATTCAATACTCAAACCTCAATCCTCAGTCATCAGTCCTCAATCCTCAATCCTCAAACCTCAATCCTCAACCGTCAGTCCTCGACCTCAATCCTCAACCCTCAACCCTCAATCCTCAATCTTCAATCGTCAATACTCAATCTTCAATCCTCAATCCTCAATCCTCAATCCTAAAATCCTCAATCCTCAATATTCAACACACAACCCTCAACCAACAATCCGCAATACTCAACCATCAATCCTCAATTCTCAATACTCAATAGAATATCCTGAATTCTCAGTTTTCAATACTCAATCTTCAATCTACAATCTTCAAGTCTCCATCCACAAACATCTATTCTCATCACTCAACCCTCAACACTCAGTCCTCAATCTTTAACCCTCAATCCTCAATCCTCAATCTTCAATCCTCGTTACTCAATCTTCAATCCTCAATCATCAATCCTCAATCCTCAATCCTCAGTCATCAATCCTCAATCTTCAATACTCAATCCTCAATCCTCAATCCTCAATCCTCAATCCTCAATCCTCATTCCTCAAACTTCAATCCTCAACCCTGAGTCCTCATCCTCCATCCTCAATCCTCAATCCTCAATCCTCAATCTTCAATCCTCAATACTCAACATTCGATCCTCAATCCTCAGTCCTCAATCCTCAAACCTCAATCCTCAGTCATGAATACTCCATCTTCAATACACAATACACAATCCTGAAACCTCAATCCTCAATCCTCAATCCTCAATCTTCAATCCTCGTTACTCAATCTTCAATCCTCAATCATCAATCCTCAATCCTCAATCCTCAGTCATCAATCCTCAATCTTCAATACTCAATCCTCAATCCTCAATCCTCAATCCTCAATCCTCAATCCTCATTCCTCAAACTTCAATCCTCAACCCTGAGTCCTCATCCTCCATCCTCAATCCTCAATCCTCAATCCTCAATCTTCAATCCTCAATACTCAACATTCGATCCTCAATCCTCAGTCCTCAATCCTCAAACCTCAATCCTCAGTCATGAATACTCCATCTTCGATACACAATACACAATCCTGAAACCTCAATCCTCAATCCTCAATCCTGAATCCTCAATCCCCAACCTTCAATCCTCAACCCTCAGTCCTCATCCCCAATTCTCAATTCTCAATCCTCAAACCTCAATCTTCAATCCTCAATCCTCAGTCCTCAATCATCAATCTTCAATCTTCAATCCTCAATACACAATCTACAATCCTCAATCCTCAATCCTCAATCCACAATCCTCAATCTTCAATCCTCAACCGTCAGTCCTTGTCCTCAATCCTCAACCCTCAATCCTTAATCTTCAATCATCAATACTCAATCTGCAATCCTCAATTCTCAATCCCCAATCCTCAATCGTTAATCCTCAATCTCCAATCCTCAATACCCAGCCCTCAATCCTCAATTCTCAATCGTCAATCCTCAATCCACAGTCCTCAATATTCAATCCTCAATGCTCGATTCTCAATCCTCAATCCTCAATCCTCAGTCATCGATCCTCAATCTTCAATACTCAATCCTCAATCCTCAATCCTGAATCCTCAATCCTCAACCTTCAATCCTCAGTCCTCAATCCTCAATCCTCAATCCACAATCCTCAATCTTCAATCCTCAGTACCCAATCTTCAATCTTCAATCCTCAACACTCAATCCTCAATCCTCAATCCGCAATCCTCAATCTTCAATCCCCAAAACTCAATCTTCAATCCTCAATATTCAACAGACAACCCTCAACCTTCAATCCTCAATACTCAACCATCAATCCTCAATTCTCAATAATCAATAGAATATCCAGAAATCTCAGATTTCAATACTGAATACTCATTCTTGAGTCTTCAAGTTTCCATCCACAAACATCAATTCTCATCACTCAATCCTCAACACTCAGTCCTCAATCTTCAATCCCCAATCCTCAATACTCAATCCTCAGTCGTCAGACCTCAATGTTCATTACTCAATCCTCAATCCTAAAATACTCAATCCTCAATATTCAACACACAACCCTCAAGCATCAATCCTCAATACTCAACCATCAATGCTCAATTCTCAATACTCAATAGAATATCCTGAATTCTCAGTTTTCAATACACAATCCTCAATCTTCAATCTTCAAATCTCCATCCACAAACATCAATTCTCATCACTCAACCCTCAACACTCAGTCCTCAATCTTCAATCGTCAATCCTAAATTATCAATTCTCAATCCTCAGTCCTCATTCCTCTGTTCTCAAACCTCAATCCTCCACCCTCTGTCCTCGTCCTCAACCCTCAACCCTCAATCCTCATTCCGCAATCATCAATCATCAATACTCAATCATCAATCCTCAGTTCTCAATACTCAATCCTCAATCCTCAATAATCAATCCTCAGTCCTCAGTCCTCAATATTCAATACTCAATCCTCAATCCTAAGATCCTCAATCCTCAATATTCTACACAAAACCGACAGCCATCAATCCTCAATACTCAACCATCAATTGTCAATTCTGAATACTCAATAGAGTATTCTGAATTCTCAGTTTTCAATACTCAATACTCAATCTTCAATCTTCAAATCTCCATGCACAAACATCAATTCTCTTCACTCGACCCTTAACACTCAGTCCTCATTCTTCAATCCTCAACCCTCAATCCTCAATCTTCAATCCTCATGACTCAATCTTCAATACTCAATACACAATCCTCAATCCTCAATCCTCAATCCTCAATCATGAATACTCAATCTTCAATACTCAATCCTCAATCCCCAATCCTCAATCCTCAATCCTCAATCCTCAATCCTCATTCCTCAAACCTCAATCCTCAACCCTCAGTCCTCATCCACAATTCTCAATTCTCAATCCTCAATCCTCAATCCTCAATCTTCAATCTTGAATAATCAATCTCCAATCCTAGATACTCAATCCCCAATCCTCAATCCTTAATCCTCAATCTTCAATCCTCAATCCCCAGTCCTCAATCTTCAATCCTCAATGTTCAATCCTCAATCCTCAATCCTCAACCCTCAGTCCTCATCCTCAATTCCCAATTCTCAATCCTCAATCCTCAATTCTCAATCTTCAATCCTCAATAATCAATCTTCAATCCTCAATCCCCAGCCCTCAATCTTCAATCCTCAATGCTCAATCCTCAATCCTCAATCCTCAGTCCTCAATCTTCCTTCATCAATCCTCATACCACTATCCTCAACCGTCAGTCCTCGTCCTCAAACCTCAACTATCAATCCTCAATCCTCAATATTCAATCATCAACACTCAATACTCAATCTTCAATCCTCAATCCTCAATCCTCAATCCTCAATTATCAATCCTCAATCCTCAGTCCTCAAACCTGAATCCTGAATCTTCAATCCTGAATCCTCAATCTTCAGACCTCAGTCCTCAACAATCAGTTGTCAATTCTCAATCCTCAATGCAATATCATCAATTCACAGCTTTCAATACTCAATACTCAATCTGCAATCTTCAAATCTCTATCCACAAACATTAATTCTCATCACTGAACCCTCTACACTCAGTCCCCAATCCTCAATCTTCAATCCTCAATCCTCAATCCTCAATCCTCATCCCTCAATCTTCCATCCTCAATACTCAATCTTCAATCCTAAATCCTCAATCCCCAATCCTCAGTCCTCAATCCTCAATCGTCAGTCTTCAATCCTCAATACTCAATCTGGAATCCTCAGTCCTCAATCCTCAATCCTCAATCCTCATCCTTCAATCCTCAATACCCAATCCTCAATCTTCAACACTCAATCCTCACCCCTCAATTCTCAATCCTCAACCCTCATTCCTCAGTCCTCAAACCTCAATCCTCAGCCCTCAGCCATCATCCTCAATCCTCGAACCTCGTTCCTCAATCCTTAATCCTCAATGCTCAATCCCCAGTCCTCAATCGTCAATCCTCAATCCTCAATCCTCAAGCCTCAATCCTCAATCCTCAATCTTCAATCCTGAATACTCAATCTTCAATCCTCAGTACTCAATCTTCAATCCTCAACCCTCAATCCACAATCCACAATCCTCAATCCCCAATCATCAGTCTTCAATCCTCGATACTCAATCTTCAATCCTCAATCCTCAATCCTCAATCGTCAATCCTCATTCTTCAATTCTCAATCCTCAATTATCAATCCTCAATCCTCAGTCTTCAAACCTGAATCCTGAATCTTCAATCCTGAATCGTCAATCTTCAGACCTCAGTCCTCAACAATCAGTTGTCAATTCTCAATCCTCAACGCAATATCATCAATTCACAGTTTTCAATACTCAATACTCAATCTGCAATCTTCAAATCTCTATCCACAAACATTAATTCTCATCACTGAACCCTCTACACTCAGTCCCCAATCCTCAATCTTCAATCCTCAATCCTCAATCCTCAATCCTCATCCCTCAATCTTCAATCCTCAATACTCAATCTTCAATCCTAAATCCTCAATCCCCAATCCTCAGTCCTCAATCCTCAATCGTCAGTCTTCAATCCTCAATACTCAATCTGCAATCCTCAGTCCTCAATTCTCAATCCTCAACCCTCAATCCTCAATCCACAATCCTCAATCCTCAATCATCAACCTTCAATCCTCAATCCTCCATCCTCAATTCTCAATCCTCAATCCTCAGCCCTCAGTCCTCAAATCTCAATCCTCAACCCTCAGTCCTCATCCTCAGTCCTCAATCCTGAATCCTCAATCCTCAATCTTCAATCCTCAATACTCAGTCTTCAATCATCAATCCTCAATCCTCAATCCTCCATCCTCAATCCTCAATCATCAATCCTCAATCCGCAATCATCAACCTTCAATACTCAATACTCAATCTTCAATCGTCAATACTCAATCCTCAATCGTCAATCCTCATTCTTCAATCCTCAATACCCAATCCTAAATCCTCAATCCTCAACCCCCAATCCTCAATCCACAATCCTCAATCCTCAATCATCAACCTTCATTCCTCAATCCTCCATCCTCAATTCTCAATCCTCAATCCTCAGCCCTCAGTCCTCAAACCTCAATCTTCAATCCTCAGTACTCAATCTTCAATCCTCAACCCTCAATCCACAATCCACAATCCTCAATCCTCAATCATCAGCCTTCAATCCTCAATACTCAATCTTCAATCCTCAATCCTCAATCCTCAATCGTCAATCCTCATCCTTCAATTCTCAATACCCAATCCTCAATCATCAATCCTCAATCCTCCATCCTCAATTCTCAATCCTCAATCCTCAGCCCTCAGTCCTCAAACCTCAATCCTCAACCCTCAGGACTCATCCTCAATCCTCAAGCCTGAATCCTCAACCTTCAAACTTCAATCCTCAATACTCAGTCTTCAACCCTCAATCCTCAATCCGCAATCCTCAATACTCAATCCTCAATCATCAATCCTCAATCTTCAATACTCAATCCTCAATCCTCAATCCTCAATACTCAATCTTCAATCCTCAATCCTCAATCCTCAATCCTCAATCCTCAATCCTCAGTCATCAATCCTCAATCTCCAATACTCAATCGTCAATCCTCAGTCCTCAATTCTCAATCCTCAATCCTCGTTCCTCAAACCTCAAACCTCAACCCTCAGTCCTCATCCTCAACTCTCAATCCTCAATACTCAACCATCAATCCTCAATTCTCAATACTCAATAGAACATCCTGAATTCTCAGTATTCAATACTCAAACCTCAATCCTCAACCGTCAGTCCTCGTCCTCAATCCTCAACCCTCAACCCTCAATACTCAATCTTCAATCCTCAATCCTCAATCCTCAATCCTCATCACTCAATCTTCAATCCTCAATACTCAATCTTCAATCCTAAATCCTCAATCCCCAATCCTCAGTCCTCAATCCTCAATCGTCAGCCTTCAACCCTCAATACTCAATCTGCAATCCTCAGTCCACAATCCTCAATCCTCAATCCTCATTCTTCAATCCTCAATACCCAATCCTCAATCTTCAACACTCAATCCTCACCCCTCAATTCTCAATCCTCAATCCTCAGTCCTCAGTCCTCAAACCTCAATCCTCAGCCATCAGCCATCATCCTCAATCCTCAAACCTCGTTCCTCAATCCTTAATCCACAATCCTCAATCCCCAGTCCTCAATCTTCAATCCTCAATCCTCAATCCTCAAGCCACAATCCTCAATCCTCAATCTTCAATCCTGAATACTCAATCTTCAATCCGCAGTACTCAATCTTCAATCCTCAACCCTCAATCCGCAATCCACAATCCTCAATCCTCAATCATCAGTCTTCAATCCTCAATACTCAATCTTCAATCCTCAATCCTCAATCCTCAATCGTCAATCCTCATTACTCAATCTTCAATCCTCAATCATCAATCCTCAATCCTCAATCCTCAGTCATCGATCCTCAATCTTCAATACTCAATCCTCAATCCTCAATCCTGAATCCTCAATCCTCAACCTTCAATCCTCAGTCCTCAATCCTCAATCCTCAATCCACAATCCTCAATCTTCAATCCTCAGTACCCAATCTTCAATCTTCAATCCTCAACACTCAATCCTCAATCCTCAATCCGCAATCCTCAATCTTCAATCCCCAAAACTCAATCTTCAATCCTCAATATTCAACAGACAACCCTCAACCTTCAATCCTCAATACTCAACCATCAATCCTCAATTCTCAATAATCAATAGAATATCCAGAAATCTCAGATTTCAATACTGAATACTCATTCTTGAGTCTTCAAGTTTCCATCCACAAACATCAATTCTCATCACTCAATCCTCAACACTCAGTCCTCAATCTTCAATCCCCAATCCTCAATACTCAATCCTCAGTCGTCAGACCTCAATGTTCATTACTCAATCCTCAATCCTAAAATACTCAATCCTCAATATTCAACACACAACCCTCAAGCATCAATCCTCAATACTCAACCATCAATGCTCAATTCTCAATACTCAATAGAATATCCTGAATTCTCAGTTTTCAATACACAATCCTCAATCTTCAATCTTCAAATCTCCATCCACAAACATCAATTCTCATCACTCAACCCTCAACACTCAGTCCTCAATCTTCAATCGTCAATCCTAAATTATCAATTCTCAATCCTCAGTCCTCATTCCTCTGTTCTCAAACCTCAATCCTCCACCCTCTGTCCTCGTCCTCAACCCTCAACCCTCAATCCTCATTCCGCAATCATCAATCATCAATACTCAATCATCAATCCTCAGTTCTCAATACTCAATCCTCAATCCTCAATAATCAATCCTCAGTCCTCAGTCCTCAATATTCAATACTCAATCCTCAATCCTAAGATCCTCAATCCTCAATATTCAACACAAAACCGACAGCCATCAATCCTCAATACTCAACCATCAATTGTCAATTCTGAATACTCAATAGAGTATTCTGAATTCTCAGTTTTCAATACTCAATACTCAATCTTCAATCTTCAAATCTCCATGCACAAACATCAATTCTCTTCACTCGACCCTTAACACTCAGTCCTCATTCTTCAATCCTCAGCCCTCAATCCTCAATCTTCAATCCTCATGACTCAATCTTCAATACTCAATACACAATCCTCAATCCTCAATCCTCAATCCTCAATCATGAATACTCAATCTTCAATACTCAATCCTCAATCCCCAATCCTCAATCCTCAATCCTCAATCCTCAATCCTCATTCCTCAAACCTCAATCCTCAACCCTCAGTCCTCATCCACAATTCTCAATTCTCAATCCTCAATCCTCAATCCTCAATCTTCAATCTTGAATAATCAATCTCCAATCCTAGATACTCAATCCCCAATCCTCAATCCTTAATCCTCAATCTTCAATCCTCAATCCCCAGTCCTCAATCTTCAATCCTCAATGTTCAATCCTCAATCCTCAATCCTCAACCCTCAGTCCTCATCCTCAATTCCCAACTCTCAATCCTCAATCCTCAATTCTCAATCTTCAATCCTCAATAATCAATCTTCAATCCTCAATCCCCAGCCCTCAATCTTCAATCCTCAATGCTCAATCCTCAATCCTCAATCCTCAGTCCTCAATCTTCCTTCATCAATCCTCATACCACTATCCTCAACCGTCAGTCCTCGTCCTCAAACGTCAACTATCAATCCTCAATCCTCAATATTCAATCATCAACACTCAATACTCAATCTTCAATCCTCAATCCTCAATCCTCAATCCTCAATTATCAATCCTCAATCCTCAGCCCTCAAACCTGAATCCTGAATCTTCAATCCTGAATCCTCAATCTTCAGACCTCAGTCCTCAACAATCAGTTGTCAATTCTCAATCCTCAATGCAATATCATCAATTCACAGCTTTCAGTACTCAATACTCAATCTGCAATCTTCAAATCTCTATCCACAAACATTAATTCTCATCACTGAACCCTCTACACTCAGTCCCCAATCCTCAATCTTCAATCCTCAATCATCAATCCTCAATCCTCATCCCTCAATCTTCAATCCTCAATACTCAATCTTCAATCCTAAATCCTCAATCCCCAATCCTCAGTCCTCAATCCTCAATCGTCAGTCTTCAATCCTCAATACTCAATCTGGAATCCTCAGTCCTCAATCCTCAATCCTCAATCCTCATTCTTCAATCCTCAATACCCAATCCTCAATCTTCAACACTCAATCCTCACCCCTCAATTCTCAATCCTCAACCCTCAGTCCTCAGTCCTCAAACCTCAATCCTCAGCCCTCAGCCATCATCCTCAATCCTCAAACCTCGTTCCTCAATCCTTAATCCTCAATGCTCAATCCCCAGTCCTCAATCGTCAATCCTCAATCCTCAATCCTCAAGCCTCAATCCTCAATCCTCAATCTTCAATCCTGAATACTCAATCTTCAATCCTCAGTACTCAATCTTCAATCCTCAACCCTCAATCCACAATCCACAATCCTCAATCCTCAATCATCAGTCTTCAATCCTCAATACTCAATCTTCAATCCTCAATACTCAATGCTCAATCGTCAATCCTCATCCTTCAATTCTCAATACCCAATCCTCAATCATCAATCCTCAATCCTCCATCCTCAATTCTCAGTCCTCAATCCTCAGGCCTCAGTCCTCAAACCTCAATCCTCAACCCTCAGGACTCATCCTCAATCCTCAAGCCTGAATCCTCAACCTTCAAACTTCAATCCTCAATACTCAGTCTTCAACCCTCAATCCTCAATCCTCAATCCTCAATACTCAATCCTCAATCATCAATCCTCAATCTTCAATACTCAATCCTCAATCCTCAATCCTCAATACTCAATCTTCAATCCTCAATCCTCAATCCTCAATCCTCAATCCTCAATCCTCAGTCATCAATCCTCAATCTCCAATACTCAATCGTCAATCCTCAGTCCTCAATTCTCAATCCTCAATCCTCGTTCCTCAAACCTCAATCCTCAACCCTCAGTCCTCATCCTCAACTCTCAATCCTCAATACTCAACCATCAATCCTCAATTCTCAATACTCAATAGAACATCCTGAATTCTCAGTATTCAATACTCAAACCTCAATCCTCAACCGTCAGTCCTCGTCCTCAATCCTCAACCCTCAACCCTCAATACTCAATCTTCAATCCTCAATCCTCAATCCTCAATCCTCATCACTCAATCTTCAATCCTCAATACTCAATCTTCAATCCTAAATCCTCAATCCCCAATCCTCAGTCCTCAATCCTCAATCGTCAGCCTTCAATCCTCAATACTCAATCTGCAATCCTCAGTCCACAATCCTCAATCCTCAATCCTCATTCTTCAATCCTCAATACCCAATCCTCAATCTTCAACACTCAATCCTCACCCCTCAATTGTCAATCCTCAATCCTCAGTCCTCAGTCCTCAAACCTCAATCCTCAGCCCTCAGCCATCATCCTCAATCCTCAAACCTTGTTCCTCAATCCTTAATCCTCAATCCTCAATCCCCAGTCCTCAATCTTCAATCCTCAATCCTCAATCCTCAAGCCTCAATCCTCAATCCTCAATCTTCAATCCTGAATACTCAATCTTCAATCCTCAGTACTCAATCTTCAATCCTCAACCCTCAATCCACAATCCACAATCCTCAATCCTCAATATTCAACACACAACCCTCAACCAACAATCCGCAATACTCAATCCTCAATCCTCAATCCTCAATCCTCAATCCTCAATCCTCAATCCTCAATCCTCAATCCTCAATCCTCAATCCTCAATCCTCAATCTTCAAACCTCAATCCTCAATCCTCAATCTTCAATCCTCAATACTCAACCTTCGATCCTCAATCCTCAGTCCTCAATCCTCGAACCTCAATCCTCAGTCATGAATACTCCATCTTCAATACTCAATCCTCAATCCTCAATCCTCAATCCTCAATCCTCAATCCTCAATCCTCATTCCTCAGACCTCAATCCTCAACCCTCAGTCCTCATTCTCCATCCTCAATCCTCAATCCTCAATCCTCAATCTTCAATCCTCAATACTCAACCTTCGATCCTCAATCCTCAGTCCTCAAACCTCGAACATCAATCCTCAGTCATGAATACTCCATCTTCAATACTCAATACACAATCCTCAATCCTCAACCCTCAATCCTCAATCCTCAATCCTCAATCCTCATTCCTCAAACCCCAATCCTCAACCCTCAGTCCTCATCCTCCATCCTCAACCCTCAATCCTCATTCCTCAATCCTCATTCCTCAAACCTCAATCCTCAACCCTCAGTCCTCATCCTCAACTCCCAATTCTCAATCCTCAATCCTCAATTCTCAATCTTCAATCCTCAATAATCAATCTTCAATCCTCAATCCCCAGCCCTCTATCTTCAATCCTCAATGCTCAATCCTCAATCCTCAATCCTCAGTCCTCAATCCTCAATCCTCAATCCTCATACCACTATCCTCAAACGTCAGTCCTCGTCCTCAATCCTCAACTATCAATCCTCAATCCTCAATATTCAATCATCAATACTCAATACTCCATATTCAATCCTCAATCCTCAATCCTCAAACCTCAATTATCAATCCTCAATCCTCAGTCCTCAAACCTGAATCCTCAATCCTCAATCTTTAATCCTGAATACTCAATCTTCAATCCGCAGTACTCAATCTTCAATCCTCAACCCTCAATCCACAATCCACAATCCTCAATCCTCAATCATCAGTCTTCAATCCTCAATACTCAATCTTCAATCCTCAATCCTCAATCCTCAATCGTCAATCCTCATTCTTCAATTCTCAATACCCAATCCTCAATCATCAATCCTCAATCCTCCATCCTCAATTCTCAATCCTCAATCCTCAGTCCTCAGTCCTCAAACCTCAATCCTCAACCCTCAGCCCGCATCCTCAATCCTCAATCCTGAATCCTCAATCCTCAATCTTCAATCCTCAATCCTCAATAATCAACCTCCAATCCTAGATCCTCAATCCCCAATCCTCAATCCTTAATCCTCGATCTTCAATCCTCAATCCACAGTCCTCAATCTTCAATCCTCAATGCTCAATCCTCAATCCTCAATCCTCAGTCATCAGTCCTCAACCCTCAATCCTCATACCTCAATCCTCAACCGTCAGTCCTCGTCCTCAATCCTCAACCCTCAACCCTCAATCCTCAACCTTCAATCATCAATACTCAATCTTCAATCCTCAATCCTCAATCCTCAATCCTAAAATCCTCAATCCTCAATATTCAACACACAACCCTCAACCAACAATCCGCAATACTCAACCATCAATCCTCAATCCTCAATACTCAATAGAATATCCTGAATTCTCAGTTTTCAGTACTCAATCGTCAATCTACAATCTTCAAGTCTCCATCCACAAACATCTATTCTCATCACTCAACCCTCAACACTCAGTCCTCAATCTTTAATCCTCAATCCTCAATCCTCAATCTTCAATCCTCATTACTCAATCTTCAATCCTCATTCATCAATCCTCAATCCTCAATCCTCAGTCATCAATCCTCAATCTTCAATACTCAATCCTCAATCCTCAATCCTCAATCCTCAATCCTCAATCCTCATTCCTCAAACGTCAATCCTCAACCCTCAGTCCTCATCCTCCGTCCTCAATCCTCAATCCTCAATCCTCAATCTTCAATCCTCAATACTCAACCTTCGATCCTCAATCCTCAGTGCTCAATCCTCAAACCTCAATCCTCAGTCATGAATACTCCATCTTCAAAACACAATACACAATCCTCAAACCTCAATCCTCAATCCTCAATCCTGAATCCTCAATCCTCAACCTTCAATCCTCAGTCCTCAATCCTCAATCCTCAATCCACAATGCTCAATCTTCAATCCTCAGTACCCAATCTTCAATCTTCAATCCTCAACACTCAATCCTCAATCCTCAATCCGCAATCCTCAATCTTCAATCCCCAAATCTCAATCTTCACTCCTCAATATTCAACAGACAACCCTCAACCTTCAATCCTCAATACTCAACCATGAATCCTCAATTCTCAATACCGAATAGAATATCCTGAATTCTCAGTTTTCAATACACAATCCTCAATCTTCAATCTTCAAATCTCCATCCACAAACATCAATTCTCATCACTCAACCCTCAACACTCAGTCCTCAATCTTCAATCGTCAATCCTAAATTATCAATTCTCAATCCTCAGTCCCCATTCCTCTGTCCTCAAACCTCAATCCTCCACCCTCTGTCCTCGTCCTCAACCCTCAACCCTCAATCCTCATTCCGCAATCATCAATCATCGATACTCAATCATCAATCCTCAGTTCTCAATACTCAATCCTCAATCCTCAATAATCAATCCTCAGTCCTCAGTCCTCAATATTCAATACTCAATCCTCAATCCTAAGATCCTCAATCCTCAATATTCAACACAAAACCGACAACCATCAATCCTCAATACTCAACCATCAATTGTCAATTCTGAATACTCAATAGAGTATTCTGATTTCTCAGTTTTCAATACTCAATACTCAATCTTCAATCTTCAAATCTCCATCCACAAACATCAATTCTCATCACTCAACCCTTAACACTCAGTCCTCAATCTTCAATCCTCAACCCTCAAACCTCAATCTTCAATCCTCATTACTCAATATTCAATACTCAATACACAATCCTCAATACTCAATCCTCAATCCTCAATCATGAATACTCAATCTTCAATCCTCAATCCTCAACTCTCAATCCTCAATACTCAATACTCAATCGTCAATCCTCAATCCCCAATCCTGAATCTTCAATCCTCAATCCTCAATCCTCATTCCTCAAACCTCAATCGTCAATCGTCAATACACAATCTTCAATCCTCAATCCTCAATCCTCAATCCTCAATCCTCAATCTTCAATCCTCAACCGTCAGTCCTCGTCCTCAATACTCAACCCTCAATCCTTAATCTTCAATCATCAATACTCAATCGTCAATCCTCAGTCCTCAATTCTCAATCCTCAATCCTCGTTCCTCAAACCTCAATCCTCAAACCTCAGTCATCATCCTCTATTCTCAATTCTCAATCCTCAAACCTCAATGTTCAATCCTCAGTACTCATTCCTCAATCCTCAATACTCAACCATCAATCCTCAATTCTCAATACTCAAGAGAATATCCTGAATTCTCAGTATTCAATACTCGAACCTCAATCCTCAACCCTCAGACCTCATCCTCCATCCTCAATCCTCAATCCTCAAACCTCAATCTTCAATCCTCAATACTCAATCTTCGATTCTCAATCCTCAATCCTCAATCCCCAATCCCCAATCCTCAATCTTCAATCCTCAATCCTCAGTCCTCAATCCTCAATCGTCAGTCTTCAATCCTCAATACTCAATCTGGAATCCTCAGTCCTCAATCCTCAATCCTCAATCCTCATTCTTCAATCCTCAATACCCAATCCTCAATCTTCAACACTCAATCCTCACCCCTCAATTGTCAATCCTCAATCCTCAGTCCTCAGTCCTCAAACCTCAATCCTCAGCCCTCAGCCATCATCCTCAATCCTCAAACCTTGTTCCTCAATCCTTAATCCTCAATCCTCAATCCCCAGTCCTCAATCTTCAATCCTCAATCCTCAATCCTCAAGCCTCAATCCTCAATCCTCAATCTTCAATCCTGAATACTCAATCTTCAATCCTCAGTACTCAATCTTCAATCCTCAACCCTCAATCCACAATCCACAATCCTCAATCCTCAATATTCAACACACAACCCTCAACCAACAATCCGCAATACTCAATCCTCAATCCTCAATCCTCAATCCTCAATCCTCAATCCTCAATCCTCAATCCTCAATCCTCAATCCTCAATCCTCAATCCTCAATCTTCAAACCTCAATCCTCAATCCTCAATCTTCAATCCTCAATACTCAACCTTCGATCCTCAATCCTCAGTCCTCAATCCTCGAACCTCAATCCTCAGTCATGAATACTCCATCTTCAATACTCAATCCTCAATCCTCAATCCTCAATCCTCAATCCTCAATCCTCAATCCTCATTCCTCAGACCTCAATCCTCAACCCTCAGTCCTCATTCTCCATCCTCAATCCTCAATCCTCAATCCTCAATCTTCAATCCTCAATACTCAACCTTCGATCCTCAATCCTCAGTCCTCAATCCTCGAACATCAATCCTCAGTCATGAATACTCCATCTTCAATACTCAATACACGATCCTCAATCCTCAACCCTCAATCCTCAATCCTCAATCCTCAATCCTCATTCCTCAAACCCCAATCCTCAACCCTCAGTCCTCATCCTCCATCCTCAACCCTCAATCCTCATTCCTCAATCCTCATTCCTCAAACCTCAATCCTCAACCCTCAGTCCTCATCCTCAACTCCCAATTCTCAATCCTCAATCCTCAATTCTCAATCTTCAATCCTCAATAATCAATCTTCAATCCTCAATCCCCAGCCCTCTATCTTCAATCCTCAATGCTCAATCCTCAATCCTCAATCCTCAGTCCTCAATCCTCAATCCTCAATCCTCATACCACTATCCTCAAACGTCAGTCCTCGTCCTCAATCCTCAACTATCAATCCTCAATCCTCAATATTCAATCATCAATACTCAATACTCCATATTCAATCCTCAATCCTCAATCCTCAAACCTCAATTATCAATCCTCAATCCTCAGTCCTCAAACCTGAATCCTGAATCTTCAATCCTGAATCCTCAATCTTCAGACCTCAGTTCTCAACAATCAGTTGTCAATTCTCAATCCTCAATACAATATCATCAATTAACAGTTTTCAATACTCAATACCCAATCTGCAATCTTCAAATCTCTAACCGCAAACATTAATTCTCATCACTGAACCCTCTACACTCAGTCCCCAATCCTCAATCTTCAATCCTCAATCCTCAATCCTCAATCCTCATCACTCAATCTTCAATCCTCAATACTCAATCTTCAATCCTAAATCCTCAATCCCCAATCCTCAGTCCTCAATCCTCAATCGTCAGCCTTCAATCCTCAATACTCAATCTGCAATCCTCGGTTCTCAATCCTCAATCCTCAATCCTCATTCTTCAATACTCAATACCCAATCCTCAATCTTCAACACTCAATTCTCACCCCTCATTTCTCAATCCTCAATCCTCAGTCCTCAGTCCTCAAACCTCAATCCTCAGCCATCAGCCATCATCCTCAATTCTCAAACCTCGTTCCTCAATCCTTAGTACTCAATCCTCAATCCCCAGTCCTCAATCTTCAATCCTCAATTCTCAATCCTCAAGCCTCAATCCTCGATCCTCAATCTTTAATCCTGAATACTCAATCTTCAATCCGCAGTACTCAATCTTCAATCCTCAACCCTCAATCCACAATCCACAATCCTCAATCCTCAATCATCAGTCTTCAATCCTCAATACTCAATCTTCAATCCTCAATCCTCAATCCTCAATCGTCAATCCTCATTCTTCAATTCTCAATACCCAATCCTCAATCATCAATCCTCAATCCTCCATCCTCAATTCTCAATCCTCAATCCTCAGTCCTCAGTCCTCAAACCTCAATCCTCAACCCTCAGCCCGCATCCTCAATCCTCAATCCTGAATCCTCAATCCTCAATCTTCAATCCTCAATCCTCAATAATCAACCTCCAATCCTAGATCCTCAATCCCCAATCCTCAATCCTTAATCCTCGATCTTCAATCCTCAATCCACAGTCCTCAATCTTCAATCCTCAATGCTCAATCCTCAATCCTCAATCCTCAGTCATCAGTCCTCAACCCTCAATCCTCATACCTCAATCCTCAACCGTCAGTCCTCGTCCTCAATCCTCAACCCTCAACCCTCAATCCTCAACCTTCAATCATCAATACTCAATCTTCAATCCTCAATCCTCAATCCTCAATCCTAAAATCCTCAATCCTCAATATTCAACACACAACCCTCAACCAACAATCCGCAATACTCAACCATCAATCCTCAATCCTCAATACTCAATAGAATATCCTGAATTCTCAGTTTTCAGTACTCAATCGTCAATCTACAATCTTCAAGTCTCCATCCACAAACATCTATTCTCATCACTCAACCCTCAACACTCAGTCCTCAATCTTTAATCCTCAATCCTCAATCCTCAATCTTCAATCCTCATTACTCAATCTTCAATCCTCATTCATCAATCCTCAATCCTCAATCCTCAGTCATCAATCCTCAATCTTCAATACTCAATCCTCAATCCTCAATCCTCAATCCTCAATCCTCAATCCTCATTCCTCAAACGTCAATCCTCAACCCTCAGTCCTCATCCTCCGTCCTCAATCCTCAATCCTCAATCCTCAATCTTCAATCCTCAATACTCAACCTTCGATCCTCAATCCTCAGTGCTCAATCCTCAAACCTCAATCCTCAGTCATGAATACTGCATCTTCAAAACACAATACACAATCCTCAAACCTCAATCCTCAATCCTCAATCCTGAATCCTCAATCCTCAACCTTCAATCCTCAGTCCTCAATCCTCAATCCTCAATCCACAATGCTCAATCTTCAATCCTCAGTACCCAATCTTCAATCTTCAATCCTCAACACTCAATCCTCAATCCTCAATCCGCAATCCTCAATCTTCAATCCCCAAAACTCAATCTTCACTCCTCAATATTCAACAGACAACCCTCAACCTTCAATCCTCAATACTCAACCATGAATCCTCAATTCTCAATACCGAATAGAATATCCTGAATTCTCAGTTTTCAATACACAATCCTCAATCTTCAATCTTCAAATCTCCATCCACAAACATCAATTCTCATCACTCAACCCTCAACACTCAGTCCTCAATCTTCAATCGTCAATCCTAAATTATCAATTCTCAATCCTCAGTCCCCATTCCTCTGTCCTCAAACCTCAATCCTCCACCCTCTGTCCTCGTCCTCAACCCTCAACCCTCAAACCTCATTCCTCAAACCTCAATCTTCAACCTCAGTCCTCATCCTCAATTCTCAATTCTCAATACTCAATCCTCAATTCTCAATCTTCAATCCTCAATAATCAATCTCCAATCCTAGATCCTCAATCCCCAAGCCTCAATCGTTAATCCTCAATCTTCAATCCTCAATCCCCAGCCCTCAATCCTCAATACTCAATCTCCAATCCTAAATCCTCAATTCTCAATCCTCAGTACTCAATCCTCAATCGTCAATCCTCAATCCCCAATCCTGAATCTTCAATCCTCAATCCTCAATCCTTAATCCTCAATCCTCAATCCTCAATCTTCAATCCTCAATACTCAATCTTCAATCCTCAATACTCAATCCTCAATCCTCAATCCTCAATCCTCAATCCTCAATCCTCAATCCTCAATCTTCAATCGTCAACCGTCAGTCCTCGTCCTCAATCCTCAACCCTCAATCCTCAATCCTCAGCCTTCAATCATCACTACTCAATCTTCAGTCCTCAATTCTCAATCCTCGATCCTCAAACCTCAGTCCTCAATATTCAACACACAACCATCAATCATCAGTTCTCGCTACTCAACCATCAATCCTCAATTCTCAATACTTAATAGAATATCCTGCATTCCCATGATTCAATACTCAATCCACAATATTCAGTAATCAAATCTCAATCCTCAAACATCAATTCTCAACACTCAATCCTCAACACTCGGTCCTCTCTCTTCAATCCTCCATCCTCAATCCTCTATCCTCAAGCGTCAATCCTCATTCTTCAATTCTCAATACCCAATCCTCAATCATCAATCCTCAATCCTCCATCCTCAATTCTCAATCCTCAATCCTCAGTCCTCAGTCCTCAAACCTCAATCCTCAACCCTCAGCCCGCATCCTCAATCCTCAATCCTGAATCCTCAATCCTCAATCTTCAATCCTCAATCCTCAATAATCAACCTCCAATCCTAGATCCTCAATCCCCAATCCTCAATCCTTAATCCTCGATCTTCAATCCTCAATCCACAGTCCTCAATCTTCAATCCTCAATGCTCAATCCTCAATCCTCAATCCTCAGTCATCAGTCCTCAACCCTCAATCCTCATACCTCAATCCTCAACCGTCAGTCCTCGTCCTCAATCCTCAACCCTCAACCCTCAATCCTCAACCTTCGATCATCAATACTCAATCTTCAATCCTCAATCCTCAATCCTCAATCCTAAAATCCTCAATCCTCAATATTCAACACACAACCCTCAACCAACAATCCGCAATACTCAACCATCAATCCTCAATCCTCAATACTCAATAGAATATCCTGAATTCTCAGTTTTCAGTACTCAATCGTCAATCTACAATCTTCAAGTCTCCATCCACAAACATCTATTCTCATCACTCAACCCTCAACACTCAGTCCTCAATCTTTAATCCTCAATCCTCAATCCTCAATCTTCAATCCTCATTACTCAATCTTCAATCCTCATTCATCAATCCTCAATCCTCAATCCTCAGTCATCAATCCTCAATCTTCAATACTCAATCCTCAATCCTCAATCCTCAATCCTCAATCCTCAATCCTCATTCCTCAAACGTCAATCCTCAACCCTCAGTCCTCATCCTCCGTCCTCAATCCTCAATCCTCAATCCTCAATCTTCAATCCTCAATACTCAACCTTCGATCCTCAATCCTCAGTGCTCAATCCTCAAACCTCAATCCTCAGTCATGAATACTCCATCTTCAAAACACAATACACAATCCTCAAACCTCAATCCTCAATCCTCAATCCTGAATCCTCAATCCTCAACCTTCAATCCTCAGTCCTCAATCCTCAATCCTCAATCCACAATGCTCAATCTTCAATCCTCAGTACCCAATCTTCAATCTTCAATCCTCAACACTCAATCCTCAATCCTCAATCCGCAATCCTCAATCTTCAATCCCCAAAACTCAATCTTCACTCCTCAATATTCAACAGACAACCCTCAACCTTCAATCCTCAATACTCAACCATGAATCCTCAATTCTCAATACCGAATAGAATATCCTGAATTCTCAGTTTTCAATACACAATCCTCAATCTTCAATCTTCAAATCTCCATCCACAAACATCAATTCTCATCACTCAACCCTCAACACTCAGTCCTCAATCTTCAATCGTCAATCCTAAATTATCAATTCTCAATCCTCAGTCCCCATTCCTCTGTCCTCAAACCTCAATCCTCCACCCTCTGTCCTCGTCCTCAACCCTCAACCCTCAAACCTCATTCCTCAAACCTCAATCTTCAACCTCAGTCCTCATCCTCAATTCTCAATTCTCAATACTCAATCCTCAATTCTCAATCTTCAATCCTCAATAATCAATCTCCAATCCTAGATCCTCAATCCCCAAGCCTCAATCGTTAATCCTCAATCTTCAATCCTCAATCCCCAGCCCTCAATCCTCAATACTCAATCTCCAATCCTAAATCCTCAATTCTCAATCCTCAGTACTCAATCCTCAATCGTCAATCCTCAATCCCCAATCCTGAATCTTCAATCCTCAATCCTCAATCCTTAATCCTCAATCCTCAATCCTCAATCTTCAATCCTCAATACTCAATCTTCAATCCTCAATACTCAATCCTCAATCCTCAATCCTCAATCCTCAATCCTCAATCTTCAATCGTCAACCGTCAGTCCTCGTCCTCAATCCTCAACCCTCAATCCTCAATCCTCAGCCTTCAATCATCACTACTCAATCTTCAGTCCTCAATTCTCAATCCTCGATCCTCAAACCTCAGTCCTCAATATTCAACACACAACCATCAATCATCAGTTCTCGCTACTCAACCATCAATCCTCAATTCTCAATACTTAATAGAATATCCTGCATTCCCATGATTCAATACTCAATCCACAATATTCAGTAATCAAATCTCAATCCTCAAACATCAATTCTCAACACTCAATCCTCAACACTCGGTCCTCTCTCTTCAATCCTCCATCCTCAATCCTCTATCCTCAAGCGTCAATCCTCAATCCTCAATCCTCAACCCTCAATCCTCACTCCTCGAACCTCAATTCCGAATCCTCAATCCTGAATGCTCAATCTTCATCCCTCAGTCCGCAACAATCAATTGTCAATCCTCAATCCTCAATAGAATATCCTCAATTCACAGTTTTCAATACTCAATCCCCAGTCTTCAATCTTCAATTCTCAATCCACAGACATCAATTCTCATCTCTCAACCCTCAACACACAGTCCTCAATCTTCAATCCTCAATACACAATCCACAATCGTCAATCCTCATTCTTCAACCCTCAATACCCAATCCTCAATCCTCAATCATCAATCCTCCATCCTCAATTCTCAATCCTCAATCCTCAGTCATCAGTCCTCAAACCTCAATCCTCAACCCTCAGCCCTCATCCTCCATCCTCAGTCCTCAATCCTAAAACCTCAATCTTCAATCCTCAATAATCGATCTTCGATTCTCAATCCTCAATCCTCAATCCTCAATCCCCAATCCTCAATCTTCAATCCTCAATCCTCAATCCTCAATCCTCAATCCTCAATCCTCAATCCTCAATCCTCAGTCATCGACCCTCAAGCTTCAATACTCAATCGTTAATCCTCAGTCCTCAATTCTCAATCCTCAATCCTAGTTCCTCAAACCTCAATCCTCAACCCTCAGTCCTCTTCCTCCATTCTCAATTCTCAATCCTCAAACCTCAATCTTCAATCCTCAATACTCAATCCTCAATCCTCAATAGTCAACAATCAATCCTCAATTCTCAATACTCAATAGAATATCCTCAACTCTCAGTATTCAATACTCAAACCTCAATCCTCAACACTCAGCCCTCATCCTCCATCCTCAGTCCTCAATCCTCAAACCTCAATATTCAATCCTCAATACTCGATCTTCGATTCTCAATCCTCAATCCTCAATCCTCAATCCCCAATCCTCAATCTTCAATCTTCAATCCTCAACCCTCAATCGTCAATCCTCAATCTTCAACACTCAACCCTCAATCCTCAATCCTCAATCCTCGATCCCCAATACTCAATCCTCAATCATCAATCCTGAATCTTCAGCACTCAGTCCTCAATCCTCAATCCTCTATCCTCCATCCTCAATCATCAATCCTCAATCTTCAATACTCAATCCTCAATCCTCAATCCTCAATCCTCAATACTCAACCATCAACCCTCAACTCTCAATACTGAATAGAATATCCTGAATTCTCAGTATTCAATACTCAATCCTCAATCCTCAGCCCTCAGCCCTCATCCTCCATGCTCAATCCTCAATCCTCGATCCTCAATCCTCAATCCTCAATCCTCAATCATCAATCCTGAATCTTCAACACTCAATCCTCAATCCTCAATCTTCAATCCTCCATCCTCAATCATCAATCCTCAATCTTCAATACTCAATCCTCAATCCTCAATCTTCAATCCTCAATACTCAACCATCAACACTCAACTCTCAATACTGAATAGAATATCCTGAATTCTCAGTATTCAATACTCAATCCTCAATCCTCAGCCCTCAGCCCTCATCCTCCATGCTCAATCCTCAATCCTCGATCCTCAATCCTCAATCATCAATCCTCAATCATCAATCCTGAATCTTCAACACTCAATCCACAATCCTCAATCCTCAATCCTCCATACTCAATCATCAATCCTCAATCTTCAATACTCAATCCACAATTCTCAATCCTCAATCCTCAATACTCAACCATCAACCCTCAACCCTCAATACTCAATAGAATATCCTGAATTCTCAGTATTCAATACTCAAACCTCAATCCTCAGCCCTCAATCCTCAGTCCTCAATCTTCAATCATCAATACTCAATCTTCAATCCTCAATCCTCAATCCTCAACCCTCAATCCTCAATCCTCAATATTCGATACACAACCCTCAACCATCAATCCTCAATACTCAATCATCAATTCCCAATTCTCAATACTAAATAGAATATCCTGAATTCTCAGTTGTCAGTGCTCAATCCTCAATCTTCAATCCTCAAGTCTCCATCCACAAACATCAATTCTCATCACTCAACCCTCAACACTCAGCCCTCAATCTTCAATCCTCAATCCTCAATACTCAATCCTCAGTACTCAGTCCTCAATCTTGAATACTCAATCCTCAATCCTAAAATCCTCAATCCTTAATGTTCAACACACAACCCTCAACCATTAATCCTCAATACTCAACCATCAATGCTCAATTCTCAATACTCAATAGAATATCCTGAATTCTCAGTTTTCAATACTCAATCCTCAATGTTCAATCTTCAAGTCTCCAGCCACAAACATCTATTCTCATCACTCAACCCTCAACACTCAGTCCTCAATCTTCAATCCTCAATCCTCAATCCTGAATCTTCAATCCTCAATACTCAATATTCAATCCTCAATACTCAATATTCAATCCTCAATCCTCAATCCTCAATACTCAATCCTCATTCCTCAGTCATCAATCCTCAATCTTCAATACTCAATCCTCAACCCTCAATCCTCAATCCTCAATCCTCAATCCTCAACCCTCATTCCTCAAACCTCAATCCTCAACCCTCAGTCCTCATCCTCCATCCTCAATACTCAATCCTCAATCCCAAAATCCTCAATCCTCAATCCTCAACCCTAAATCCTCAGTCCTCAAACCTCGATTCCGAATCCTCAGTAATGAATCCTCAATCTTCATACCTCAGTCCGCAACAATCAATTGTCAATCCTCACTCCTCAATAGAATATCCTCAGTTCTCAGATTTCAATACTCAATCCCGAAACTTCAATCTTCAAATCTCAATCCACAAACATCAATCCTCACTACTCAGCCCTCAACTCTCAGTCCTCAATCTTCAATCCTCATTCCTCAATACTCAATCTTCAATCCTCAATGCTCAACCTTCAATCCTCAATCCTCAATTCTCAATCCTCAATCCTCAATCCTCAATCGTCAATCCTCAATCCCCAATCCTCTATCTTCAGTCCTCAATCCTCAATGCTCAATCCTCAATCCTCAATCCTCAAGCCTCAAGCCCCAATACTCTACCTTCAATCCTCAATCCTTAATCCTCGACCCTCAATCCTCAATCCTCAATCTTCAATCCTCAATCCCCAGTCCTCAATCTCCAATCCTCAATGCTCAATACTCAATCCTCAATCCTCAGTCCTCAATCCGCAATCCTCAATCCTCAATCCGCAATTCTCAATCTTCAATCCTCAATACTCAACCATCAACACTCAACTCTCAATACTGAATAGAATATCCTGAATTCTCAGTATTCAATACTCAATCCTCAATCCTCAGCCCTCAGCCCTCATCCTCCATGCTCAATCCTCAATCCTCGATCCTCAATCCTCAATCCTCAATCCTCAATCATCAATCCTGAATCTTCAACACTCAATCCACAATCCTCAATCCTCAATCCTCCATACTCAATCATCAATCCTCAATCTTCAATACTCAATCCACAATTCTCAATCCTCAATCCTCAATACTCAACCATCAACCCTCAACCCTCAATACTCAATAGAATATCCTGAATTCTCAGTATTCAATACTCAAACCTCAATCCTCAGCCCTCAATCCTCAGTCCTCAATCTTCAATCATCAATACTCAATCTTCAATCCTCAATCCTCAATCCTCAACCCTCAATCCTCAATCCTCAATATTCGATACACAACCCTCAACCATCAATCCTCAATACTCAATCATCAATTCCCAATTCTCAATACTAAATAGAATATCCTGAATTCTCAGTTGTCAGTGCTCAATCCTCAATCTTCAATCCTCAAGTCTCCATCCACAAACATCAATTCTCATCACTCAACCCTCAACACTCAGCCCTCAATCTTCAATCCTCAATCCTCAATACTCAATCCTCAGTACTCAGTCCTCAATCTTGAATACTCAATCCTCAATCCTAAAATCCTCAATCCTTAATGTTCAACACACAACCCTCAACCATTAATCCTCAATACTCAACCATCAATGCTCAATTCTCAATACTCAATAGAATATCCTGAATTCTCAGTTTTCAATACTCAATCCTCAATGTTCAATCTTCAAGTCTCCAGCCACAAACATCTATTCTCATCACTCAACCCTCAACACTCAGTCCTCAATCTTCAATCCTCAATCCTCAATCCTGAATCTTCAATCCTCAATACTCAATATTCAATCCTCAATACTCAATATTCAATCCTCAATCCTCAATCCTCAATACTCAATCCTCATTCCTCAGTCATCAATCCTCAATCTTCAATACTCAATCCTCAACCCTCAATCCTCAATCCTCAATCCTCAATCCTCAACCCTCATTCCTCAAACCTCAATCCTCAACCCTCAGTCCTCATCCTCCATCCTCAATACTCAATCCTCAATCCCAAAATCCTCAATCCTCAATCCTCAACCCTAAATCCTCACTCCTCAAACCTCGATTCCGAATCCTCAGTAATGAATCCTCAATCTTCATACCTCAGTCCGCAACAATCAATTGTCAATCCTCACTCCTCAATAGAATATCCTCAGTTCTCAGATTTCAATACTCAATCCCGAAACTTCAATCTTCAAATCTCAATCCACAAACATCAATCCTCACTACTCAGCCCTCAACTCTCAGTCCTCAATCTTCAATCCTCATTCCTCAATACTCAATCTTCAATCCTCAATGCTCAACCTTCAATCCTCAATCCTCAATTCTCAATCCTCAATCCTCAATCCTCAATCGTCAATCCTCAATCCCCAATCCTCTATCTTCAGTCCTCAATCCTCAATGCTCAATCCTCAATCCTCAATCCTCAAGCCTCAAGCCCCAATACTCTACCTTCAATCCTCAATCCTTAATCCTCGACCCTCAATCCTCAATCCTCAATCTTCAATCCTCAATCCCCAGTCCTCAATCTCCAATCCTCAATGCTCAATACTCAATCCTCAATCCTCAGTCCTCAATCCGCAATCCTCAATCCTCAATCCGCAATTCTCAATCTTCAATCCACAATACTCAATCTTCAATCCTCAATCCTCAATTATGAAATCCTCAATCCTCATTATTCAACACACAAACCTCAACCATCAATCCTCAATTATCAATACTCAATAGAATATCCTGAATTCTCAGTTTTCAATACTCAATCCTCAATCTTCAATCTTCAAGTCTCCATCCACAAACATCTACTCTCATCACTCAACCCTCAACACTCAGACCTCAAACTTCAATCCTCAATCCTCAATCCTCAATCGTCAATCCTCAATCCCCAATCCTCTATCATCAATCCTCAATCCTCAATCCTCAATCCTCAATCCTCAATCCTCAATCCTCAATCATCAATCCTCAATCATCGATCCTCAATACTCAATCTTCAATCTTCAATCCTCAACCCTCAATCCTCAATACGCAATCCGCAATCCTCAGTCTTCAATCCTCAATACTCAATCTTCAATCCTCAATATTCAACACAAAACCCTCAATCTTCAATCCTCAATCCTCAATCCTCAATTCTCAATCCTCAATCCTGAATACTCAATCATCAATCCTCAATCCTCAATCCTCAATCCTCAATCCTCAATCCTCAATCCTCAGTCATCAATCCTCAATCTTCAATACTCAATCGTCAATCCTCAGTCCTCAATTCTCAATCCTCAATCCTCAGTCCTCAAACCTCAATCCTCGACCCACAGTCCTCATCCTCAACTCTCAATTCTCAATCCTCAAACCTCAATATTCAATTCTCAATACTCAATCCTCAATCCTCAATACTCAGCCATCAATCCTCAATTCTCAATACTCAATAGAATATCCTGAATTCTCAGTATTCAATACTCAAACCTCAATCCTCAACCCTCAGCCCTCATCCACCATCCTCAAACCTCAATCGTCAAACCTCAATCTTCAATCCACAGTAATCAATCTTCGATCCTCAATCCTCAACCCTCAACCCTCAATCCTCAATCCTCAATCATGAATACTCAATCTTCAACACTCAACCCTCAATCCTCAATCCTCAATATTCAATCCTCAATCCTCAATCCTCGATCCTCAATACTCAATCCTCAATCATCAATCCTGAATCTTCAACACTCAATCCTCAATCCTCAATCTTCAATCCTCCATCCTCAATCATCAATCCTAAATCTTCAATACTCAATACTCAATCCTCAATCCTCAATCTTCAATCCTCAATACTCAACCATCAACACTCAACTCTCAATACTGAATAGAATATCCTGAATTCACAGTATTCAATACTCAATCCTCAATCCTCAATCCTCAATCTTCAATCCTCAATACTCAATCTTCAATCCTCAATACTCAATCCTCAATCCTCAATCCTCAATCCTCAATCCTCAATCCTCAATCCTCAATCTTCAATCGTCAACCGTCAGTCCTCGTCCTCAATCCTCAACCCTCAATCCTCAATCCTCAGCCTTCAATCATCAATACTCAATCTTCAGTCCTCAATTCTCAATCCTCGATCCTCAAACCTCAGTCCTCAATATTCAACACACAACCATCAATCATCAGTTCTCGCTACTCAACCATCAATCCTCAATTCTCAATACTTAATAGAATATCCTGCATTCCCATGATTCAATACTCAATCCACAATATTCAGTAATCAAATCTCAATCCTCAAACATCAATTCTCAACACTCAATCCTCAACACTCGGTCCTCTCTCTTCAATCCTCCATCCTCAATCCTCTATCCTCAAGCGTCAATCCTCAATCCTCAATCCTCAACCCTCAATCCTCACTCCTCGAACCTCAATTCCGAATCCTCAATCCTGAATGCTCAATCTTCATCCCTCAGTCCGCAACAATCAATTGTCAATCCTCAATCCTCAATAGAATATCCTCAATTCACAGTTTTCAATACTCAATCCCCAGTCTTCAATCTTCAATTCTCAATCCACAGACATCAATTCTCATCTCTCAACCCTCAACACACAGTCCTCAATCTTCAATCCTCAATACACAATCCACAATCGTCAATCCTCATTCTTCAACCCTCAATACCCAATCCTCAATCCTCAATCATCAATCCTCCATCCTCAATTCTCAATCCTCAATCCTCAGTCATCAGTCCTCAAACCTCAATCCTCAACCCTCAGCCCTCATCCTCCATCCTCAGTCCTCAATCCTAAAACCTCAATCTTCAATCCTCAATAATCGATCTTCGATTCTCAATCCTCAATCCTCAATCCTCAATCCCCAATCCTCAATCTTCAATCCTCAATCCTCAATCCTCAATCCTCAATCCTCAATCCTCAATCCTCAATCCTCAGTCATCGACCCTCAAGCTTCAATACTCAATCGTTAATCCTCAGTCCTCAATTCTCAATCCTCAATCCTAGTTCCTCAAACCTCAATCCTCAACCCTCAGTCCTCTTCCTCCATTCTCAATTCTCAATCCTCAAACCTCAATCTTCAATCCTCAATACTCAATCCTCAATCCTCAATAGTCAACAATCAATCCTCAATTCTCAATACTCAATAGAATATCCTCAATTCTCAGTATTCAATACTCAAACCTCAATCCTCAACACTCAGCCCTCATCCTCCATCCTCAGTCCTCAATCCTCAAACCTCAATATTCAATCCTCAATACTCGATCTTCGATTCTCAATCCTCAATCCTCAATCCTCAATCCCCAATCCTCAATCTTCAATCTTCAATCCTCAACCCTCAATCGTCAATCCTCAATCTTCAACACTCAACCCTCAATCCTCAATCCTCAATCCTCGATCCCCAATACTCAATCCTCAATCATCAATCCTGAATCTTCAGCACTCAGTCCTCAATCCTCAATCCTCTATCCTCCATCCTCAATCATCAATCCTCAATCTTCAATACTCAATCCTCAATCCTCAATCCTCAATCCTCAATACTCAACCATCAACCCTCAACTCTCAATACTGAATAGAATATCCTGAATTCTCAGTATTCAATACTCAATCCTCAATCCTCAGCCCTCAGCCCTCATCCTCCATGCTCAATCCTCAATCCTCGATCCTCAATCCTCAATCCTCAATCCTCAATCATCAATCCTGAATCTTCAACACTCAATCCTCAATCCTCAATCTTCAATCCTCCATCCTCAATCATCAATCCTCAATCTTCAATACTCAATCCTCAATCCTCAATCTTCAATCCTCAATACTCAACCATCAACACTCAACTCTCAATACTGAATAGAATATCCTGAATTCTCAGTATTCAATACTCAATCCTCAATCCTCAGCCCTCAGCCCTCATCCTCCATGCTCAATCCTCAATCCTCGATCCTCAATCCTCAATCCTCAATCCTCAATCATCAATCCTGAATCTTCAACACTCAATCCACAATCCTCAATCCTCAATCCTCCATACTCAATCATCAATCCTCAATCTTCAATACTCAATCCACAATTCTCAATCCTCAATCCTCAATACTCAACCATCAACCCTCAACCCTCAATACTCAATAGAATATCCTGAATTCTCAGTATTCAATACTCAAACCTCAATCCTCAGCCCTCAATCCTCAGTCCTCAATCTTCAATCATCAATACTCAATCTTCAATCCTCAATCCTCAATCCTCAACCCTCAATCCTCAATCCTCAATATTCGATACACAACCCTCAACCATCAATCCTCAATACTCAATCATCAATTCCCAATTCTCAATACTAAATAGAATATCCTGAATTCTCAGTTGTCAGTGCTCAATCCTCAATCTTCAATCCTCAAGTCTCGATCCACAAACATCAATTCTCATCACTCAACCCTCAACACTCAGCCCTCAATCTTCAATCCTCAATCCTCAATACTCAATCCTCAGTACTCAGTCCTCAATCTTGAATACTCAATCCTCAATCCTAAAATCCTCAATCCTTAATGTTCAACACACAAACCTCAACCATTAATCCTCAATACTCAACCATCAATGCTCAATTCTCAATACTCAATAGAATATCCTGAATTCTCAGTTTTCAATACTCAATCCTCAATGTTCAATCTTCAAGTCTCCAGCCACAAACATCTATTCTCATCACTCAACCCTCAACACTCAGTCCTCAATCTTCAATCCTCAATCCTCAATCCTGAATCTTCAATCCTCAATACTCAATATTCAATCCTCAATACTCAATATTCAATCCTCAATCCTCAATCCTCAATACTCAATCCTCATTCCTCAGTCATCAATCCTCAATCTTCAATACTCAATCCTCAACCCTCAATCCTCAATCCTCAATCCTCAATCCTCAACCCTCATTCCTCAAACCTCAATCCTCAACCCTCAGTCCTCATCCTCCATCCTCAATACTCAATCCTCAATCCCAAAATCCTCAATCCTCAATCCTCAACCCTAAATCCTCAGTCCTCAAACCTCGATTCCGAATCCTCAGTAATGAATCCTCAATCTTCATACCTCAGTGCGCAACAATCAATTGTCAATCCTCACTCCTCAATAGAATATCCTCAGTTCACAGATTTCAATACTCAATCCCGAAACTTCAATCTTCAAATCTCAATCCACAAACATCAATCCTCACTACTCAGCCCTCAACTCTCAGTCCTCAATCTTCAATCCTCATTCCTCAATACTCAATCTTCAATCCTCAATGCTCAACCTTCAATCCTCAATCCTCAATTCTCAATCCTCAATCCTCAATCCTCAATCGTCAATCCTCAATCCCCAATCCTCTATCTTCAGTCCTCAATCCTCAATGCTCAATCCTCAATCCTCAATCCTCAAGCCTCAAGCCCCAATACTCTACCTTCAATCCTCAATCCTTAATCCTCGACCCTCAATCCTCAATCCTCAATCTTCAATCCTCAATCCCCAGTCCTCAATCTCCAATCCTCAATGCTCAATACTCAATCCTCAATCCTCAGTCCTCAATCCGCAATCCTCAATCCTCAATCCGCAATTCTCAATCTTCAATCCACAATACTCAATCTTCAATCCTCAATCCTCAATTATGAAATCCTCAATCCTCATTATTCAACACACAAACCTCAACCATCAATCCTCAATTATCAATACTCAATAGAATATCCTGAATTCTCAGTTTTCAATACTCAATCCTCAATCTTCAATCTTCAAGTCTCCATCCACAAACATCTACTCTCATCACTCAACCCTCAACACTCAGACCTCAAACTTCAATCCTCAATCCTCAATCCTCAATCGTCAATCCTCAATCCCCAATCCTCTATCATCAATCCTCAATCCTCAATCCTCAATCCTCAATCCTCAATCCTCAATCCTCAATCATCAATCCTCAATCATCGATCCTCAATACTCAATCTTCAATCTTCAATCCTCAACCCTCAATCCTCAATACGCAATCCGCAATCCTCAGTCTTCAATCCTCAATACTCAATCTTCAATCCTCAATATTCAACACACAACCCTCAATCTTCAATCCTCAATCCTCAATCCTCAATTCTCAATCCTCAATCCTCAATCCTCAATCATCAATCCTCAATCCTCAATCCTCAATCCTCAATCCTCAATCCTCAATCCTCAGTCATCAATCCTCAATCTTCAATACTCAATCGTCAATCCTCAGTCCTCAATTCTCAGTCCTCAATCCTCAGTCCTCAAACCTCAATCCTCGACCCACAGTCCTCATCCTCAATTCTCAATTCTCAATCCTCAAACCTCAATCTTCAATTCTCAATACTCAATCCTCAATCCTCAATACTCAGCCATCAATCCTCAATTCTCAATACTCAATCCTCAATTCTCAATCCTCAATCCTCTGACCTCAGTCCACAAACCTCAACCCTCAACCGTCAGCCCTCATCCTCAATCCTCAATCCTGAATCCTCAATCCTCAATCTTCAATCCTCAATACTCAGACTTCAATCCTCAATCCTCAATCCTCAATCCTCAGTCTTCAATCCTCAATCATCAATCCTCAATCTTCAATACTCAATCCTCAATCGTCAAACCTCATTCCTCAAACCTCAATCTTCAACCTCAGTCCTCATCCTCAATTCTCAATTCTCAATACTCAATCCTCAATTCTCAATCTTCAATCCTCAGTAATCAATCTCCAATCCTAGATCCTCGATCCCCAATCCTCAATCGTTAATCCTCCATCTTCAATCCTCAATCCCCAGCCCTCAATCCTTAATACTCAATCTCCAATCCTAAATCCTCAATTCTCAATCCTCAGTACTCAATCCTCAATCGTGAATCCTCAATCCGCAATCCTGAATCTTCAATCCTCAATCCTCAATCCTCAATCCTCAATCCTCAATCTTCAATCCTCAATCCTCAATCCTCAATACTCAATCCTCATTCCTCAGTCATCAATCCTCAATCTTCAATACTCAATCCTCAACCCTCAATCCTCAATCCTCAATCCTCAATCCTCAACCCTCATTCCTCAAACCTCAATCCTCAACCCTCAGTCCTCATCCTCCATCCTCAATACTCAATCCTCAATCCCAAAATCCTCAATCCTCAATCCTCAACCCTAAATCCTCAGTCCTCAAACCTCGATTCCGAATCCTCAGTAATGAATCCTCAATCTTCATACCTCAGTCCGCAACAATCAATTGTCAATCCTCACTCCTCAATAGAATATCCTCAGTTCTCAGATTTCAATACTCAATCCCGAAACTTCAATCTTCAAATCTCAATCCACAAACATCAATCCTCACTACTCAGCCCTCAACTCTCAGTCCTCAATCTTCAATCCTCATTCCTCAATACTCAATCTTCAATCCTCAATGCTCAACCTTCAATCCTCAATCCTCAATTCTCAATCCTCAATCCTCAATCCTCAATCGTCAATCCTCAATCCCCAATCCTCTATCTTCAGTCCTCAATCCTCAATGCTCAATCCTCAATCCTCAATCCTCAAGCCTCAAGCCCCAATACTCTACCTTCAATCCTCAATCCTTAATCCTCGACCCTCAATCCTCAATCCTCAATCTTCAATCCTCAATCCCCAGTCCTCAATCTCCAATCCTCAATGCTCAATACTCAATCCTCAATCCTCAGTCCTCAATCCGCAATCCTCAATCCTCAATCCGCAATTCTCAATCTTCAATCCACAATACTCAATCTTCAATCCTCAATCCTCAATTATGAAATCCTCAATCCTCATTATTCAACACACAAACCTCAACCATCAATCCTCAATTATCAATACTCAATAGAATATCCTGAATTCTCAGTTTTCAATACTCAATCCTCAATCTTCAATCTTCAAGTCTCCATCCACAAGCATCTACTCTCATCACTCAACCCTCAACACTCAGACCTCAAACTTCAATCCTCAATCCTCAATCCTCAATCGTCAATCCTCAATCCCCAATCCTCTATCATCAATCCTCAATCCTCAATCCTCAATCCTCAATCCTCAATCCTCAATCCTCAATCATCAATCCTCAATCATCGATCCTCAATACTCAATCTTCAATCTTCAATCCTCAACCCTCAATCCTCAATACGCAATCCGCAATCCTCAGTCTTCAATCCTCAATACTCAATCTTCAATCCTCAATATTCAACACAAAACCCTCAATCTTCAATCCTCAATCCTCAATCCTCAATTCTCAATCCTCAATCCTGAATACTCAATCATCAATCCTCAATCCTCAATCCTCAATCCTCAATCCTCAATCCTCAATCCTCAGTCATCAATCCTCAATCTTCAATACTCAATCGTCAATCCTCAGTCCTCAATTCTCAATCCTCAATCCTCAGTCCTCAAACCTCAATCCTCGACCCACAGTCCTCATCCTCAACTCTCAATTCTCAATCCTCAAACCTCAATATTCAATTCTCAATACTCAATCCTCAATCCTCAATACTCAGCCATCAATCCTCAATTCTCAATACTCAATAGAATATCCTGAATTCTCAGTATTCAATACTCAAACCTCAATCCTCAACCCTCAGCCCTCATCCACCATCCTCAAACCTCAATCGTCAAACCTCAATCTTCAATCCACAGTAATCAATCTTCGATCCTCAATCCTCAACCCTCAATCCTCAATCCTCAATCCTCAATCATGAATACTCAATCTTCAACACTCAACCCTCAATCCTCAATCCTCAATATTCAATCCTCAATCCTCAATCCTCGATCCTCAATACTCAATCCTCAATCATCAATCCTGAATCTTCAACACTCAATCCTCAATCCTCAATCTTCAATCCTCCATCCTCAATCATCAATCCTAAATCTTCAATACTCAATACTCAATCCTCAATCCTCAATCTTCAATCCTCAATACTCAACCATCAACACTCAACTCTCAATACTGAATAGAATATCCTGAATTCACAGTATTCAATACTCAATCCTCAATCCTCAATCCTCAATCTTCAATCCTCAATACTCAATCTTCAATCCTCAATACTCAATCCTCAATCCTCAATCCTCAATCCTCAATCCTCAATCCTCAATCCTCAATCTTCAATCGTCAACCGTCAGTCCTCGTCCTCAATCCTCAACCCTCAATCCTCAATCCTCAGCCTTCAATCATCAATACTCAATCTTCAGTCCTCAATTCTCAATCCTCGATCCTCAAACCTCAGTCCTCAATATTCAACACACAACCATCAATCATCAGTTCTCGCTACTCAACCATCAATCCTCAATTCTCAATACTTAATAGAATATCCTGCATTCCCATGATTCAATACTCAATCCACAATATTCAGTAATCAAATCTCAATCCTCAAACATCAATTCTCAACACTCAATCCTCAACACTCGGTCCTCTCTCTTCAATCCTCCATCCTCAATCCTCTATCCTCAAGCGTCAATCCTCAATCCTCAATCCTCAACCCTCAATCCTCACTCCTCGAACCTCAATTCCGAATCCTCAATCCTGAATGCTCAATCTTCATCCCTCAGTCCGCAACAATCAATTGTCAATCCTCAATCCTCAATAGAATATCCTCAATTCACAGTTTTCAATACTCAATCCCCAGTCTTCAATCTTCAATTCTCAATCCACAGACATCAATTCTCATCTCTCAACCCTCAACACACAGTCCTCAATCTTCAATCCTCAATACACAATCCACAATCGTCAATCCTCATTCTTCAACCCTCAATACCCAATCCTCAATCCTCAATCATCAATCCTCCATCCTCAATTCTCAATCCTCAATCCTCAGTCATCAGTCCTCAAACCTCAATCCTCAACCCTCAGCCCTCATCCTCCATCCTCAGTCCTCAATCCTAAAACCTCAATCTTCAATCCTCAATAATCGATCTTCGATTCTCAATCCTCAATCCTCAATCCTCAATCCCCAATCCTCAATCTTCAATCCTCAATCCTCAATCCTCAATCCTCAATCCTCAATCCTCAATCCTCAATCCTCAGTCATCGACCCTCAAGCTTCAATACTCAATCGTTAATCCTCAGTCCTCAATTCTCAATCCTCAATCCTAGTTCCTCAAACCTCAATCCTCAACCCTCAGTCCTCTTCCTCCATTCTCAATTCTCAATCCTCAAACCTCAATCTTCAATCCTCAATACTCAATCCTCAATCCTCAATAGTCAACAATCAATCCTCAATTCTCAATACTCAATAGAATATCCTCAATTCTCAGTATTCAATACTCAAACCTCAATCCTCAACACTCAGCCCTCATCCTCCATCCTCAGTCCTCAATCCTCAAACCTCAATATTCAATCCTC
Organism: Calliopsis andreniformis; assembly: GCF_051401765.1. Lineage (NCBI taxonomy): Eukaryota > Metazoa > Arthropoda > Insecta > Hymenoptera > Andrenidae > Calliopsis > Calliopsis andreniformis. The sequence continues at coordinate 544,409 of NW_027480553.1, read as the reverse complement.
AATACTCGATCTTCGATTCTCAATCCTCAATCCTCAATCCTCAATCCCCAATCCTCAATCTTCAATCTTCAATCCTCAACCCTCAATCGTCAATCCTCAATCTTCAACACTCAACCCTCAATCCTCAATCCTCAATCCTCGATCCCCAATACTCAATCCTCAATCATCAATCCTGAATCTTCAGCACTCAGTCCTCAATCCTCAATCCTCTATCCTCCATCCTCAATCATCAATCCTCAATCTTCAATACTCAATCCTCAATCCTCAATCCTCAATCCTCAATACTCAACCATCAACCCTCAACTCTCAATACTGAATAGAATATCCTGAATTCTCAGTATTCAATACTCAATCCTCAATCCTCAGCCCTCAGCCCTCATCCTCCATGCTCAATCCTCAATCCTCGATCCTCAATCCTCAATCCTCAATCCTCAATCATCAATCCTGAATCTTCAACACTCAATCCTCAATCCTCAATCTTCAATCCTCCATCCTCAATCATCAATCCTCAATCTTCAATACTCAATCCTCAATCCTCAATCTTCAATCCTCAATACTCAACCATCAACACTCAACTCTCAATACTGAATAGAATATCCTGAATTCTCAGTATTCAATACTCAATCCTCAATCCTCAGCCCTCAGCCCTCATCCTCCATGCTCAATCCTCAATCCTCGATCCTCAATCCTCAATCCTCAATCCTCAATCATCAATCCTGAATCTTCAACACTCAATCCACAATCCTCAATCCTCAATCCTCCATACTCAATCATCAATCCTCAATCTTCAATACTCAATCCACAATTCTCAATCCTCAATCCTCAATACTCAACCATCAACCCTCAACCCTCAATACTCAATAGAATATCCTGAATTCTCAGTATTCAATACTCAAACCTCAATCCTCAGCCCTCAATCCTCAGTCCTCAATCTTCAATCATCAATACTCAATCTTCAATCCTCAATCCTCAATCCTCAACCCTCAATCCTCAATCCTCAATATTCGATACACAACCCTCAACCATCAATCCTCAATACTCAATCATCAATTCCCAATTCTCAATACTAAATAGAATATCCTGAATTCTCAGTTGTCAGTGCTCAATCCTCAATCTTCAATCCTCAAGTCTCGATCCACAAACATCAATTCTCATCACTCAACCCTCAACACTCAGCCCTCAATCTTCAATCCTCAATCCTCAATACTCAATCCTCAGTACTCAGTCCTCAATCTTGAATACTCAATCCTCAATCCTAAAATCCTCAATCCTTAATGTTCAACACACAAACCTCAACCATTAATCCTCAATACTCAACCATCAATGCTCAATTCTCAATACTCAATAGAATATCCTGAATTCTCAGTTTTCAATACTCAATCCTCAATGTTCAATCTTCAAGTCTCCAGCCACAAACATCTATTCTCATCACTCAACCCTCAACACTCAGTCCTCAATCTTCAATCCTCAATCCTCAATCCTGAATCTTCAATCCTCAATACTCAATATTCAATCCTCAATACTCAATATTCAATCCTCAATCCTCAATCCTCAATACTCAATCCTCATTCCTCAGTCATCAATCCTCAATCTTCAATACTCAATCCTCAACCCTCAATCCTCAATCCTCAATCCTCAATCCTCAACCCTCATTCCTCAAACCTCAATCCTCAACCCTCAGTCCTCATCCTCCATCCTCAATACTCAATCCTCAATCCCAAAATCCTCAATCCTCAATCCTCAACCCTAAATCCTCAGTCCTCAAACCTCGATTCCGAATCCTCAGTAATGAATCCTCAATCTTCATACCTCAGTGCGCAACAATCAATTGTCAATCCTCACTCCTCAATAGAATATCCTCAGTTCACAGATTTCAATACTCAATCCCGAAACTTCAATCTTCAAATCTCAATCCACAAACATCAATCCTCACTACTCAGCCCTCAACTCTCAGTCCTCAATCTTCAATCCTCATTCCTCAATACTCAATCTTCAATCCTCAATGCTCAACCTTCAATCCTCAATCCTCAATTCTCAATCCTCAATCCTCAATCCTCAATCGTCAATCCTCAATCCCCAATCCTCTATCTTCAGTCCTCAATCCTCAATGCTCAATCCTCAATCCTCAATCCTCAAGCCTCAAGCCCCAATACTCTACCTTCAATCCTCAATCCTTAATCCTCGACCCTCAATCCTCAATCCTCAATCTTCAATCCTCAATCCCCAGTCCTCAATCTCCAATCCTCAATGCTCAATACTCAATCCTCAATCCTCAGTCCTCAATCCGCAATCCTCAATCCTCAATCCGCAATTCTCAATCTTCAATCCACAATACTCAATCTTCAATCCTCAATCCTCAATTATGAAATCCTCAATCCTCATTATTCAACACACAAACCTCAACCATCAATCCTCAATTATCAATACTCAATAGAATATCCTGAATTCTCAGTTTTCAATACTCAATCCTCAATCTTCAATCTTCAAGTCTCCATCCACAAACATCTACTCTCATCACTCAACCCTCAACACTCAGACCTCAAACTTCAATCCTCAATCCTCAATCCTCAATCGTCAATCCTCAATCCCCAATCCTCTATCATCAATCCTCAATCCTCAATCCTCAATCCTCAATCCTCAATCCTCAATCCTCAATCATCAATCCTCAATCATCGATCCTCAATACTCAATCTTCAATCTTCAATCCTCAACCCTCAATCCTCAATACGCAATCCGCAATCCTCAGTCTTCAATCCTCAATACTCAATCTTCAATCCTCAATATTCAACACACAACCCTCAATCTTCAATCCTCAATCCTCAATCCTCAATTCTCAATCCTCAATCCTCAATCCTCAATCATCAATCCTCAATCCTCAATCCTCAATCCTCAATCCTCAATCCTCAATCCTCAGTCATCAATCCTCAATCTTCAATACTCAATCGTCAATCCTCAGTCCTCAATTCTCAGTCCTCAATCCTCAGTCCTCAAACCTCAATCCTCGACCCACAGTCCTCATCCTCAATTCTCAATTCTCAATCCTCAAACCTCAATCTTCAATTCTCAATACTCAATCCTCAATCCTCAATACTCAGCCATCAATCCTCAATTCTCAATACTCAATCCTCAATTCTCAATCCTCAATCCTCTGTCCTCAGTCCACAAACCTCAACCCTCAACCGTCAGCCCTCATCCTCAATCCTCAATCCTGAATCCTCAATCCTCAATCTTCAATCCTCAATACTCAGACTTCAATCCTCAATCCTCAATCCTCAATCCTCAGTCTTCAATCCTCAATCATCAATCCTCAATCTTCAATACTCAATCCTCAATCGTCAAACCTCATTCCTCAAACCTCAATCTTCAACCTCAGTCCTCATCCTCAATTCTCAATTCTCAATACTCAATCCTCAATTCTCAATCTTCAATCCTCAGTAATCAATCTCCAATCCTAGATCCTCAATCCCCAATCCTCAATCGTTAATCCTCCATCTTCAATCCTCAATCCCCAGCCCTCAATCCTTAATACTCAATCTCCAATCCTAAATCCTCAATTCTCAATCCTCAGTACTCAATCCTCAATCGTGAATCCTCAATCCGCAATCCTGAATCTTCAATCCTCAATCCTCAATCCTCAATCCTCAATCCTCAATCTTCAATCCTCAATCCTCAATCCTCAATACTCAATCCTCATTCCTCAGTCATCAATCCTCAATCTTCAATACTCAATCCTCAACCCTCAATCCTCAATCCTCAATCCTCAATCCTCAACCCTCATTCCTCAAACCTCAATCCTCAACCCTCAGTCCTCATCCTCCATCCTCAATACTCAATCCTCAATCCCAAAATCCTCAATCCTCAATCCTCAACCCTAAATCCTCAGTCCTCAAACCTCGATTCCGAATCCTCAGTAATGAATCCTCAATCTTCATACCTCAGTGCGCAACAATCAATTGTCAATCCTCACTCCTCAATAGAATATCCTCAGTTCACAGATTTCAATACTCAATCCCGAAACTTCAATCTTCAAATCTCAATCCACAAACATCAATCCTCACTACTCAGCCCTCAACTCTCAGTCCTCAATCTTCAATCCTCATTCCTCAATACTCAATCTTCAATCCTCAATGCTCAACCTTCAATCCTCAATCCTCAATTCTCAATCCTCAATCCTCAATCCTCAATCGTCAATCCTCAATCCCCAATCCTCTATCTTCAGTCCTCAATCCTCAATGCTCAATCCTCAATCCTCAATCCTCAAGCCTCAAGCCCCAATACTCTACCTTCAATCCTCAATCCTTAATCCTCGACCCTCAATCCTCAATCCTCAATCTTCAATCCTCAATCCCCAGTCCTCAATCTCCAATCCTCAATGCTCAATACTCAATCCTCAATCCTCAGTCCTCAATCCGCAATCCTCAATCCTCAATCCGCAATTCTCAATCTTCAATCCACAATACTCAATCTTCAATCCTCAATCCTCAATTATGAAATCCTCAATCCTCATTATTCAACACACAAACCTCAACCATCAATCCTCAATTATCAATACTCAATAGAATATCCTGAATTCTCAGTTTTCAATACTCAATCCTCAATCTTCAATCTTCAAGTCTCCATCCACAAACATCTACTCTCATCACTCAACCCTCAACACTCAGACCTCAAACTTCAATCCTCAATCCTCAATCCTCAATCGTCAATCCTCAATCCCCAATCCTCTATCATCAATCCTCAATCCTCAATCCTCAATCCTCAATCCTCAATCCTCAATCCTCAATCATCAATCCTCAATCATCGATCCTCAATACTCAATCTTCAATCTTCAATCCTCAACCCTCAATCCTCAATACGCAATCCGCAATCCTCAGTCTTCAATCCTCAATACTCAATCTTCAATCCTCAATATTCAACACACAACCCTCAATCTTCAATCCTCAATCCTCAATCCTCAATTCTCAATCCTCAATCCTCAATCCTCAATCATCAATCCTCAATCCTCAATCCTCAATCCTCAATCCTCAATCCTCAATCCTCAGTCATCAATCCTCAATCTTCAATACTCAATCGTCAATCCTCAGTCCTCAATTCTCAGTCCTCAATCCTCAGTCCTCAAACCTCAATCCTCGACCCACAGTCCTCATCCTCAATTCTCAATTCTCAATCCTCAAACCTCAATCTTCAATTCTCAATACTCAATCCTCAATCCTCAATACTCAGCCATCAATCCTCAATTCTCAATACTCAATCCTCAATTCTCAATCCTCAATCCTCTGTCCTCAGTCCACAAACCTCAACCCTCAACCGTCAGCCCTCATCCTCAATCCTCAATCCTGAATCCTCAATCCTCAATCTTCAATCCTCAATACTCAGACTTCAATCCTCAATCCTCAATCCTCAATCCTCAGTCTTCAATCCTCAATCATCAATCCTCAATCTTCAATACTCAATCCTCAATCGTCAAACCTCATTCCTCAAACCTCAATCTTCAACCTCAGTCCTCATCCTCAATTCTCAATTCTCAATACTCAATCCTCAATTCTCAATCTTCAATCCTCAGTAATCAATCTCCAATCCTAGATCCTCAATCCCCAATCCTCAATCGTTAATCCTCCATCTTCAATCCTCAATCCCCAGCCCTCAATCCTTAATACTCAATCTCCAATCCTAAATCCTCAATTCTCAATCCTCAGTACTCAATCCTCAATCGTGAATCCTCAATCCGCAATCCTGAATCTTCAATCCTCAATCCTCAATCCTCAATCCTCAATCCTCAATCTTCAATCCTCAATACTCAATCTTCAATCCTCAATCCTCAATCCTCAATCCTCAATCCTCAATCCTCAATCCTCAATCCTCAATACTCAACCATCAATCCTCAATTCTCAATACTCAAGAGAATATCCTGTATTCTCAGTATTCAATACTCGAACCTCAATCCTCAACCCTCAGACCTCATCCTCCATCCTCAATCCTCAATCCTCAAACCTCAATCTTCAATCCTCAATACTCAATCTTCGATTCTCAATCCTCAATCCTCAATCCTCAATCCCCAATCCTCAATCTTCAATCCTCAATCATCAATCCTGAATCTTCAACACTCAATCCTCAATCCTCAATCCTCAATCCTCCATCCTCAATCATCAATCCTCAATCTTCAATACTCAATCCACAATTCTCAATCCTCAATCCTCAATACTCAACCATCAACCCTCAACCCTCAATACTCAATAGAATATCCTGAATTCTCAGTATTCAAAACTCAAACCTCAATCCTCAGCCCTCAATCCTCAGTCCTCAATCTTCAATCATCAATACTCAATCTTCAATCCTCAATCCTCAATCCTCAACCCTCAATCCTCAATCCTCAATATTCGATACACAACCCTCAACCATCAATCCTCAGTACTCAATCATCAATTCCCAATTCTCAATACTCAATAGAATATCCTGAATTCTCAGTTGTCAATGCTCAATCCTCAATCTTCAATCCTCAAGTCTCCATCCACAAACATCAATTCTCATCACTCAACCCTCAACACTCAGCCCTCAATCTTCAATCCTCAATCCTCAATACGCAATCCTCAGTACTCAGTCCTCAATCTTGAATACTCAATCCTCAATCCTAAAATCCTCAATCCTCAATGTTCAACACACAACCCTCCACCATTAATCCTCAATACTCAACCATCAATGCTCAATTCTCAATACTCAATAGAATATCCTGAATTCTCAGTTTTCAATACTCAATCCTCAATGTTCAATCTTCAAGTCTCCAGCCACAAACATCTATTCTCATCACTCAACCCTCAACACTCAGTCCTCAATCTGCAATCCTCAATCCTCAATCCTGAATCTTCAATCCTCAATACTCAATCTTCAATCCTCAATACTCAATCTTCAATCCTCAATCCTCAATCCTCAATCCTCAATCCTCATTCCTCAGTCATCAATCCTCAATCTTCAATACTCAATACTCAACCCTCAATCCTCAATCCTCAATCCTCAATCCTCAACCCTCATTCCTCAAACCTCAATCCTCAACCCACAGTCCTCATCCTCAATTCTCAATTCTCAATCCTCAAACCTCAATCTTCAATCCTCAATACTCAATCCTCAATCCTCAATACTCAGCCATCAATCCTCAATTCTCAATACTCAATAGAATATCCTGAATTCTCAGTATTCAATACTCAAACCTCAATCCTCAACCCTCAGCCCTCATCCACCATCCTCAAACCTCAGTCCTCAAACCTCAATCTTCAATCCACAGTAATCAATCTTCGATCCTCAATCCTCAACCCTCAATCCTCAATCCTCAATCCTCAGTCATGAATACTCAATCTTCAATACACAATCCCATATCCTCAATCCTCATTCCTCAATCCTCAATCCTCAATCCTCATTCCTCAAACCTCAATCCCCAACCCTCAGTCCTCATCCTCAATTCTCAATTCTCAATCCTCAATCCTCAATTCTCAATCGTCAATCCTCAATAATCAATCTCCAATACTAGATCCTCAATCCCCAATCCTCAATCGTTAATCCTCAACCTTCAATCCTCAATAGCCAACCCTCAATCCTCGATACTCAATCTTCAATCCTCAATCCTCAATTCTCAATACTCAATACTCAATCGTCAATCCTGAATCTTCAATCCTCAATCCTCAATCCTCATTCCTCAAACCTCAATCTTCAATCCTCAATACACAATCTTCAATCCTCAATCCTCAATCCTCAATCCTCAATCCTCAATCTTCAATCCTCAACCGTCAGTCCTCGTCCTCAATACTCAACCCTCAATCCTTAATCTTCAATCGTCAATACTCAGTCCTCAATCCTCAATCCTCAGTCATCAATCCTCAATCTTCAATACTCAATCGTCAATCCTCAGTCCTCAATTCTCAATCCTCAATCCTCGTTCCTCAAACCTCAATCCTCAAACCTCAGTCATCATCCTCTATTCTCAATTCTCAATCCTCAAACCTCAATGTTCAATCCTCAATACTCTATCCTCAATCCTCAATACTCAACCATCAATCCTCAATTCTCAATACTCAAGAGAATACCCTGAATTCTCAGTATTCAATACTCGAACCTCAATCCTCAACCCTCAGACCTCACCCTCCATCCTCAATCCTCAATCCTCAAACCTCAATCTTCAATCCTCAATACTCAATCTTCGATTCTCAATCCTCAATCCTCAATCCTCAATCCCCAATCCTCAATCTTCAATCCTCAATCCTGAATCCTCAATCCTCAATCCTCAATCCTCAATCATGAATACTCAATCTTCAACACTCAACCCTCAATCCTCAATCCTCAATATTCAATCCTCAATCCTCAATCCTCAATCCTCAATACTCAATCCTCAATCATCAATCCTGAATCTTCAACACTCAATCCGCAATCCTCAATCTTCAATCCTCCATCCTCAATCATCAATCCTCAATCTTCAAGACTCAATCCTCAATCCTCAATCTTCAATCCTCAATACTCAACCATCAACACTCAACTCTCAATACTGAATAGAATATCCTGAATTCTCAGTATTCAATACTCAATCCTCAATCCTCAGCCCTCAGCCCTCAGCCCTCATCCTCCATCCTCAATCATCAATCCTCAATCTTCAATACTCAATCCACAATTCTCAATCCTCAATCCTCAATACTCAACCATCAACCCTCAACCCTCAATACTCAATAGAATATCCTGAATTCTCAGTATTCAAAACTCAAACCTCAATCCTCAGCCCTCAATCCTCAGTCCTCAATCTTCAATCATCAATACTCAATCTTCAATCCTCAATCCTCAATCCTCAACCCTCAATCCTCAATCCTCAATATTCGATACACAACCCTCAACCATCAATCCTCAATACTCAATCATCAATTCCCAATTCTCAATACTCAATAGAATATCCTGAATTCTCAGTTGTCAATGCTCAATCCTCAATCTTCAATCCTCAAGTCTCCATCCACAAACATCAATTCTCATCACTCAACCCTCAACACTCAGCCCTCAATCTTCAATCCTCAATCCTCAATACTCAATCCTCAGTACTCAGTCCTCAATCTTGAATACTCAATCCTCAATCCTAAAATCCTCAATCCTCAATGTTCAACACACAACCCTCCACCATTAATCCTCAATACTCAACCATCAATGCTCAATTCTCAATACTCAATAGAATATCCTGAATTCTCAGTTTTCAATACTCAATCCTCAATGTTCAATCTTCAAGTCTCCAGCCACAAACATCTATTCTCGTCACCCAACCCTCAACACTCAGTCCTCAATCTTCAATCCTCAATCCTCAATCCTGAATCTTCAATCCTCAATCCTGAATCTTCAATCCTCAATACTCAATCTTCAATCCTCAATCCTCAATCCTCAATCCTCAATCCTCATTCCTCAGTCATCAATCCTCAATCTTCAATACTCAATACTCAACCCTCAATCCTCAATCCTCAATCCTCAATCCTCAACCCTCATTCCTCAAACCTCAATCCTCAACCCTCAGTCCTCATCCTCCATCCTCAATACTCAATCCTCAATCCCAAAATCCTCAATCCTCAATCCTCAACCCTAAATCCTCAGTCCTCAAACCTCGATTCCGAATCCTCAGTAATGAATCCTCAATCTTCATACCTCAGTCCGCAACAATCAATTGTCAATCCTCACTCCTCAATAGAATATCCTCAATTCACAGATTTCAATACTCAATCCCCAGTCTTCAATCTTCAATTCTCAATCCACAGACATCAATTCTCATCACTCAACCCTCAACACACAGTCCTCAATCTTCAATCCTCAATACTCAATCCACAATCGTCAATCCTCATTCTTCAACACTCAATACCCAATCCTCAATCCTCAATCATCAATCCTCCATCCTCAGTTCTCAATCCTCAATCCTCAGTCATCAGTCCTCAAACCTCAATCCTCAACCCTCAGCCCTCATACTCAATTCTCAATCCTGAATCCTCAATCCTCAATCTTCAATCCTCAATACTCAGTCTTCAATCATCAATTCTCAATCCTCAATCCTGAATCCTCAATCCTCAATCATCAATCCTCAATACTCAATCACCAACCTTCAATCCTCAATACTCAATCTTCAATCCTCATTACTCAATCCTCAATCGTCAATCCTCATTCTTCAATCCTCAGTACCCAATCCTCAATCCTGAATCCTCAATCCTCCATCGTCAATTCTCAATCCTCAATCCTCTGTCCTCAGTCCTCAAACCTCAACCCTCAACCCTCAGCCCTCATCCTCAATCCTCAATCCTGAATCCTCAATCCTCAATCTTCAATCCTCAATACTCAGTCTTCAATCCTCAATCCTCAATCCTCAATCCTCAGTCCTCAATCCTCAATCATCAATCCTCAATCTTCATTACTCAATCCTCAATACTCAATCCTCAATCCTCAATACTCAGTCTTCAATACTCAATCCTCAATCCTCAATCCTCAATCCTCAGTCATCGATCCTCAAGCTTCAATACTCAATCGTCAATCCTCAGTCCTCAATTCTCAATCCTCAATCCTAGTTCCTCAAACCTCAATCCTCAACCCTCAGTCCTCTTCCTCAATTCTCAATTCTCAATCCTCAAACCTCAATCTTCAATCCTCAATACTCAATCCTCAATCCTCAATACTCAACCATCAATCCTCAATTCTCAATACTCAATAGAATATCCTGAATTCTCAGTATTCAATACTCAAACCTCAATCCTCAACCCACAGCCCTCACCCTCCATCCTCAGTCCTCAATCCTCAAACCTCAATCTTCAATCCTCAATACTCGATCTTCGATTCTCAATCCTCAATCCTCAATCCTCAATCCCCAATCCTCAATCTTCAATCCTCAATCCTCAACCCTCAATCATCAATCCTCAATCTTCAGCACTCAACCCTCAATCCTCAATCCTCAATCCTCGATCCCCAATACTCAATCCTCAATCATCAATCCTGAATCTTCAGCACTCAGTCCTCAATCCTCAATCCTCTATCCTCCATCCTCAATCATCAATCCTCAATCTTCAATACTCAATCCTCAATCCTCAATCCTCAATCCTCAATACTCAACCATCAACCCTCAACTCTCAATACTGAATAGAATATCCTGAATTCTCAGTATTCAATACTCAATCCTCAATCCTCAGCCCTCAGCCCTCATCCTCCATGCTCAATCCTCAATCCTCGATCCTCAATCCTCAATCCTCAATCCTCAATCATCAATCCTGAATCTTCAACACTCAATCCTCAATCCTCAATCTTCAATCCTCCATCCTCAATCATCAATCCTCAATCTTCAATACTCAATCCTCAATCCTCAATCTTCAATCCTCAATACTCAACCATCAACACTCAACTCTCAATACTGAATAGAATATCCTGAATTCTCAGTATTCAATAATCAATCCTCAATCCTCAGCCCTCAGCCCTCATCCTCCATGCTCAATCCTCAATCCTCGATCCTCAATCCTCAATCCTCAATCCTCAATCATCAATCCTGAATCTTCAACACTCAATCCACAATCCTCAATCCTCAATCCTCCATACTCAATCATCAATCCTCAATCTTCAATACTCAATCCACAATTCTCAATCCTCAATCCTCAATACTCAACCATCAACCCTCAACCCTCAATACTCAATAGAATATCCTGAATTCTCAGTATTCAATACTCAAACCTCAATCCTCAGCCCTCAATCCTCAGTCCTCAATCTTCAATCATCAATACTCAATCTTCAATCCTCAATCCTCAATCCTCAACCCTCAATCCTCAATCCTCAATATTCGATACACAACCCTCAACCATCAATCCTCAATACTCAATCATCAATTCCCAATTCTCAATACTAAATAGAATATCCTGAATTCTCAGTTGTCAGTGCTCAATCCTCAATCTTCAATCCTCAAGTCTCGATCCACAAACATCAATTCTCATCACTCAACCCTCAACACTCAGCCCTCAATCTTCAATCCTCAATCCTCAATACTCAATCCTCAGTACTCAGTCCTCAATCTTGAATACTCAATCCTCAATCCTAAAATCCTCAATCCTTAATGTTCAACACACAAACCTCAACCATTAATCCTCAATACTCAACCATCAATGCTCAATTCTCAATACTCAATAGAATATCCTGAATTCTCAGTTTTCAATACTCAATCCTCAATGTTCAATCTTCAAGTCTCCAGCCACAAACATCTATTCTCATCACTCAACCCTCAACACTCAGTCCTCAATCTTCAATCCTCAATCCTCAATCCTGAATCTTCAATCCTCAATACTCAATATTCAATCCTCAATACTCAATATTCAATCCTCAATCCTCAATCCTCAATACTCAATCCTCATTCCTCAGTCATCAATCCTCAATCTTCAATACTCAATCCTCAACCCTCAATCCTCAATCCTCAATCCTCAATCCTCAACCCTCATTCCTCAAACCTCAATCCTCAACCCTCAGTCCTCATCCTCCATCCTCAATACTCAATCCTCAATCCCAAAATCCTCAATCCTCAATCCTCAACCCTAAATCCTCAGTCCTCAAACCTCGATTCCGAATCCTCAGTAATGAATCCTCAATCTTCATACCTCAGTGCGCAACAATCAATTGTCAATCCTCACTCCTCAATAGAATATCCTCAGTTCACAGATTTCAATACTCAATCCCGAAACTTCAATCTTCAAATCTCAATCCACAAACATCAATCCTCACTACTCAGCCCTCAACTCTCAGTCCTCAATCTTCAATCCTCATTCCTCAATACTCAATCTTCAATCCTCAATGCTCAACCTTCAATCCTCAATCCTCAATTCTCAATCCTCAATCCTCAATCCTCAATCGTCAATCCTCAATCCCCAATCCTCTATCTTCAGTCCTCAATCCTCAATGCTCAATCCTCAATCCTCAATCCTCAAGCCTCAAGCCCCAATACTCTACCTTCAATCCTCAATCCTTAATCCTCGACCCTCAATCCTCAATCCTCAATCTTCAATCCTCAATCCCCAGTCCTCAATCTCCAATCCTCAATGCTCAATACTCAATCCTCAATCCTCAGTCCTCAATCCGCAATCCTCAATCCTCAATCCGCAATTCTCAATCTTCAATCCACAATACTCAATCTTCAATCCTCAATCCTCAATTATGAAATCCTCAATCCTCATTATTCAACACACAAACCTCAACCATCAATCCTCAATTATCAATACTCAATAGAATATCCTGAATTCTCAGTTTTCAATACTCAATCCTCAATCTTCAATCTTCAAGTCTCCATCCACAAACATCTACTCTCATCACTCAACCCTCAACACTCAGACCTCAAACTTCAATCCTCAATCCTCAATCCTCAATCGTCAATCCTCAATCCCCAATCCTCTATCATCAATCCTCAATCCTCAATCCTCAATCCTCAATCCTCAATCCTCAATCCTCAATCATCAATCCTCAATCATCGATCCTCAATACTCAATCTTCAATCTTCAATCCTCAACCCTCAATCCTCAATACGCAATCCGCAATCCTCAGTCTTCAATCCTCAATACTCAATCTTCAATCCTCAATATTCAACACACAACCCTCAATCTTCAATCCTCAATCCTCAATCCTCAATTCTCAATCCTCAATCCTCAATCCTCAATCATCAATCCTCAATCCTCAATCCTCAATCCTCAATCCTCAATCCTCAATCCTCAGTCATCAATCCTCAATCTTCAATACTCAATCGTCAATCCTCAGTCCTCAATTCTCAGTCCTCAATCCTCAGTCCTCAAACCTCAATCCTCGACCCACAGTCCTCATCCTCAATTCTCAATTCTCAATCCTCAAACCTCAATCTTCAATTCTCAATACTCAATCCTCAATCCTCAATACTCAGCCATCAATCCTCAATTCTCAATACTCAATCCTCAATTCTCAATCCTCAATCCTCTGTCCTCAGTCCACAAACCTCAACCCTCAACCGTCAGCCCTCATCCTCAATCCTCAATCCTGAATCCTCAATCCTCAATCTTCAATCCTCAATACTCAGACTTCAATCCTCAATCCTCAATCCTCAATCCTCAGTCTTCAATCCTCAATCATCAATCCTCAATCTTCAATACTCAATCCTCAATCGTCAAACCTCATTCCTCAAACCTCAATCTTCAACCTCAGTCCTCATCCTCAATTCTCAATTCTCAATACTCAATCCTCAATTCTCAATCTTCAATCCTCAGTAATCAATCTCCAATCCTAGATCCTCAATCCCCAATCCTCAATCGTTAATCCTCCATCTTCAATCCTCAATCCCCAGCCCTCAATCCTTAATACTCAATCTCCAATCCTAAATCCTCAATTCTCAATCCTCAGTACTCAATCCTCAATCGTGAATCCTCAATCCGCAATCCTGAATCTTCAATCCTCAATCCTCAATCCTCAATCCTCAATCCTCAATCTTCAATCCTCAATCCTCAATCCTCAATACTCAATCCTCATTCCTCAGTCATCAATCCTCAATCTTCAATACTCAATCCTCAACCCTCAATCCTCAATCCTCAATCCTCAATCCTCAACCCTCATTCCTCAAACCTCAATCCTCAACCCTCAGTCCTCATCCTCCATCCTCAATACTCAATCCTCAATCCCAAAATCCTCAATCCTCAATCCTCAACCCTAAATCCTCAGTCCTCAAACCTCGATTCCGAATCCTCAGTAATGAATCCTCAATCTTCATACCTCAGTGCGCAACAATCAATTGTCAATCCTCACTCCTCAATAGAATATCCTCAGTTCACAGATTTCAATACTCAATCCCGAAACTTCAATCTTCAAATCTCAATCCACAAACATCAATCCTCACTACTCAGCCCTCAACTCTCAGTCCTCAATCTTCAATCCTCATTCCTCAATACTCAATCTTCAATCCTCAATGCTCAACCTTCAATCCTCAATCCTCAATTCTCAATCCTCAATCCTCAATCCTCAATCGTCAATCCTCAATCCCCAATCCTCTATCTTCAGTCCTCAATCCTCAATGCTCAATCCTCAATCCTCAATCCTCAAGCCTCAAGCCCCAATACTCTACCTTCAATCCTCAATCCTTAATCCTCGACCCTCAATCCTCAATCCTCAATCTTCAATCCTCAATCCCCAGTCCTCAATCTCCAATCCTCAATGCTCAATACTCAATCCTCAATCCTCAGTCCTCAATCCGCAATCCTCAATCCTCAATCCGCAATTCTCAATCTTCAATCCACAATACTCAATCTTCAATCCTCAATCCTCAATTATGAAATCCTCAATCCTCATTATTCAACACACAAACCTCAACCATCAATCCTCAATTATCAATACTCAATAGAATATCCTGAATTCTCAGTTTTCAATACTCAATCCTCAATCTTCAATCTTCAAGTCTCCATCCACAAACATCTACTCTCATCACTCAACCCTCAACACTCAGACCTCAAACTTCAATCCTCAATCCTCAATCCTCAATCGTCAATCCTCAATCCCCAATCCTCTATCATCAATCCTCAATCCTCAATCCTCAATCCTCAATCCTCAATCCTCAATCCTCAATCATCAATCCTCAATCATCGATCCTCAATACTCAATCTTCAATCTTCAATCCTCAACCCTCAATCCTCAATACGCAATCCGCAATCCTCAGTCTTCAATCCTCAATACTCAATCTTCAATCCTCAATATTCAACACACAACCCTCAATCTTCAATCCTCAATCCTCAATCCTCAATTCTCAATCCTCAATCCTCAATCCTCAATCATCAATCCTCAATCCTCAATCCTCAATCCTCAATCCTCAATCCTCAATCCTCAGTCATCAATCCTCAATCTTCAATACTCAATCGTCAATCCTCAGTCCTCAATTCTCAGTCCTCAATCCTCAGTCCTCAAACCTCAATCCTCGACCCACAGTCCTCATCCTCAATTCTCAATTCTCAATCCTCAAACCTCAATCTTCAATTCTCAATACTCAATCCTCAATCCTCAATACTCAGCCATCAATCCTCAATTCTCAATACTCAATCCTCAATTCTCAATCCTCAATCCTCTGTCCTCAGTCCACAAACCTCAACCCTCAACCGTCAGCCCTCATCCTCAATCCTCAATCCTGAATCCTCAATCCTCAATCTTCAATCCTCAATACTCAGACTTCAATCCTCAATCCTCAATCCTCAATCCTCAGTCTTCAATCCTCAATCATCAATCCTCAATCTTCAATACTCAATCCTCAATCGTCAAACCTCATTCCTCAAACCTCAATCTTCAACCTCAGTCCTCATCCTCAATTCTCAATTCTCAATACTCAATCCTCAATTCTCAATCTTCAATCCTCAGTAATCAATCTCCAATCCTAGATCCTCAATCCCCAATCCTCAATCGTTAATCCTCCATCTTCAATCCTCAATCCCCAGCCCTCAATCCTTAATACTCAATCTCCAATCCTAAATCCTCAATTCTCAATCCTCAGTACTCAATCCTCAATCGTGAATCCTCAATCCGCAATCCTGAATCTTCAATCCTCAATCCTCAATCCTCAATCCTCAATCCTCAATCTTCAATCCTCAATACTCAATCTTCAATCCTCAATCCTCAATCCTCAATCCTCAATCCTCAATCCTCAATCCTCAATCCTCAATACTCAACCATCAATCCTCAATTCTCAATACTCAAGAGAATATCCTGTATTCTCAGTATTCAATACTCGAACCTCAATCCTCAACCCTCAGACCTCATCCTCCATCCTCAATCCTCAATCCTCAAACCTCAATCTTCAATCCTCAATACTCAATCTTCGATTCTCAATCCTCAATCCTCAATCCTCAATCCCCAATCCTCAATCTTCAATCCTCAATCATCAATCCTGAATCTTCAACACTCAATCCTCAATCCTCAATCCTCAATCCTCCATCCTCAATCATCAATCCTCAATCTTCAATACTCAATCCACAATTCTCAATCCTCAATCCTCAATACTCAACCATCAACCCTCAACCCTCAATACTCAATAGAATATCCTGAATTCTCAGTATTCAAAACTCAAACCTCAATCCTCAGCCCTCAATCCTCAGTCCTCAATCTTCAATCATCAATACTCAATCTTCAATCCTCAATCCTCAATCCTCAACCCTCAATCCTCAATCCTCAATATTCGATACACAACCCTCAACCATCAATCCTCAGTACTCAATCATCAATTCCCAATTCTCAATACTCAATAGAATATCCTGAATTCTCAGTTGTCAATGCTCAATCCTCAATCTTCAATCCTCAAGTCTCCATCCACAAACATCAATTCTCATCACTCAACCCTCAACACTCAGCCCTCAATCTTCAATCCTCAATCCTCAATACGCAATCCTCAGTACTCAGTCCTCAATCTTGAATACTCAATCCTCAATCCTAAAATCCTCAATCCTCAATGTTCAACACACAACCCTCCACCATTAATCCTCAATACTCAACCATCAATGCTCAATTCTCAATACTCAATAGAATATCCTGAATTCTCAGTTTTCAATACTCAATCCTCAATGTTCAATCTTCAAGTCTCCAGCCACAAACATCTATTCTCATCACTCAACCCTCAACACTCAGTCCTCAATCTGCAATCCTCAATCCTCAATCCTGAATCTTCAATCCTCAATACTCAATCTTCAATCCTCAATACTCAATCTTCAATCCTCAATCCTCAATCCTCAATCCTCAATCCTCATTCCTCAGTCATCAATCCTCAATCTTCAATACTCAATACTCAACCCTCAATCCTCAATCCTCAATCCTCAATCCTCAGTCATGAATACTCAATCTTCAATACACAATCCCATATCCTCAATCCTCATTCCTCAATCCTCAATCCTCAATCCTCATTCCTCAAACCTCAATCCCCAACCCTCAGTCCTCATCCTCAATTCTCAATTCTCAATCCTCAATCCTCAATTCTCAATCGTCAATCCTCAATAATCAATCTCCAATACTAGATCCTCAATCCCCAATCCTCAATCGTTAATCCTCAACCTTCAATCCTCAATAGCCAACCCTCAATCCTCGATACTCAATCTTCAATCCTCAATCCTCAATTCTCAATCCTCAATACTCAATACTCAATCGTCAATCCTGAATCTTCAATCCTCAATCCTCAATCCTCATTCCTCAAACCTCAATCTTCAATCCTCAATACACAATCTTCAATCCTCAATCCTCAATCCTCAATCCTCAATCCTCAATCTTCAATCCTCAACCGTCAGTCCTCGTCCTCAATACTCAACCCTCAATCCTTAATCTTCAATCGTCAATACTCAGTCCTCAATCCTCAATCCTCAGTCATCAATCCTCAATCTTCAATACTCAATCGTCAATCCTCAGTCCTCAATTCTCAATCCTCAATCCTCGTTCCTCAAACCTCAATCCTCAAACCTCAGTCATCATCCTCTATTCTCAATTCTCAATCCTCAAACCTCAATGTTCAATCCTCAATACTCTATCCTCAATCCTCAATACTCAACCATCAATCCTCAATTCTCAATACTCAAGAGAATACCCTGAATTCTCAGTATTCAATACTCGAACCTCAATCCTCAACCCTCAGACCTCACCCTCCATCCTCAATCCTCAATCCTCAAACCTCAATCTTCAATCCTCAATACTCAATCTTCGATTCTCAATCCTCAATCCTCAATCCTCAATCCCCAATCCTCAATCTTCAATCCTCAATCCTGAATCCTCAATCCTCAATCCTCAATCCTCAATCATGAATACTCAATCTTCAACACTCAACCCTCAATCCTCAATCCTCAATATTCAATCCTCAATCCTCAATCCTCAATCCTCAATACTCAATCCTCAATCATCAATCCTGAATCTTCAACACTCAATCCGCAATCCTCAATCTTCAATCCTCCATCCTCAATCATCAATCCTCAATCTTCAAGACTCAATCCTCAATCCTCAATCTTCAATCCTCAATACTCAACCATCAACACTCAACTCTCAATACTGAATAGAATATCCTGAATTCTCAGTATTCAATACTCAATCCTCAATCCTCAGCCCTCAGCCCTCAGCCCTCATCCTCCATCCTCAATCATCAATCCTCAATCTTCAATACTCAATCCACAATTCTCAATCCTCAATCCTCAATACTCAACCATCAACCCTCAACCCTCAATACTCAATAGAATATCCTGAATTCTCAGTATTCAAAACTCAAACCTCAATCCTCAGCCCTCAATCCTCAGTCCTCAATCTTCAATCATCAATACTCAATCTTCAATCCTCAATCCTCAATCCTCAACCCTCAATCCTCAATCCTCAATATTCGATACACAACCCTCAACCATCAATCCTCAATACTCAATCATCAATTCCCAATTCTCAATACTCAATAGAATATCCTGAATTCTCAGTTGTCAATGCTCAATCCTCAATCTTCAATCCTCAAGTCTCCATCCACAAACATCAATTCTCATCACTCAACCCTCAACACTCAGCCCTCAATCTTCAATCCTCAATCCTCAATACTCAATCCTCAGTACTCAGTCCTCAATCTTGAATACTCAATCCTCAATCCTAAAATCCTCAATCCTCAATGTTCAACACACAACCCTCCACCATTAATCCTCAATACTCAACCATCAATGCTCAATTCTCAATACTCAATAGAATATCCTGAATTCTCAGTTTTCAATACTCAATCCTCAATGTTCAATCTTCAAGTCTCCAGCCACAAACATCTATTCTCGTCACCCAACCCTCAACACTCAGTCCTCAATCTTCAATCCTCAATCCTCAATCCTGAATCTTCAATCCTCAATCCTGAATCTTCAATCCTCAATACTCAATCTTCAATCCTCAATCCTCAATCCTCAATCCTCAATCCTCATTCCTCAGTCATCAATCCTCAATCTTCAATACTCAATACTCAACCCTCAATCCTCAATCCTCAATCCTCAATCCTCAACCCTCATTCCTCAAACCTCAATCCTCAACCCTCAGTCCTCATCCTCCATCCTCAATACTCAATCCTCAATCCCAAAATCCTCAATCCTCAATCCTCAACCCTAAATCCTCAGTCCTCAAACCTCGATTCCGAATCCTCAGTAATGAATCCTCAATCTTCATACCTCAGTCCGCAACAATCAATTGTCAATCCTCACTCCTCAATAGAATATCCTCAATTCACAGATTTCAATACTCAATCCCCAGTCTTCAATCTTCAATTCTCAATCCACAGACATCAATTCTCATCACTCAACCCTCAACACACAGTCCTCAATCTTCAATCCTCAATACTCAATCCACAATCGTCAATCCTCATTCTTCAACACTCAATACCCAATCCTCAATCCTCAATCATCAATCCTCCATCCTCAGTTCTCAATCCTCAATCCTCAGTCATCAGTCCTCAAACCTCAATCCTCAACCCTCAGCCCTCATACTCAATTCTCAATCCTGAATCCTCAATCCTCAATCTTCAATCCTCAATACTCAGTCTTCAATCATCAATTCTCAATCCTCAATCCTGAATCCTCAATCCTCAATCATCAATCCTCAATACTCAATCACCAACCTTCAATCCTCAATACTCAATCTTCAATCCTCATTACTCAATCCTCAATCGTCAATCCTCATTCTTCAATCCTCAGTACCCAATCCTCAATCCTGAATCCTCAATCCTCCATCGTCAATTCTCAATCCTCAATCCTCTGTCCTCAGTCCTCAAACCTCAACCCTCAACCCTCAGCCCTCATCCTCAATCCTCAATCCTGAATCCTCAATCCTCAATCTTCAATCCTCAATACTCAGTCTTCAATCCTCAATCCTCAATCCTCAATCCTCAGTCCTCAATCCTCAATCATCAATCCTCAATCTTCATTACTCAATCCTCAATACTCAATCCTCAATCCTCAATACTCAGTCTTCAATACTCAATCCTCAATCCTCAATCCTCAATCCTCAGTCATCGATCCTCAAGCTTCAATACTCAATCGTCAATCCTCAGTCCTCAATTCTCAATCCTCAATCCTAGTTCCTCAAACCTCAATCCTCAACCCTCAGTCCTCTTCCTCAATTCTCAATTCTCAATCCTCAAACCTCAATCTTCAATCCTCAATACTCAATCCTCAATCCTCAATACTCAACCATCAATCCTCAATTCTCAATACTCAATAGAATATCCTGAATTCTCAGTATTCAATACTCAAACCTCAATCCTCAACCCACAGCCCTCACCCTCCATCCTCAGTCCTCAATCCTCAAACCTCAATCTTCAATCCTCAATACTCGATCTTCGATTCTCAATCCTCAATCCTCAATCCTCAATCCCCAATCCTCAATCTTCAATCCTCAATCCTCAACCCTCAATCATCAATCCTCAATCTTCAGCACTCAACCCTCAATCCTCAATCCTCGATCTTCAATCCTCAATCCTCAATCCTCGATCCTCAATACTCAATCCTCAATCATCAATCCTGAATCTTCAACACTCAATCCTCAATCCTCAATCCTCAATCCTCCATCCTCAATCATCAATCCTCAATCTTCAATACTCAATCCTCAATCCCCAATCCTCAATCCTCAATACTCAACCATCAACCCTCAACTCTCAATACTGAATAGAATATCCTGACTTCTCAGTATTCAATACTCAAACCTCAATCCTCAGCCCTCAGCCCTCATCCTCCATCCTCAATCCTCAATCCTCGATCCTCAATCTTCAATCCTCAATACTCAACCTTCGATCCTCAATCCTCAGTCCTCAATCCTCAATCCCCAATCCTCAATCTTCAATCCTCAATCCTCAATCTTCAATCCTCAATCCTCAATTCTCAATCATCAATCCTCAATCTTCAACACTCAATCCTCAATACTCAATCCTCAATCTTCAATCCTCAATCCTCAATCCTCGACCTTCATTCCTCAATCCTCAATCTTCAATCCTCAATCCTCAATCCTCAATCATCAATCCTCAATCTTCAACACTCAATCCTCAATCCTCAACCATCAACCCTCAACTCTCAATGCTGAATAGAATATCCTGAATTCTCAGTATTCAATACTCAAACCTCAATCCTCAGCCCTCAGCCCTCATCCTCCATCCTCAATCCTCAATCCTCGATCCTCAATCTTCAATCCTCAATACTCAACCTTCGATCCTCAATCCTCAGTCCTCAATCCTCAATCCCCAATCCTCAATCTTCATTCCTCAATCCTCAATCTTCAATCCTCAATCCTCAATACTCAATCATCAATCCTCAATCTTAAACACTCAATCCTCAATACTCAATCCTCAATCTTCAATCCTCAATCCTCAATCCTCGATCTTCATTCCTCAATCCTCAATCTTCAATCCTCAGTCCTCAATACTCAATCATCAATCCTCAATCTTCAACACTCAATCCTCAATCCTCAATCCTCAATCTTCAATCCTCAATCCTCAATCCTCGATCCTCAATACTCAATCCTCAATCATCAATCCTGAATCTTCAACACTCAATCCTCAATCCTCAATCCTCCATCCTCAATCATCAATCCTCAATCTTCAATACTCAATCCACAATCCTCAATCCTCAATCCTCAATACTCAACCATCAACCCTCAACTCTCAATACTCAATAGAATATCCTGAATTCTCAGTATTCAATACTCAAACCTCAATCCTCAGCCCTCAATCCTCAGTCCTCAATCTTCAATCATCAATGCTCAATCTTCAATCCTCAATCCTCAATCCTCAGCCCTCAATCCTCAATCCTCAATATTCGATGCACAACCCTCAACCATCAACCCTCAATACTCAATCATCAATTCCCAATTCTCAATACTCAATAGAATATCCTGAATTCTCAGTTGTCAATACTCAATCCTCAATCTTCAATCCTCACGTCTCCATCCACAAACATCAATTCTCATCACTCAACCCTCAACACTCAGTCCTCAATCTTCAATGCTCAATCCTCAATCCTCAATCTACAATCCTCAATACTCTACCTTCGATCCTCAATCCTCAACCCTCAATCGTCAATCCTCAATCCCCAATCCTCGATCATCAATACTCAATCCTCAATCATCAATCCTCAATATTCGATACACAACCGTCAACCATCAATCCTCAATACTCAATCATCAATTCCCAATTCTCAATACTCAATAGAATATCCTGAATTCTCAGTTGTCAATACTCAATCCTCAATCTTCAATCCTCACGTCTCCATCCACAAACATCAATTGTCATCACTCAACCCTCAACACTCAGTCCTCAATCTTCAATCCTCAATCCTCAATCCTGAATCTACAATCCTCAATACTCTACCTTCAATCCTCAATCCTCAACCCTCAATCGTCAATCCTCAATCCCCAATCCTCGATCATCAATCCTCAATCCTCGATCCTCAATCCTCAATACTCGATCCTCAATCTTCAAACCTCAAAACTCAATCCTCAATCTTCAATCCTCAATACTCAATCCTCAATTCTCAACCGTCACTCCTCAATCCCTAAACCTCTATCATCAATCCTCAATCCTCAATCCTCAATCCTCAATCCACAATCCTCAATCCTCAATCTTCAATCCTCGATACTCATTCTTCAATCTTCAATCCTCAATCCTCAATCCTCAATCCTCAATCCGCAATCCTCAACCTTAAATCCTCAATACTCAATCTTCAATCCTCAATCCTCAATCCTGAAATCCTCAATCCTCAATATTCAGCACACAACACTCAACCTTCAATCCTCAATCCTCAACCCTCAGTCCTCATCCTCAATTCTCGATTCTCAATCCTCAATCCTCAATCCTCAATCTTCAATCCTGAATAATCAATCTCCAATCCTAGATCCTCAATCCCCAATAATCAATCCTTAATCCTCAATCTTCAATCCTCAATACTCAATCCTCAATCGTCAATCCTCATTCTTCAATCCTCAATACCCAATCCTCAATCCCCAATCCTCTATCCTCCAGCCTCAATTCTCAATCCTCAATCCTCTGTCCTCAGTCCTCAAACTTCAACCCTCAACCCTCAGCCCTTATCCTCAATCCTCAATACTGAATCCTCAATCCTCAATCTTCAATCCTTAATACTCAGTCTTCAATCCTCAATCCTCAATCCTCGATCCTCAGTCCTCAATCCTCAATCATCAATCCTCAATCTTCAATACTCAATCCTCAATCCTCAATCCTCAATCCTCAATACTCAGTCCTCAATCCTCAATCCTCAATCCTCAGTCATCAATCCTCAATCCTCAAACCTCAGTCATCATCCTCAATTCTCAACTCTCAATCCTCAAACCTCAATGTTCAATCCTCAATACTCAATCCTCAATCCTCAATACTCAACCATCAATCCTCAATTCTCAATACTCAATAGAATATCCTCAATTCTCAGTATTCAATACTCGAACCTCAATCCTCAACCCTCAGACCTCATCCTCCATCATCAATCCTCAATCCTCAAACCTCAATCTTCAATCCTCAATACTCAATCTTCGATTCTCAATCCTCAATCCTCAATCCTCAATCCCCAATCCTCAATCTTCAATCCTCAATCCTGAATCCTCAATCCTCAATCCTCAATCCTCAATCATGAATACTCAATCTTCAATACTCAATCCTCAATCCTCAATCCTCAATCCTCAATCCTCAATCCTCAATCCTCAATCCTCATTCCTCAAACCTCAATCCTCAACCCTCAATCCTCAATTCTCAATTCTCAATCCTCAATCCTCAATCCTCAATCTTCAATACTCAATAATCAATCTCCAATCCTAGATCCTCAATCCCCAATCCTCAATCCTTAATCCTCAATCTTCAATCCTCAATACCCAGGCCTCAATCGTCAATCCTCAATCCCGAATCCTCAATCCTGAATCCTCAATCTTCAGCCCTCAGTCCTCAACAATCAATTGTCAATCCTCAGTCCTCGTTAGAATATCCTCAATTCACAGTTTTCAATACTCAATCCCCAATCTTGGATCTTCAAATCTAAGTCTACAAACATTTATTCGCATCACTCAACACTCAACACTCAGTCCTCAATATTCAGTCCTCAATCCTCAATCCTCAATCTTCAATCCTCAATACTCAATCTCCAATCCTAAATCCTCAATTCTCAATCCTCAGTACTCAATCCTCAATCGTCAATCCTCAATCCTCAATCCCCAATCCTGAATCTTCAATCGTCAATCCTCAATCCTCAATCCTCAATCCTCAATCTTCAATCCTCAATACTCAATCTTCAATCCTCAATCCTCAATCCTCAATCCTCAATCCTCAATCCTCAATCCTCAATCCTCAATCCTCAATCTTCAATCGTCAACCGTCAGTCCTCGTCCTCAATCCTCAACCCTCAATCCTCAATCCTCAATCTTCAATCATCAATACTCAATCTTCAGTGCTCAATTCTCAATCCTCGATCCTCAACCCTCAGTCCTCAATATTCAACACACAACCATCAATCATCAATTCTCGATACTCAACCATCAATGCTCAATTCTCAATACTCAATAGAATATCCTGCATTCTCATGATTCAATACTCAATCCACAATATTCAGTAATCAAATCTCAATCCTCAAACATCAATTCTCAACACTCAATCCTCAACACTCGGTCCTCTCTCTTCAATCCTCCGCCCTCAATCGTCTATCCTCAAGCGTCAATCCTCAATCCTCAATCCTCAACCCTCAATCCTCACTCCTCGAACCTCAATTCCGAATCCTCAATCCTGAATGCTCAATCTTCATCCCTCAGTCCGCAACAATCAATTGTCAATCCTCAATCCTCAATAGAATATCCTCAATTCACAGTTTTCAATACTCAATCCCCAGTCTTCAATCTTCAATTCTCAATCCACAGACATCAACTCTCATCACTCAACCCTCAACACACAGTCCTCAATCTTCAATCCTCAATACTCAATACACAATCGACAATCCTCATTCTTCAACCCTCAATACCCAATCCACAATCCTCAATCATCAATCCTCCATCCTCAATTCTCAATCCTCAATCCTCAGTCATTAGTCCTCAAACCTCAATCCTCAACCCTCAGCCCTCATCCTCAATTCTCAATCCTGAATCCTCAATCCTCAATCTTCAATCCTCAATACTCAGTCTTCAATCATCAATTCTCAATCCTCAATCCTCAATCCTCAATCCTCAATCATCAATCCTCAATCCTCAACCATCAACCTTCAATCCTCAATACTCAATCTTCAATCCTCATTACTCAATCCTCAATCCTCAATCCTCAATCTTCAATCCCCAATAATCAATCTCCAATCCTAGATCCTCAATCCGCAATCCTCAATCCTTAATCCTCAATCTTCAATCCTCAATACTCAATCTTCAATCCTCAATCCTCAATCCTCAATCCTCAATCCTCAGTCCTCAATCCTGAATCCTCAACCTTCAATCCTCAATACTCAATCTGCAATCCTCGATCCTCAATCCTCAATCCTCAATCCTCATTCTTCAATCCTCAATACCCAAACCTCAATCTTCAATCCTCAATCCTGAATCCTGAATTCTCAATCCTCAATCCTCAGTCCTCAGTCCTCAAACCTCAATCCTCAACCCTCAGCCCACATCCTCAATCCTCAATCCTCAATCCTCAATCCTCAGCCCTCAGTCCTCAAACCTCAATGCTCAATCCTCAATCCCCAATCCTCAATCCTCAATCCTCAATCCTCAATCATCAATCCTCAATCTTCAATACTCATTCCTCAACCCTGAATCCTCAGTCTTCAATCCTCAATACTCAATCTTCAACCCTCAATCCTCAATCCTCAATCCTCAATCCTGAATCCTCAATCTTCAATCCTCAATACTCAATCTGCAATCCTCAATCCTCAATCCTCAATCCTCAATCCTCATTCTTCATTCCTCAATACCCAATCCTCAATCTTCAACCCTCAGTCCTGAATCATCAATTCTCAATCCTCAATCCTCAATCCTCAGGCCTCAAACATCAATATTCAACTCTCAGTCCTCGTTCTCAATCCACAACCCTCAATCCTCAAACCTCAATCCTCAACCGTCAGTCCTCGTCCTCAATCCTCAACCCTCAATCCTCAATCCTCAATCTTCAATCTTCAATACTCAATCTTCAATCCTCGATCCTCAATCCTCAATCCTCAACCCTCAGTCCTCATCCTCAATTCTCAATTCTCAATCCTCAATCCTCAATCCTCAATCTTCAATCCCCAATACTCAATCTGCAATCCTCGACCCTCAATCCTCAATCCTCAATCCTCAATCCTCAATCCTCAATCCTCAATCATCAATCTTCAATCCTCAATACTCAATCTTCAATCCTCAATACTCAATCCTCAATCCTCAATCCTCAATCCTCAATCATCAATCCTCAATCTTCAATACTCAATCCTCAATCCTCAATCCTCAGTCCTCAATACTCAACCATCAATCCTAAACTCTCAATGCTCAATAGAATATCCTGAATTCTCAGGATTCTATACTCAAACCTCAATCCTCAACCCTCAGCCCTCATTCTCAATCCTCAATCCTCAATCCTCAATATTCAATCTCCAATACTCAATCTTCAATCCTCAATCCTCAATCCTCAATCCTCAATCCTCAATCCTCAGTCATAAATCCTCAATCTTCAATACTCAATCGTCAATCCTCAGTCCTCAATCCTCAATCCTCAATCCTCGTTCCTCAAACTTCAATCCTCAACCCTCAGTCCTCATCCTCAATTGTCAATTCTCAATCCTCAATCCTCAATCCTCAATCTTCAATCCCCAAAAATCAATCTCCAATCCTAGAACCTCAATCCCCAATCCTCAGTCCTTAATCCTCAATCTTCAATCCTCAATCGCCAGTTCTCAATCTTCAATCCTCTATGCTCAATCGTCAATCTTCAAGCCTCAGTCCTCAATCCTCAACCCTCAATCCTCAAACCTCAATCCTCAACCGTCAGTCCTCGTCCTCAATCCTCAAACCTCAATCCTCAATCCTCAATCTTCAATCATCAGTACTCAATCTTCAATCCTCAATACTCAATCCTCAATCCTCAATCTTCAATCCTCAATTCTCAATCCTCAATTCTCAATCCTCAATCCTTAATCCTCAGACCTCAAACATCAATATTCACCCCTCAGTCCTCGTCCTCAATCCACAACACTCAATCCTCAGTCCTCAATATTCAATCATCAATATTCAATCTTCAATCCTCAATCCTCAATCCTCAATCCTCAATCCACAATCCTCAATCCTCAATCTTCAATCCTCGATACTCATTCTTCAATCTTCAATCCTCAATCCTCAATCCTCAATCCTCATTCTTCATTCCTCAATACCCAATCCTCAATCTTCAACCCTCAGTCCTGAATCATCAATTCTCAATCCTCAATCCTCAATCCTCAGGCCTCAAACATCAATATTCAACTCTCAGTCCTCGTTCTCAATCCACAACCCTCAATCCTCAAACCTCAATCCTCAACCGTCAGTCCTCGTCCTCAATCCTCAACCCTCAATCCTCAATCCTCAATCTTCAATCTTCAATACTCAATCTTCAATCCTCAATACTCAATCCTCAATCCTCAATCCTCAATCCTCAGTCATAAATCCTCAATCTTCAATACTCAATCGTCAACCCTAAGTCCTCAATCCTCAATCCTCAATCCTCGTTCCTCAAACCTCAATCCTCAACCCTCAGTCCTCATCCTCAATTCTCAATTCTCAATCCTCAATCCTCAATCCTCAATCTTCAATCCCCAATAATCGATCTCCAATCCTAGATCCTCAATCCCCAATCCACAATCCTTAATCCTCAATCTTCAATCCTCAATACTCAATCTTCAATCCTCAATCCTCAATCCTCAATCCTCAATCCTCAGTCCTCAATCCTGAATCCTCAACCTTCAATCCTCAATACTCAATCTGCAATCCTCGATCCTCAATCCTCAATCCTCAACCCTCAGTCCTCATCCTCAATTCTCAATTCTCAATCCTCAATCCTCAATCCTCAATCTTCAATCCCCAATACTCAATCTGCAATCCTCGACCCTCAATCCTCAATCCTCAATCCTCAATCCTCAATCCTCAATCCTCAATCATCAATCTTCAATCCTCAATACTCAATCTTCAATCCTCAATACTCAATCCTCAATCCTCAATCCTCAATCCTCAATCATCAATCCTCAATCTTCAATACTCAATCCTCAATCCTCAATCCTCAGTCCTCAATACTCAACCATCAATCCTAAACTCTCAATGCTCAATAGAATATCCTGAATTCTCAGGATTCTATACTCAAACCTCAATCCTCAACCCTCAGCCCTCATTCTCAATCCTCAATCCTCAATCCTCAATATTCAATCTCCAATACTCAATCTTCAATCCTCAATCCTCAATCCTCAATCCTCAATCCTCAATCCTCAGTCATAAATCCTCAATCTTCAATACTCAATCGTCAATCCTCAGTCCTCAATCCTCAATCCTCAATCCTCGTTCCTCAAACTTCAATCCTCAACCCTCAGTCCACATCCTCAATTGTCAATTCTCAATCCTCAATCCTCAATCCTCAATCTTCAATCCCCAAAAATCAATCTCCAATCCTAGAACCTCAATCCCCAATCCTCAGTCCTTAATCCTCAATCTTCAATCCTCAATCGCCAGTTCTCAATCTTCAATCCTCTATGCTCAATCGTCAATCTTCAAGCCTCAGTCCTCAATCCTCAACCCTCAATCCTCAAACCTCAATCCTCAACCGTCAGTCCTCGTCCTCAATCCTCAAACCTCAATCCTCAATCCTCAATCTTCAATCATCAGTACTCAATCTTCAATCCTCAATACTCAATCCTCAATCCTCAATCTTCAATCCTCAATTCTCAATCCTCAATTCTCAATCCTCAATCCTTAATCCTCAGACCTCAAACATCAATATTCACCCCTCAGTCCTCGTCCTCAATCCACAACACTCAATCCTCAGTCCTCAATATTCAATCATCAATATTCAATCTTCAATCCTCAATCCTCAATCCTCAATCCTCAATCCACAATCCTCAATCCTCAATCTTCAATCCTCGATACTCATTCTTCAATCTTCAATCCTCAATCCTCAATCCTCAATCCTCATTCTTCATTCCTCAATACCCAATCCTCAATCTTCAACCCTCAGTCCTGAATCATCAATTCTCAATCCTCAATCCTCAATCCTCAGGCCTCAAACATCAATATTCAACTCTCAGTCCTCGTTCTCAATCCACAACCCTCAATCCTCAAACCTCAATCCTCAACCGTCAGTCCTCGTCCTCAATCCTCAACCCTCAATCCTCAATCCTCAATCTTCAATCTTCAATACTCAATCTTCAATCCTCAATACTCAATCCTCAATCCTCAATCCTCAATCCTCAGTCATAAATCCTCAATCTTCAATACTCAATCGTCAACCCTAAGTCCTCAATCCTCAATCCTCAATCCTCGTTCCTCAAACCTCAATCCTCAACCCTCAGTCCTCATCCTCAATTCTCAATTCTCAATCCTCAATCCTCAATCCTCAATCTTCAATCCCCAATAATCGATCTCCAATCCTAGATCCTCAATCCCCAATCCACAATCCTTAATCCTCAATCTTCAATCCTCAATACTCAATCTTCAATCCTCAATCCTCAATCCTCAATCCTCAATCCTCAGTCCTCAATCCTGAATCCTCAACCTTCAATCCTCAATACTCAATCTGCAATCCTCGATCCTCAATCCTCAATCCTCAACCCTCAGTCCTCATCCTCAATTCTCAATTCTCAATCCTCAATCCTCAATCCTCAATCTTCAATCCCCAATACTCAATCTGCAATCCTCGACCCTCAATCCTCAATCCTCAATCCTCAATCCTCAATCCTCAATCCTCAATCATCAATCTTCAATCCTCAATACTCAATCTTCAATCCTCAATACTCAATCCTCAATCCTCAATCCTCAATCCTCAATCATCAATCCTCAATCTTCAATACTCAATCCTCAATCCTCAATCCTCAGTCCTCAATACTCAACCATCAATCCTAAACTCTCAATGCTCAATAGAATATCCTGAATTCTCAGGATTCTATACTCAAACCTCAATCCTCAACCCTCAGCCCTCATTCTCAATCCTCAATCCTCAATCCTCAATATTCAATCTCCAATACTCAATCTTCAATCCTCAATCCTCAATCCTCAATCCTCAATCCTCAATCCTCAGTCATAAATCCTCAATCTTCAATACTCAATCGTCAATCCTCAGTCCTCAATCCTCAATCCTCAATCCTCGTTCCTCAAACTTCAATCCTCAACCCTCAGTCCTCATCCTCAATTGTCAATTCTCAATCCTCAATCCTCAATCCTCAATCTTCAATCCCCAAAAATCAATCTCCAATCCTAGAACCTCAATCCCCAATCCTCAGTCCTTAATCCTCAATCTTCAATCCTCAATCGCCAGTTCTCAATCTTCAATCCTCTATGCTCAATCGTCAATCTTCAAGCCTCAGTCCTCAATCCTCAACCCTCAATCCTCAAACCTCAATCCTCAACCGTCAGTCCTCGTCCTCAATCCTCAAACCTCAATCCTCAATCCTCAATCTTCAATCATCAGTACTCAATCTTCAATCCTCAATACTCAATCCTCAATCCTCAATCTTCAATCCTCAATTCTCAATCCTCAATTCTCAATCCTCAATCCTTAATCCTCAGACCTCAAACATCAATATTCACCCCTCAGTCCTCGTCCTCAATCCACAACACTCAATCCTCAGTCCTCAATATTCAATCATCAATATTCAATCTTCAATCCTCAATCCTCAATCCTCAATCCTCAATCCACAATCCTCAATCCTCAATCTTCAATCCTCGATACTCATTCTTCAATCTTCAATCCTCAATCCTCAATCCTCAATCCTCAATCCGCAATCCTCAACCTTAAATCCTCAATACTCAATCTTCAATCCTCAATCCTCAATCCTGAAATCCTCAATCCTCAATATTCAGCACACAACACTCAAGCTTCAATCCTCAATCCTGAACCCTCAGTCCTCATCCTCAATTCTCGATAATCAATCCTCAATCCTCAATCCTCAATCTTCAATCCTGAATAATCAATCTCCAATCCTAGATCCTCAATCCCCAATAATCAATCCTTAATCCTCAATCTTCAATCCTCAATACTCAATCCTCAATCGTCAATCCTCATTCTTCAATCCTCAATACCCAATCCTCAATCCCCAATCCTCTATCCTCCAGCCTCAATTCTCAATCCTCAATCCTCTGTCCTCAGTCCTCAAACTTCAACCCTCAACCCTCAGCCCTTATCCTCAATCCTCAATACTGAATCCTCAATCCTCAATCTTCAATCCTTAATACTCAGTCTTCAATCCTCAATCCTCAATCCTCGATCCTCAGTCCTCAATCCACAATCATCAATCCTCAATCTTCAATACTCAATCCTCAATCCTCAATCCTCAATCCTCAATACTCAGTCCTCAATCCTCAATCCTCAATCCTCAGTCATCAATCCTCAATCCTCAAACCTCAGTCATCATCCTCAATTCTCAATTCTCAATCCTCAAACCTCAATGTTCAATCCTCAATACTCAATCCTCAATCCTCAATACTCAACCATCAATCCTCAATTCTCAATACTCAATAGAATATCCTCAATTCTCAGTATTCAATACTCGAACCTCAATCCTCAACCCTCAGACCTCATCCTCCATCATCAATCCTCAATCCTCAAACCTCAATCTTCAATCCTCAATACTCAATCTTCGATTCTCAATCCTCAATCCTCAATCCTCAATCCCCAATCCTCAATCTTCAATCCTCAATCCTGAATCCTCAATCCTCAATCCTCAATCCTCAATCATGAATACTCAATCTTCAATACTCAATCCTCAATCCTCAATCCTCAATCCTCAATCCTCAATCCTCAATCCTCAATCCTCATTCCTCAAACCTCAATCCTCAACCCTCAATCCTCAATTCTCAATTCTCAATCCTCAATCCTCAATCCTCAATCTTCAATACTCAATAATCAATCTCCAATCCTAGATCCTCAATCCCCAATCCTCAATCCTTAATCCTCAATCTTCAATCCTCAATACCCAGGCCTCAATCGTCAATCCTCAATCCCGAATCCTCAATCCTGAATCCTCAATCTTCAGCCCTCAGTCCTCAACAATCAATTGTCAATCCTCAGTCCTCGTTAGAATATCCTCAATTCACAGTTTTCAATACTCAATCCCCAATCTTCGATCTTCAAATCTAAGTCTACAAACATTAATTCGCATCACTCAACACTCAACACTCAGTCCTCAATATTCAGTCCTCAATCCTCAATCCTCAATCTTCAAACCTCAATACTCAATCTCCAATCCTAAATCCTCAATTCTCAATCCTCAGTACTCAATCCTCAATCGTCAATCCTCAATCCTCAATCCCCAATCCTGAATCTTCAATCGTCAATCCTCAATCCTCAATCCTCAATCCTCAATCTTCAATCCTCAATACTCAATCTTCAATCCTCAATCCTCAATCCTCAATCCTCAATCCTCAATCCTCAATCCTCAATCCTCAATCCTCAATCTTCAATCGTCAACCGTCAGTCCTCGTCCTCAATCCTCAACCCTCAATCCTCAATCCTCAATCTTCAATCATCAATACTCAATCTTCAGTGCTCAATTCTCAATAGTCGATCCTCAACCCTCAGTCCTCAATATTCAACACACAACCATCAATCATCAATTCTCGATACTCAACCATCAATGCTCAATTCTCAATACTCAATAGAATATCCTGCATTCTCATGATTCAATACTCAATCCACAATATTCAGTAATCAAATCTCAATCCTCAAACATCAATTCTCAACACTCAATCCTCAACACTCGGTCCTCTCTCTTCAATCCTCCATCCTCAATCCTCTATCCTCAAGCGTCAATCCTCAATCCTCAATCCTCAACCCTCAATCCTCACTCCTCGAACCTCAATTCCGAATCCTCAATCCTGAATGCTCAATCTTCATCCCTCAGTCCGCAACAATCAATTGTCAATCCTCAATCCTCAATAGCATATCCTCAATTCACAGTTTTCAATACTCAATCCCCAGTCTTCAATCTTCAATTCTCAATCCACAGACATCAACTCTCATCACTCAACCCTCAACACACAGTCCTCAATCTTCAATCCTCAATACTCAATACACAATCGTCAATCCTCATTCTTCAACCCTCAATACCCAATCCACAATCCTCAATCATCAATCCTCCATCCTCAATTCTCAATCCTCAATCCTCAGTCATCAGTCCTCAAACCTCAATCCTCAACCCTCAGCCCTCATCCTCAATTCTCAATCCTGAATCCTCAATCCTCAATCTTCATTCCTCAATACTCAGTCTTCAATCATCAATTCTCAATCCTCAATCCTCAATCCTCAATCCTCAATCATCAATCCTCAATCCTCAATCATCAACCTTCAATCCTCAATACTCAATCTTCAATCCTCATTACTCAATCCTCAATCGTCAATCCTCATTCTTCAATCCTCAGTACCCAATCCTCAATCCTCAATCCTCAATCCTCCATCCTCAATTCTCAATCCTCAATCCTCTGTCCTCAGTCCTCAAACCTCAACCCTCAACCCTCAGCCCTCATCCTCAATCCTCATTCCTGAATCCTCAATCCTCAATCTTCAATCCTCAATACTCAGTCTTCAATCCTCAATCCTCAATCCTCAATCCTCAGTCCTCAATCCTCAATCATCAATCCTCAATCTTCATTACTCAATCCTCAATCCTCAATCCTCAATCCTCAATACTCAGTCTTCAATACTCAATCCTCAATCCTCAATCCTCAATCCTCAGTCATCGATCCTCAAGCTTCAATACTCAATCGTCAATCCTCAGTCCTCAATTGTCAATCCTCAATCCTAGTTCCTCAAACCTCAATCCTAGTTCCTCAAACCTCAATCCTCAACCCTCAGTCCTCTTCCTCAATTCTCAATTCTCAATCCTCAAACCTCAATCTTCAATCCTCAATACTCAATCCTCAATCCTCAATACTCAACCATCAATCCTCAATTCTCAATACTCAATAGAATATCCTCAATCCTCAGTCCTCAATCCTCAATCATCAATCCTCAATCTTCATTACTCAATCCTCAATACTCAATCCTCAATCCTCAATACTCAGTCTTCAATACTCAATCCTCAATCCTCAATCCTCAACCCTCAGCCCTCATCCTCCATCCTCAGTCCTCAATCCTCAAACCTCAATCTTCAATCCTCAATACTCGATCTTCGATTCTCAATCCTCAATCCTCAATCCTGAATCCCCAATCCTCAATCTTCAATCCTCAATCCTCAATGCTCAATCCTCAATCCTCAGTATTCAACACACAACCCTCAACCATCAATCCTCAGTCCTCAATCCTCAATCCTCAGACATCAAACAGCAATGTTCAACCCTCAGTCCTCGTCCTCAATCCACAACCATCAATCCTCAATCCTCAATCTTCAATCATCAATATTCAATCTTCAGTCCTCAATCCTCAATCCTCAATCCTCAATCCTCAATCCTCAATCCTCAATTCTCAATGTTCAATCCGCAATACCCAATCCTCAATCTTCAATCCTCAATCCTCAATCCTCAATCCTCAATCCTCAATCCCGAATCCTCAATCCTCAATCCTCAGTCCTCAGTCCTCAAACCTCAAACCTGTATCCTCAATCGTGAATCCTGAATCTTCAGACCTCAGTCCTCAACAATCAGTTGTCAATTCTCAATCCTCAATAGAATATCATCAATTCACAGATTTCAATACTCAATGCTCAACCTGCAATCTTCAAATCTCTATCCACAAACATCAATTCTCATCATTCAACCATCATCACTCAGTCCGCAATCCTCAATCTTCAATCCTCAATCCTCAATCCTCAATCCTCTATCGTCAATCCTCAATCCTCAATACTCAATCTTCAATCCTCCATCCTCATTCCTCAATCCTCCATCCTGAATCCTCAATCCTCAATCGCCAGGCTTCAATCCTCAATACTCAACCTTCATTCCTCAATCCTCAATCCTCATTCCTCAATCCTCATTCTTCAATCCTCAATACCCAATCCTCAATCTTCAATCCTCAATCCTCAATCCTCAACTCTCAATCCTCAATCCTCAGTCCTCAGACCTCGAACCTCAATCCTCAACCCTCAGCCCTCATCCTCAATCCTCAATCCTCAATCTTCAATCCTCAATCCTCAAGACTCAATCCTCAATCATCAATCCTCAGTCCTCGAACCTCAATCCTGAATCGTCAATCCTGAATCCTCAATCTTCAGACCTCAGACCTCAACAGTCAGACGTCAATCCTCTATCCTCAATAGAATATCATCAATTCACAGTTTTCAATACTCAATACTCAATCTGCAATCTACAAATCTCTATCCACAAACATCAGTTCTCATCACTGAACCCTCAACACTCAGTCCCCAATCCTCAATCTTGAATCCTCAATCCTCAATCCTCAATCCTCAATCCTCAATCTTCAATCCTCAATAGAATATCCTGAATTCTCAGTATTCAATACTCAAACCTCAATCCTCAGCCCTCAATCCTCAGTCCTCAATCTTCAATCATCAATGCTCAATCTTCAATCCTCAATCCTCAATCCTCAGCCCTCAATCCTCAATCCTCAATATTCGATGCACAACCCTCAACCATCAACCCTCAATACTCAATCATCAATTCCCAATTCTCAATACTCAATAGAATATCCTGAATTCTCAGTTGTCAATACTCAATCCTCAATCTTCAATCCTCACGTCTCCATCCACAAACATCAATTCTCATCACTCAACCCTCAACACTCAGTCCTCAATCTTCAATGCTCAATCCTCAATCCTCAATCTACAATCCTCAATACTCTACCTTCGATCCTCAATCCTCAACCCTCAATCGTCAATCCTCAATCCCCAATCCTCGATCATCAATCCTCAATCCTCGATCCTCAATCCTCAATACTCGATCCTCAATCTTCAAACCTCAAAACTCAATCCTCAATCTGCAATCCTCAATACTCAATCCTCAATTCTCAACCGTCACTCCTCAATCCCTAAACCTCTATCATCAATCCTCAATCCTCAATCCTCAATCCTCAATCCACAATCCTCAATCCTCAATCTTCAATCCTCGATACTCATTCTTCAATCTTCAATCCTCAATCCTCAATCCTCAATCCTCAATCCGCAATCCTCAACCTTAAATCCTCAATACTCAATCTTCAATCCTCAATCCTCAATCCTGAAATCCTCAATCCTCAATATTCAGCACACAACACTCAACCTTCAATCCTCAATCCTCAACCCTCAGTCCTCATCCTCAATTCTCGATTCTCAATCCTCAATCCTCAATCCTCAATCTTCAATCCTGAATAATCAATCTCCAATCCTAGATCCTCAATCCCCAATAATCAATCCTTAATCCTCAATCTTCAATCCTCAATACTCAATCCTCAATCGTCAATCCTCATTCTTCAATCCTCAATACCCAATCCTCAATCCCCAATCCTCTATCCTCCAGCCTCAATTCTCAATCCTCAATCCTCTGTCCTCAGTCCTCAAACTTCAACCCTCAACCCTCAGCCCTTATCCTCAATCCTCAATACTGAATCCTCAATCCTCAATCTTCAATCCTTAATACTCAGTCTTCAATCCTCAATCCTCAATCCTCGATCCTCAGTCCTCAATCCTCAATCATCAATCCTCAATCTTCAATACTCAATCCTCAATCCTCAATCCTCAATCCTCAATACTCAGTCCTCAATCCTCAATCCTCAATCCTCAGTCATCAATCCTCAATCCTCAAACCTCAGTCATCATCCTCAATTCTCAACTCTCAATCCTCAAACCTCAATGTTCAATCCTCAATACTCAATCCTCAATCCTCAATACCCAACCATCAATCCTCAATTCTCAATACTCAATAGAATATCCTCAATTCTCAGTATTCAATACTCGAACCTCAATCCTCAACCCTCAGACCTCATCCTCCATCATCAATCCTCAATCCTCAAACCTCAATCTTCAATCCTCAATACTCAATCTTCGATTCTCAATCCTCAATCCTCAATCCTCAATCCCCAATCCTCAATCTTCAATCCTCAATCCTGAATCCTCAATCCTCAATCCTCAATCCTCAATCATGAATACTCAATCTTCAATACTCAATCCTCAATCCTCAATCCTCAATCCTCAATCCTCAATCCTCAATCCTCAATCCTCATTCCTCAAACCTCAATCCTCAACCCTCAATCCTCAATTCTCAATTCTCAATCCTCAATCCTCAATCCTCAATCTTCAATACTCAATAATCAATCTCCAATCCTAGATCCTCAATCCCCAATCCTCAATCCTTAATCCTCAATCTTCAATCCTCAATACCCAGGCCTCAATCGTCAATCCTCAATCCCGAATCCTCAATCCTGAATCCTCAATCTTCAGCCCTCAGTCCTCAACAATCAATTGTCAATCCTCAGTCCTCGTTAGAATATCCTCAATTCACAGTTTTCAATACTCAATCCCCAATCTTCGATCTTCAAATCTAAGTCTACAAACATTTATTCGCATCACTCAACACTCAACACTCAGTCCTCAATATTCAGTCCTCAATCCTCAATCCTCAATCTTCAATCCTCAATACTCAATCTCCAATCCTAAATCCTCAATTCTCAATCCTCAGTACTCAATCCTCAATCGTCAATCCTCAATCCTCAATCCCCAATCCTGAATCTTCAATCGTCAATCCTCAATCCTCAATCCTCAATCCTCAATCTTCAATCCTCAATACTCAATCTTCAATCCTCAATCCTCAATCCTCAATCCTCAATCCTCAATCCTCAATCCTCAATCCTCAATCCTCAATCTTCAATCGTCAACCGTCAGTCCTCGTCCTCAATCCTCAACCCTCAATCCTCAATCCTCAATCTTCAATCATCAATACTCAATCTTCAGTGCTCAATTCTCAATCCTCGATCCTCAACCCTCAGTCCTCAATATTCAACACACAACCATCAATCATCAATTCTCGATACTCAACCATCAATGCTCAATTCTCAATACTCAATAGAATATCCTGCATTCTCATGATTCAATACTCAATCCACAATATTCAGTAATCAAATCTCAATCCTCAAACATCAATTCTCAACACTCAATCCTCAACACTCGGTCCTCTCTCTTCAATCCTCCACCCTCAATCGTCTATCCTCAAGCGTCAATCCTCAATCCTCAATCCTCAACCCTCAATCCTCACTCCTCGAACCTCAATTCCGAATCCTCAATCCTGAATGCTCAATCTTCATCCCTCAGTCCGCAACAATCAATTGTCAATCCTCAATCCTCAATAGAATATCCTCAATTCACAGTTTTCAATACTCAATCCCCAGTCTTCAATCTTCAATTCTCAATCCACAGACATCAACTCTCATCACTCAACCCTCAACACACAGTCCTCAATCTTCAATCCTCAATACTCAATACACAATCGACAATCCTCATTCTTCAACCCTCAATACCCAATCCACAATCCTCAATCATCAATCCTCCATCCTCAATTCTCAATCCTCAATCCTCAGTCATTAGTCCTCAAACCTCAATCCTCAACCCTCAGCCCTCATCCTCAATTCTCAATCCTGAATCCTCAATCCTCAATCTTCAATCCTCAATACTCAGTCTTCAATCATCAATTCTCAATCCTCAATCCTCAATCCTCAATCCTCAATCATCAATCCTCAATCCTCAACCATCAACCTTCAATCCTCAATACTCAATCTTCAATCCTCATTACTCAATCCTCAATCCTCAATCCTCAATCTTCAATCCCCAATAATCAATCTCCAATCCTAGATCCTCAATCCGCAATCCTCAATCCTTAATCCTCAATCTTCAATCCTCAATACTCAATCTTCAATCCTCAATCCTCAATCCTCAATCCTCAATCATCAGTCCTCAATCCTGAATCCTCAACCTTCAATCCTCAATACTCAATCTGCAATCCTCGATCCTCAATCCTCAATCCTCAATCCTCATTCTTCAATCCTCAATACCCAAACCTCAATCTTCAATCCTCAATCCTGAATCCTGAATTCTCAATCCTCAATCCTCAGTCCTCAGTCCGCAAACCTCAATCCTCAACCCTCAGCCCACATCCTCAATCCTCAATCCTCAATCCTCAATCCTCAGCCCTCAGTCCTCAAACCTCAATGCTCAATCCTCAATCCCCAATCCTCAATCCTCAATCCTCAATCCTCAATCATCAATCCTCAATCTTCAATACTCATTCCTCAACCCTGAATCCTCAGTCTTCAATCCTCAATACTCAATCTTCAACCCTCAATCCTCAATCCTCAAGCCTCAATCCTGAATCCTCAATCTTCAATCCTCAATACTCAATCTGCAATCCTCAATCCTCAATCCTCAATCCTCAATCCTCATTCTTCATTCCTCAATACCCAATCCTCAATCTTCAACCCTCAGTCCTGAATCATCAATTCTCAATCCTCAATCCTCAATCCTCAGGCCTCAAACATCAATATTCAACTCTCAGTCCTCGTTCTCAATCCACAACCCTCAATCCTCAAACCTCAATCCTCAACCGTCAGTCCTCGTCCTCAATCCTCAACCCTCAATCCTCAATCCTCAATCTTCAATCTTCAATACTCAATCTTCAATCCTCAATACTCAATCCTCAATCCTCAATCCTCAATCCTCAGTCATAAATCCTCAATCTTCAATACTCAATCGTCAACCCTAAGTCCTCAATCCTCAATCCTCAATCCTCGTTCCTCAAACCTCAATCCTCAACCCTCAGTCCTCATCCTCAATTCTCAATTCTCAATCCTCAATCCTCAATCCTCAATCTTCAATCCCCAATAATCGATCTCCAATCCTAGATCCTCAATCCCCAATCCACAATCCTTAATCCTCAATCTTCAATCCTCAATACTCAATCTTCAATCCTCAATCCTCAATCCTCAATCCTCAATCCTCAGTCCTCAATCCTGAATCCTCAACCTTCAATCCTCAATACTCAATCTGCAATCCTCGATCCTCAATCCTCAATCCTCAACCCTCAGTCCTCATCCTCAATTCTCAATTCTCAATCCTCAATCCTCAATCCTCAATCTTCAATCCCCAATACTCAATCTGCAATCCTCGACCCTCAATCCTCAATCCTCAATCCTCAATCCTCAATCCTCAATCCTCAATCATCAATCTTCAATCCTCAATACTCAATCTTCAATCCTCAATACTCAATCCTCAATCCTCAATCCTCAATCCTCAATCATCAATCCTCAATCTTCAATACTCAATCCTCAATCCTCAATCCTCAGTCCTCAATACTCAACCATCAATCCTAAACTCTCAATGCTCAATAGAATATCCTGAATTCTCAGGATTCTATACTCAAACCTCAATCCTCAACCCTCAGCCCTCATTCTCAATCCTCAATCCTCAATCCTCAATATTCAATCTCCAATACTCAATCTTCAATCCTCAATCCTCAATCCTCAATCCTCAATCCTCAATCCTCAGTCATAAATCCTCAATCTTCAATACTCAATCGTCAATCCTCAGTCCTCAATCCTCAATCCTCAATCCTCAACCCTCAGCCCTCATCCTCAATTCTCAATCCTGAATCCTCAATCCTCAATCTTCATTCCTCAATACTCAGTCTTCAATCATCAATTCTCAATCCTCAATCCTCAATCCTCAATCCTCAATCCTCAATCTTCATTACTCAATCCTCAATCCTCAATCCTCAATCCTCAATACTCAGTCTTCAATACTCAATCCTCAATCCTCAATCCTCAATCCTCAGTCATCGATCCTCAAGCTTCAATACTCAATCGTCAATCCTCAGTCCTCAATTGTCAATCCTCAATCCTAGTTCCTCAAACCTCAATCCTAGTTCCTCAAACCTCAATCCTCAACCCTCAGTCCTCTTCCTCAATTCTCAATTCTCAATCCTCAAACCTCAATCTTCAATCCTCAATACTCAATCCTCAATCCTCAATACTCAACCATCAATCCTCAATTCTCAATACTCAATAGAATATCCTCAATCCTCAGTCCTCAATCCTCAATCATCAATCCTCAATCTTCATTACTCAATCCTCAATACTCAATCCTCAATCCTCAATACTCAGTCTTCAATACTCAATCCTCAATCCTCAATCCTCAACCCTCAGCCCTCATCCTCCATCCTCAGTCCTCAATCCTCAAACCTCAATCTTCAATCCTCAATACTCGATCTTCGATTCTCAATCCTCAATCCTCAATCCTGAATCCCCAATCCTCAATCTTCAATCCTCAATCCTCAATGCTCAATCCTCAATCCTCAGTATTCAACACAGAACCCTCAACCATCAATCCTCAGTCCTCAATCCTCAATCCTCAGACATCAAACAGCAATGTTCAACCCTCAGTCCTCGTCCTCAATCCACAACCATCAATCCTCAATCCTCAATCTTCAATCATCAATATTCAATCTTCAGTCCTCAATCCTCAATCCTCAATCCTCAATCCTCAATCCTCAATCCTCAATTCTCAATGTTCAATCCGCAATACCCAATCCTCAATCTTCAATCCTCAATCCTCAATCCTCAATCCTCAATCCTCAATCCCGAATCCTCAATCCTCAATCCTCAGTCCTCAGTCCTCAAACCTCAAACCTGTATCCTCAATCGTGAATCCTGAATCTTCAGACCTCAGTCCTCAACAATCAGTTGTCAATTCTCAATCCTCAATAGAATATCATCAATTCACAGATTTCAATACTCAATGCTCAACCTGCAATCTTCAAATCTCTATCCACAAACATCAATTCTCATCATTCAACCATCATCACTCAGTCCGCAATCCTCAATCTTCAATCCTCAATCCTCAATCCTCAATCCTCTATCGTCAATCCTCAATCCTCAATACTCAATCTTCAATCCTCCATCCTCATTCCTCAATCCTCCATCCTGAATCCTCAATCCTCAATCGCCAGGCTTCAATCCTCAATACTCAACCTTCATTCCTCAATCCTCAATCCTCATTCCTCAATCCTCATTCTTCAATCCTCAATACCCAATCCTCAATCTTCAATCCTCAATCCTCAATCCTCAACTCTCAATCCTCAATCCTCAGTCCTCAGACCTCGAACCTCAATCCTCAACCCTCAGCCCTCATCCTCAATCCTCAATCCTCAATCTTCAATCCTCAATCCTCAAGACTCAATCCTCAATCATCAATCCTCAGTCCTCGAACCTCAATCCTGAATCGTCAATCCTGAATCCTCAATCTTCAGACCTCAGACCTCAACAGTCAGACGTCAATCCTCTATCCTCAATAGAATATCATCAATTCACAGTTTTCAATACTCAATACTCAATCTGCAATCTACAAATCTCTATCCACAAACATCAGTTCTCATCACTGAACCCTCAACACTCAGTCCCCAATCCTCAATCTTGAATCCTCAATCCTCAATCCTCAATCCTCAATCCTCAATCTTCAATCCTCAATAGAATATCCTGAATTCTCAGTATTCAATACTCAAACCTCAATCCTCAGCCCTCAATCCTCAGTCCTCAATCTTCAATCATCAATGCTCAATCTTCAATCCTCAATCCTCAATCCTCAGCCCTCAATCCTCAATCCTCAATATTCGATGCACAACCCTCAACCATCAACCCTCAATACTCAATCATCAATTCCCAATTCTCAATACTCAATAGAATATCCTGAATTCTCAGTTGTCAATACTCAATCCTCAATCTTCAATCCTCACGTCTCCATCCACAAACATCAATTCTCATCACTCAACCCTCAACACTCAGTCCTCAATCTTCAATGCTCAATCCTCAATCCTCAATCTACAATCCTCAATACTCTACCTTCGATCCTCAATCCTCAACCCTCAATCGTCAATCCTCAATCCCCAATCCTCGATCATCAATCCTCAATCCTCGATCCTCAATCCTCAATACTCGATCCTCAATCTTCAAACCTCAAAACTCAATCCTCAATCTGCAATCCTCAATACTCAATCCTCAATTCTCAACCGTCACTCCTCAATCCCTAAACCTCTATCATCAATCCTCAATCCTCAATCCTCAATCCTCAATCCACAATCCTCAATCCTCAATCTTCAATCCTCGATACTCATTCTTCAATCTTCAATCCTCAATCCTCAATCCTCAATCCTCAATCCGCAATCCTCAACCTTAAATCCTCAATACTCAATCTTCAATCCTCAATCCTCAATCCTGAAATCCTCAATCCTCAATATTCAGCACACAACACTCAACCTTCAATCCTCAATCCTCAACCCTCAGTCCTCATCCTCAATTCTCGATTCTCAATCCTCAATCCTCAATCCTCAATCTTCAATCCTGAATAATCAATCTCCAATCCTAGATCCTCAATCCCCAATAATCAATCCTTAATCCTCAATCTTCAATCCTCAATACTCAATCCTCAATCGTCAATCCTCATTCTTCAATCCTCAATACCCAATCCTCAATCCCCAATCCTCTATCCTCCAGCCTCAATTCTCAATCCTCAATCCTCTGTCCTCAGTCCTCAAACTTCAACCCTCAACCCTCAGCCCTTATCCTCAATCCTCAATACTGAATCCTCAATCCTCAATCTTCAATCCTTA
This sequence comes from Calliopsis andreniformis, assembly GCF_051401765.1. Taxonomy (NCBI): domain Eukaryota; kingdom Metazoa; phylum Arthropoda; class Insecta; order Hymenoptera; family Andrenidae; genus Calliopsis; species Calliopsis andreniformis. The sequence goes on along the minus strand of NW_027480553.1, from coordinate 499,691 downwards.
ATACTCAGTCTTCAATCCTCAATCCTCAATCCTCGATCCTCAGTCCTCAATCCTCAATCATCAATCCTCAATCTTCAATACTCAATCCTCAATCCTCAATCCTCAATCCTCAATACTCAGTCCTCAATCCTCAATCCTCAATCCTCAGTCATCAATCCTCAATCCTCAAACCTCAGTCATCATCCTCAATTCTCAACTCTCAATCCTCAAACCTCAATGTTCAATCCTCAATACTCAATCCTCAATCCTCAATACTCAACCATCAATCCTCAATTCTCAATACTCAATAGAATATCCTCAATTCTCAGTATTCAATACTCGAACCTCAATCCTCAACCCTCAGACCTCATCCTCCATCATCAATCCTCAATCCTCAAACCTCAATCTTCAATCCTCAATACTCAATCTTCGATTCTCAATCCTCAATCCTCAATCCTCAATCCCCAATCCTCAATCTTCAATCCTCAATCCTGAATCCTCAATCCTCAATCCTCAATCCTCAATCATGAATACTCAATCTTCAATACTCAATCCTCAATCCTCAATCCTCAATCCTCAATCCTCAATCCTCAATCCTCAATCCTCATTCCTCAAACCTCAATCCTCAACCCTCAATCCTCAATTCTCAATTCTCAATCCTCAATCCTCAATCCTCAATCTTCAATACTCAATAATCAATCTCCAATCCTAGATCCTCAATCCCCAATCCTCAATCCTTAATCCTCAATCTTCAATCCTCAATACCCAGGCCTCAATCGTCAATCCTCAATCCCGAATCCTCAATCCTGAATCCTCAATCTTCAGCCCTCAGTCCTCAACAATCAATTGTCAATCCTCAGTCCTCGTTAGAATATCCTCAATTCACAGTTTTCAATACTCAATCCCCAATCTTCGATCTTCAAATCTAAGTCTACAAACATTTATTCGCATCACTCAACACTCAACACTCAGTCCTCAATATTCAGTCCTCAATCCTCAATCCTCAATCTTCAATCCTCAATACTCAATCTCCAATCCTAAATCCTCAATTCTCAATCCTCAGTACTCAATCCTCAATCGTCAATCCTCAATCCTCAATCCCCAATCCTGAATCTTCAATCGTCAATCCTCAATCCTCAATCCTCAATCCTCAATCTTCAATCCTCAATACTCAATCTTCAATCCTCAATCCTCAATCCTCAATCCTCAATCCTCAATCCTCAATCCTCAATCCTCAATCCTCAATCTTCAATCGTCAACCGTCAGTCCTCGTCCTCAATCCTCAACCCTCAATCCTCAATCCTCAATCTTCAATCATCAATACTCAATCTTCAGTGCTCAATTCTCAATCCTCGATCCTCAACCCTCAGTCCTCAATATTCAACACACAACCATCAATCATCAATTCTCGATACTCAACCATCAATGCTCAATTCTCAATACTCAATAGAATATCCTGCATTCTCATGATTCAATACTCAATCCACAATATTCAGTAATCAAATCTCAATCCTCAAACATCAATTCTCAACACTCAATCCTCAACACTCGGTCCTCTCTCTTCAATCCTCCACCCTCAATCGTCTATCCTCAAGCGTCAATCCTCAATCCTCAATCCTCAACCCTCAATCCTCACTCCTCGAACCTCAATTCCGAATCCTCAATCCTGAATGCTCAATCTTCATCCCTCAGTCCGCAACAATCAATTGTCAATCCTCAATCCTCAATAGAATATCCTCAATTCACAGTTTTCAATACTCAATCCCCAGTCTTCAATCTTCAATTCTCAATCCACAGACATCAACTCTCATCACTCAACCCTCAACACACAGTCCTCAATCTTCAATCCTCAATACTCAATACACAATCGACAATCCTCATTCTTCAACCCTCAATACCCAATCCACAATCCTCAATCATCAATCCTCCATCCTCAATTCTCAATCCTCAATCCTCAGTCATTAGTCCTCAAACCTCAATCCTCAACCCTCAGCCCTCATCCTCAATTCTCAATCCTGAATCCTCAATCCTCAATCTTCAATCCTCAATACTCAGTCTTCAATCATCAATTCTCAATCCTCAATCCTCAATCCTCAATCCTCAATCATCAATCCTCAATCCTCAACCATCAACCTTCAATCCTCAATACTCAATCTTCAATCCTCATTACTCAATCCTCAATCCTCAATCCTCAATCTTCAATCCCCAATAATCAATCTCCAATCCTAGATCCTCAATCCGCAATCCTCAATCCTTAATCCTCAATCTTCAATCCTCAATACTCAATCTTCAATCCTCAATCCTCAATCCTCAATCCTCAATCCTCAGTCCTCAATCCTGAATCCTCAACCTTCAATCCTCAATACTCAATCTGCAATCCTCGATCCTCAATCCTCAATCCTCAATCCTCATTCTTCAATCCTCAATACCCAAACCTCAATCTTCAATCCTCAATCCTGAATCCTGAATTCTCAATCCTCAATCCTCAGTCCTCAGTCCTCAAACCTCAATCCTCAACCCTCAGCCCACATCCTCAATCCTCAATCCTCAATCCTCAATCCTCAGCCCTCAGTCCTCAAACCTCAATGCTCAATCCTCAATCCCCAATCCTCAATCCTCAATCCTCAATCCTCAATCATCAATCCTCAATCTTCAATACTCATTCCTCAACCCTGAATCCTCAGTCTTCAATCCTCAATACTCAATCTTCAACCCTCAATCCTCAATCCTCAAGCCTCAATCCTGAATCCTCAATCTTCAATCCTCAATACTCAATCTGCAATCCTCAATCCTCAATCCTCAATCCTCAATCCTCATTCTTCATTCCTCAATACCCAATCCTCAATCTTCAACCCTCAGTCCTGAATCATCAATTCTCAATCCTCAATCCTCAATCCTCAGGCCTCAAACATCAATATTCAACTCTCAGTCCTCGTTCTCAATCCACAACCCTCAATCCTCAAACCTCAATCCTCAACCGTCAGTCCTCGTCCTCAATCCTCAACCCTCAATCCTCAATCCTCAATCTTCAATCTTCAATACTCAATCTTCAATCCTCAATACTCAATCCTCAATCCTCAATCCTCAATCCTCAGTCATAAATCCTCAATCTTCAATACTCAATCGTCAACCCTAAGTCCTCAATCCTCAATCCTCAATCCTCGTTCCTCAAACCTCAATCCTCAACCCTCAGTCCTCATCCTCAATTCTCAATTCTCAATCCTCAATCCTCAATCCTCAATCTTCAATCCCCAATAATCGATCTCCAATCCTAGATCCTCAATCCCCAATCCACAATCCTTAATCCTCAATCTTCAATCCTCAATACTCAATCTTCAATCCTCAATCCTCAATCCTCAATCCTCAATCCTCAGTCCTCAATCCTGAATCCTCAACCTTCAATCCTCAATACTCAATCTGCAATCCTCGATCCTCAATCCTCAATCCTCAACCCTCAGTCCTCATCCTCAATTCTCAATTCTCAATCCTCAATCCTCAATCCTCAATCTTCAATCCCCAATACTCAATCTGCAATCCTCGACCCTCAATCCTCAATCCTCAATCCTCAATCCTCAATCCTCAATCCTCAATCATCAATCTTCAATCCTCAATACTCAATCTTCAATCCTCAATACTCAATCCTCAATCCTCAATCCTCAATCCTCAATCATCAATCCTCAATCTTCAATACTCAATCCTCAATCCTCAATCCTCAGTCCTCAATACTCAACCATCAATCCTAAACTCTCAATGCTCAATAGAATATCCTGAATTCTCAGGATTCTATACTCAAACCTCAATCCTCAACCCTCAGCCCTCATTCTCAATCCTCAATCCTCAATCCTCAATATTCAATCTCCAATACTCAATCTTCAATCCTCAATCCTCAATCCTCAATCCTCAATCCTCAATCCTCAGTCATAAATCCTCAATCTTCAATACTCAATCGTCAATCCTCAGTCCTCAATCCTCAATCCTCAATCCTCAATCCTCAGTCATAAATCCTCAATCTTCAATACTCAATCGTCAACCCTAAGTCCTCAATCCTCAATCCTCAATCCTCGTTCCTCAAACCTCAATCCTCAACCCTCAGTCCTCATCCTCAATTCTCAATTCTCAATCCTCAATCCTCAATCCTCAATCTTCAATCCCCAATAATCGATCTCCAATCCTAGATCCTCAATCCCCAATCCACAATCCTTAATCCTCAATCTTCAATCCTCAATACTCAATCTTCAATCCTCAATCCTCAATCCTCAATCCTCAATCCTCAGTCCTCAATCCTGAATCCTCAACCTTCAATCCTCAATACTCAATCTGCAATCCTCGATCCTCAATCCTCAATCCTCAACCCTCAGTCCTCATCCTCAATTCTCAATTCTCAATCCTCAATCCTCAATCCTCAATCTTCAATCCCCAATACTCAATCTGCAATCCTCGACCCTCAATCCTCAATCCTCAATCCTCAATCCTCAATCCTCAATCCTCAATCATCAATCTTCAATCCTCAATACTCAATCTTCAATCCTCAATACTCAATCCTCAATCCTCAATCCTCAATCCTCAATCATCAATCCTCAATCTTCAATACTCAATCCTCAATCCTCAATCCTCAGTCCTCAATACTCAACCATCAATCCTAAACTCTCAATGCTCAATAGAATATCCTGAATTCTCAGGATTCTATACTCAAACCTCAATCCTCAACCCTCAGCCCTCATTCTCAATCCTCAATCCTCAATCCTCAATATTCAATCTCCAATACTCAATCTTCAATCCTCAATCCTCAATCCTCAATCCTCAATCCTCAATCCTCAGTCATAAATCCTCAATCTTCAATACTCAATCGTCAATCCTCAGTCCTCAATCCTCAATCCTCAATCCTCGTTCCTCAAACTTCAATCCTCAACCCTCAGTCCTCATCCTCAATTGTCAATTCTCAATCCTCAATCCTCAATCCTCAATCTTCAATCCCCAAAAATCAATCTCCAATCCTAGAACCTCAATCCCCAATCCTCAGTCCTTAATCCTCAATCTTCAATCCTCAATCGCCAGTTCTCAATCTTCAATCCTCTATGCTCAATCGTCAATCTTCAAGCCTCAGTCCTCAATCCTCAACCCTCAAACCTCAAACCTCAATCCTCAACCGTCAGTCCTCGTCCTCAATCCTCAAACCTCAATCCTCAATCCTCAATCTTCAATCATCAGTACTCAATCTTCAATCCTCAATACTCAATCCTCAATCCTCAATCTTCAATCCTCAATTCTCAATCCTCAATTCTCAATCCTCAATCCTTAATCCTCAGACCTCAAACATCAATATTCACCCCTCAGTCCTCGTCCTCAATCCACAACACTCAATCCTCAGTCCTCAATATTCAATCATCAATATTCAATCTTCAATCCTCAATCCTCAATCCTCAATCCTCAATCCACAATCCTCAATCCTCAATCTTCAATCCTCGATACTCATTCTTCAATCTTCAATCCTCAATCCTCAATCCTCAATCCTCAATCCGCAATCCTCAACCTTAAATCCTCAATACTCAATCTTCAATCCTCAATCCTCAATCCTGAAATCCTCAATCCTCAATATTCAGCACACAACACTCAAGCTTCAATCCTCAATCCTGAACCCTCAGTCCTCATCCTCAATTCTCGATAATCAATCCTCAATCCTCAATCCTCAATCTTCAATCCTGAATAATCAATCTCCAATCCTAGATCCTCAATCCCCAATAATCAATCCTTAATCCTCAATCTTCAATCCTCAATACTCAATCCTCAATCGTCAATCCTCATTCTTCAATCCTCAATACCCAATCCTCAATCCCCAATCCTCTATCCTCCAGCCTCAATTCTCAATCCTCAATCCTCTGTCCTCAGTCCTCAAACTTCAACCCTCAACCCTCAGCCCTTATCCTCAATCCTCAATACTGAATCCTCAATCCTCAATCTTCAATCCTTAATACTCAGTCTTCAATCCTCAATCCTCAATCCTCGATCCTCAGTCCTCAATCCACAATCATCAATCCTCAATCTTCAATACTCAATCCTCAATCCTCAATCCTCAATCCTCAATACTCAGTCCTCAATCCTCAATCCTCAATCCTCAGTCATCAATCCTCAATCCTCAAACCTCAGTCATCATCCTCAATTCTCAATTCTCAATCCTCAAACCTCAATGTTCAATCCTCAATACTCAATCCTCAATCCTCAATACTCAACCATCAATCCTCAATTCTCAATACTCAATAGAATATCCTCAATTCTCAGTATTCAATACTCGAACCTCAATCCTCAACCCTCAGACCTCATCCTCCATCATCAATCCTCAATCCTCAAACCTCAATCTTCAATCCTCAATACTCAATCTTCGATTCTCAATCCTCAATCCTCAATCCTCAATCCCCAATCCTCAATCTTCAATCCTCAATGCTGAATCCTCAATCCTCAATCCTCAATCCTCAATCATGAATACTCAATCTTCAATACTCAATCCTCAATCCTCAATCCTCAATCCTCAATCCTCAATCCTCAATCCTCAATCCTCATTCCTCAAACCTCAATCCTCAACCCTCAATCCTCAATTCTCAATTCTCAATCCTCAATCCTCAATCCTCAATCTTCAATACTCAATAATCAATCTCCAATCCTAGATCCTCAATCCCCAATCCTCAATCCTTAATCCTCAATCCTCAAACCTCAATCCTCAACCGTCAGTCCTCGTCCTCAATCCTCAACCCTCAATCCTCAATCCTCAATCTTCAATCATTAGTACTCAATCTTCAATCCTCAATACTCAATCCTCAATCGACAATCCTCAATCCCCAATCCTCAATCCTCAATGCTCAATCCTCAATCCTCAATCCTCAATCCTCTATCCTCAATCTTCAATCCTCAATACTCAACCTTCAATCCTCAATCCTCAATCCTCAATCCTCAATCCTCAATCCTCAATCCTCAATCCTCAATCCTCATTCTTCAATCCTCAATACCCAATCCTCAATCTTCAATCCTCGATCCTCAATCCTGAATTCTCAATCCTCAATCCTCAATCCTCAACCATCAATCCTAAATTCTCAATGCTCAATAGAATATCCTGAATTCTCAGGATTCTATACTCAAACCTCAATCCTCAACCCTCAGCCCTCATTCTCAATCCTCAATCCTCAATCCTCAATATTCAATCCCCAATGCTCAAACTTCAATCCTCAATCCTCAATCCTCAATCCTCAATCGTCAATCCTCAGTCATAAATCCTCAATCTTCAATACTCAATCGTCAATCCTCAGTCCTCAATCCTCAATCCTCAATCCTCGTTCCTCAAACCTCAATCCTCAACCCTCAGTCCTCATCCTCAATTCTCAATTAGCAATCCTCAATCCTCAATCCTCAATCTTCAATCCCCAAAAATCAATCTCCAATCCTAGATCCTCAATCCCCAATCCTCAGTCCTTAATCCTCAATCTTCAATCCTCAATCGCCAGACCTCAATCTTCAATCCTCTATGATCAATCGTCAATCCTCAAGCCTCAGTCCTCAATCCTCAATCCTCAATCCTCAATCCTCATTCTTCAAACCTCAATACCCAATCCTCAATCTTCAATCCTCAATTCTCAATCCTCAATTCTCAATCCTCAATCCTTAATCCTCAGACCTCAAACATCAATATTCAACCCTCAGTCCTCGTCCTCAATCCACAACCCTCGATCCTCAGTCCTCAATACTCAATCATCAATATTCAATCTTCAATCCTCAATACTCAATCCTCAATGCTCAATCTTCAATCCTCAATTCTCAATCCTCAATTCTCAATCCTCAATCCTTAATCCTCAGACCTCAAACATCAATATTCACCCCTCAGTCCTCGTCCTCAATCCACAACCCTCAATCCTCAGTCCTCAATATTCAATCATCACTATTCAATCTTCAATCCTCAAACCTCAATCCTCAACCGTCAGTCCTCGTCCTCAATCCTGAACCCTCAATCCTCAATCCTCAATCTTCAATCTTCAATACTCAATCTTCAATCCTCAATACTCAATCCTCAATCCTCAATCCTCAGCCATAAATCCTCAATCTTCAATACTCAATCGTCAACCCTCAGTCCTCAATCCTCAATCCTCAATCCTCGTTCCTCAAACCTCAATCCTCAGCCCTCAGTCCTCATCCTCAATTCCCAATTCTCAATCCTCAATCCTCAATCCTCAATCTTCAATCCCCAATAATCAATCTCCAATACTAGATCCTCAATCCCCAATCCTCAATCCTTAATCCTCAATCTTCAATCCTCAATACTCAATCTTCAATCCTCAATCCTCAATCTTCAATCCTCAATCCTCAGTCCTCAATCCTGAATCCTCAACCTTCAATCCTCAATACTCAATCTGCAATCCTCAGTCCTCAATCCTCAATCCTCAATCCTCATTCTTCAATCCTCAATACCCAATCCTCAATCTTCAATCCTCAATCCTCAATCATCAATTCTCAATCCTCAATCCTCAATCCTCAGACCTCAATCCCCAATCCTCAAGCCTCAGTCCTCAATCCTCAAGCCTCAGTCCTCAATCCTCAATCCTCAATCCTCAAACCTCAATCCTCAATCCTCAATCCTCAATCCTCAATCCTCAATCCTCAGTCATAAATCCTCAATCTTCAATACTCAATCGTCAATCCTCAGTCCTCAATCCTCAATCCTCAATCCTCGTTCCTCAAACTTCAATCCTCAACCCTCAGTCCTCATCCTCAATTGTCAATTCTCAATCCTCAATCCTCAATCCTCAATCCTCAATCCCCAAAAATCAATCTCCAATCCTAGAACCTCAATCCCCAATCCTCAGTCCTTAATACTCAATCTTCAATCCTCAATCGCCAGTCCTCAATCTTCAATCCTCTATGCTCAATCGTCAATCCTCAAGCCTCAGTCCTCAATCCTCAATCCTCAATCCTCAAACCTCAATCCTCAACCGTCAGTCCTCGTCCTCAATCCTCAACCCTCAATCCTCAATCCTCAATCTTCAATCATCAGTACTCAATCTTCAATCCTCAATACTCAATCCTCAATCGACAATCCTCAATCCCCAATCCTCAATCCTCAATGCTCAATCCTCAATCCTCAATCCTCAATCCTCTATCCTCAATCTTCAATCCTCAATACTCAACCTTCAATCCTCAATCCTCAATCCTCAATCCTCAATCCTCAATCCTCAATCCTCAATCCTCAATCCTCAATCCTCATTCTTCAATCCTCAATACCCAATCCTCAATCTTCAATCCTCGATCCTCAATCCTGAATTCTCAATCCTCAATCCTCAGTCCTCAACCATCAATCCTAAATTCTCAATGCTCAATAGAATATCCTGAATTTTCAGGATTCTGTACTCAAACCTCAATCCTCAACCCTCAGCCCTCATTCTCAATCCTCAATCCTCAATCCTCAATATTCAATCCCCAATACTCAATCTTCAACCCTCAATCCTCAATCCTCAATCCTCAATCCTCAATCCTCAGTCATAAATCCTCAATCTTCAATACTCAATCGTCAATCCTCAGTCCTCAATCCTCAATCCTCAATCCTCGTTCCTCAAACCTCAATCCTCAACCCTCAGTCCTCATCATCAATTCTCAATCAGCAACCCTCAATCCTCAATCCTCAATCTTCAATCCCCAAAAATCAATCTCCAATCCTAGATCCTCAATCCCCAATCCTCAGTCCTTAATCCTCAATCTTCAATCCTCAATCGCCAGACCTCAATCTTCAATCCTCTATGATCAATCGTCAATCCTCAAGCCTCAGTCCTCAATCCTCAATCCTCAATCCTCAATCCTCATTCTTCAAACCTCAATACCCAATCCTCAATCTTCAATCCTCAATTCTCAATCCTCAATTCTCAATCCTCAGTCCTTAATCCTCAGACATCAAACATCAACATTCAACCCTCAGTCCTCGTCCTCAATCCACAACACTCAATCCTCAGTCCTCAATATTCAATCATCAATATTCAATCTTCAATCCTCAATCCTCAATCCTCAATCCTCAATCCTCAATCCTCAATCCTCAATCCTCAATCTTCAAACCTCAATCCTCATTCTCAATACTCAATCCTCAATCTTCAATCCTCAATACTCAAGCTTCAATCCTCAATCCTCAATCCTCAATCCTCAATCCTCAACCTTCAATCCTTAATACTCAATCATCAATCCTCAATCCTCAGTCCTCAATCCTCAATCCTCATTCTACAATCCTCAATACCCAATACTCAATCTTCAATCCTCAATCCTCAATCCTCAATCCTCAATCCTCATTCTTCAATCCTCAATACCCAATCCTCAATCTTCAATCCTCAATCCTCAATCCTCAATCCTCAATCCTCAATCCTCATTCTTCAATACTCAATACCCAATCCTCAATCTTCAATCCTCGATCCTCAATCCTGAATTCTCAATCCTCAATCCGCAGTCCTCAACCATCAATCCTAAATTCTCAATGCTCAATAGAATTTCCTGAATTCTCAGGATTCTATACTCAAACCTCAATCCTCAACCCTCAGCCCCCATTCTCAATCCTCAATCCTCAATCCTCAATATTCAATCCCCAATACTCAATCTTGAATCCTCAATCCTCAATCCTCAATACTCAATCCTCAGTCCTCATCCTCATTTCTCAATTAGCAATCCTCAATCCTCAATCCTCAATCTTCAATCCCCAAAACTCAATCTCCAATCCTAGATCCTCAATCCCCAATCCTCAGTCCTTAATCCTCAATCTTCAATCCTCAATCGCCAGTCTTCAATCTTCAGTCCTCTATGATCAATCGTCAATCCTCAAGCCTCAGTCCTCAATCCTCAATCCTCAATCCTCAATCCTCATTCTTCAAACCTCAATACCCAATCCTCAATCTTCAATCCTCAATTCTCAATCCTCAATTCTCAATCCTCAATCCTTAATCCTCAGACCTCAAACATCAATATTCAACCCTCAGTCCTCGTCCTCAATCCACAACCCTCAATCCTCAGTCCTCAATATTCAATCATCAATATTCAATCTTCAATCCTCAATCCTCAATCCTCAATCCTCAATCCTCAATCCTCAATCCTCAATCTTCAATCCTCAGACATCAAACATCAACATTCAACCCTCAGTCCTCGTCCTCAATCCACAACACTCAATCCTCAGTCCTCAATATTCAATCATCAATATTCAATCTTCAATCCTCAATCCTCAATCCTCAATCCTCAATCCTCAATCCTCAATCCTCAATCTTCAAACCTCAATCCTCATCCTCAATACTCAATCCTCATTCTTCAATCCTCAATACCCAATCCTCAATCTTCAATCCTCGATCCTCAATCCTGAATTCTCAATCCTCAATCCTCAGTCCTCAACCATCAATCCTAAATTCTCAATGCTCAATAGAATATCCTGAATTTTCAGGATTCTATACTCAAACCTCAATCCTCAACCCTCAGCCCTCATTCTCAATCCTCAATCCTCAATCCTCAATATTCAATCCCCAATACTCAATCTTCAACCCTCAATCCTCAATCCTCAATCCTCAATCCTCAATCCTCAGTCATAAATCCTCAATCTTCAATACTCAATCGTCAATCCTCAGTCCTCAATCCTCAATCCTCAATCCTCGTTCCTCAAACCTCAATCCTCAACCCTCAGTCCTCATCATCAATTCTCAATCAGCAACCCTCAATCCTCAATCCTCAATCTTCAATCCCCAAAAATCAATCTCCAATCCTAGATCCTCAATCCCCAATCCTCAGTCCTTAATCCTCAATCTTCAATCCTCAATCGCCAGACCTCAATCTTCAATCCTCTATGATCAATCGTCAATCCTCAAGCCTCAGTCCTCAATCCTCAATCCTCAATCCTCAATCCTCATTCTTCAAACCTCAATACCCAATCCTCAATCTTCAATCCTCAATTCTCAATCCTCAATTCTCAATCCTCAGTCCTTAATCCTCAGACATCAAACATCAACATTCAACCCTCAGTCCTCGTCCTCAATCCACAACACTCAATCCTCAGTCCTCAATATTCAATCATCAATATTCAATCTTCAATCCTCAATCCTCAATCCTCAATCCTCAATCCTCAATCCTCAATCCTCAATCTTCAAACCTCAATCCTCATTCTCAATACTCAATCCTCAATCTTCAATCCTCAATACTCAAGCTTCAATCCTCAATCCTCAATCCTCAATCCTCAATCCTCAACCTTCAATCCTTAATACTCAATCATCAATCCTCAATCCTCAGTCCTCAATCCTCAATCCTCATTCTACAATCCTCAATACCCAATACTCAATCTTCAATCCTCAATCCTCAATCCTCAATCCTCAATCCTCAATCCTCATTCTTCAATCCTCAATACCCAATCCTCAATCTTCAATCCTCAATCCTCAATCCTCAATCCTCAATCCTCAATCCTCATTCTTCAATACTCAATACCCAATCCTCAATCTTCAATCCTCGATCCTCAATCCTGAATTCTCAATCCTCAATCCGCAGTCCTCAACCATCAATCCTAAATTCTCAATGCTCAATAGAATTTCCTGAATTCTCAGGATTCTATACTCAAACCTCAATCCTCAACCCTCAGCCCCCATTCTCAATCCTCAATCCTCAATCCTCAATATTCAATCCCCAATACTCAATCTTGAATCCTCAATCCTCAATCCTCAATACTCAATCCTCAGTCCTCATCCTCATTTCTCAATTAGCAATCCTCAATCCTCAATCCTCAATCTTCAATCCCCAAAACTCAATCTCCAATCCTAGATCCTCAATCCCCAATCCTCAGTCCTTAATCCTCAATCTTCAATCCTCAATCGCCAGTCTTCAATCTTCAGTCCTCTATGATCAATCGTCAATCCTCAAGCCTCAGTCCTCAATCCTCAATCCTCAATCCTCAATCCTCATTCTTCAAACCTCAATACCCAATCCTCAATCTTCAATCCTCAATTCTCAATCCTCAATTCTCAATCCTCAATCCTTAATCCTCAGACCTCAAACATCAATATTCAACCCTCAGTCCTCGTCCTCAATCCACAACCCTCAATCCTCAGTCCTCAATATTCAATCATCAATATTCAATCTTCAATCCTCAATCCTCAATCCTCAATCCTCAATCCTCAATCCTCAATCCTCAATCTTCAATCCTCAGACATCAAACATCAACATTCAACCCTCAGTCCTCGTCCTCAATCCACAACACTCAATCCTCAGTCCTCAATATTCAATCATCAATATTCAATCTTCAATCCTCAATCCTCAATCCTCAATCCTCAATCCTCAATCCTCAATCCTCAATCTTCAAACCTCAATCCTCATCCTCAATACTCAATCCTCAATCTTCAATCCTCAATACTCAAGCTTCAATCCTCAATCCTCAATCCTCAATCCTCAATTCTCAATCTTCAATCCTTAATACTCAATCTTCAATCCTCAATCCTCAATCCTCAATCCTCAATCCTCATTCTACAATCCTCAATACCCAATACTCAATCTTCAATCCTCAATCCTCAATCCTCAATCCTCAATCCTCAATCCTCATTCTTCAATCCTCAATACCCAATCCTCAATCTTCAATCCTCAATCCTCAATCCTCAATCCTCAATCCTCATTCTTCAATACTCAATACCCAATCCTCAATCTTCAATCCTCGATCCTCAATCCTGAATTCTCAATCCTCAATCCGCAGTCCTCAGCCATCAATCCTAAATTCTCAATGCTCAATAGAATATCCTGAATTCTCAGGATTCTATACTCAAACCTCAATCCTCAACCCTCAGCCCCCATTCTCAATCCTCAATCCTCAATCCTCAATATTCAATCCCCAATACTCAATCTTGAATCTTCAATCCTCAATCCTCAATACTCAATCCTCAATCCTCAGTCATAAATCCTCAATCTTCAATACTCAATCGTCAATCCTCAGTCCTCAATCCTCAATCCTCAATCCTCAATCCTCATTCTTCAATCCTCAATACCCAATCCTCAATCTTCAATCCTCAATCCTCAATCCTCAATCCTCAATCCTCAATCCTCAATCCTCAATCCTCATTCTTCAATCCTCAATACCCAATCCTCAATCTTCAATCCTCAATCCTCATACTTCAATCCTCAATACCCAATCCTCAATCTTCAACCCTCAGTCCTCAATCATCAATTCTCAATCCTCAATCCTCAATCCTCAGGCCTCAAAGATCAATATTCAACCCTCAGTCCTCGTTCTCAATCCACAACCCTCAAACCTCAAACCTCAATCCTCAACCGTCAGTACTCGTCCTCAATCCTCAACCCTCAATCCTCAATCCTCAATCTTCAATCTTCAATACTCAATCTTCAATCCTCAATCCTCAATCCTCAATCCTCAATCCTCAATCCTCAGTCCTCAATCCTGAATCCTCAACCTTCAATCCTCAATACTCAATCTGCAATCCTCAATACTCAATCCTCAATCCTCAATCCTCATTCTTCAATCCTCAATACCCAATCCTCAATCTTCAATCCTCAATCCTCAATCCTCAATCATCAATTCTCAATCCTCAATCCTCAATCCTCAGACCTCAAACATAAATATTCAACCCTCAGTCCTCGTCCTCAATCCACAACCCTTAATACTCAATCCTCAATCTTCAATCATCAATATTCAATCTTCAATCCTCAATCCTCAATCGTCAATCCTCAATCCTCAATCCTCAAACCTCTATCCTCAGTCCTCAGCCCTCAATCCTCAATCCTCAATCTTCAATCCTCAATACTCAATCCTCAATCCTCAATCATCAATTCTCAATTCTCAATCCTCAATATTCAATCATCAATACTCAATCTTCAATCCTCAATCTTCAATCCTCAATACTCAATCTTCAATCCTCAACCCTCAGTCTTCATCCTCAATTCTCAATTCTCAAACCTCAATCCTCAATCTTCAATCCTCAATCCTCAATCATGAATAACCAGTCTCCTATCCTACATCCTCAATCCCCCATCCTCAGTCCTTATTCCTCAATATTCAATCCTCAATCGCCAGTCCTCAATCTTCAATCCTCAATCCTCAATCCTCAATCTTCAATCCTCAATCCTCAATCCTCAATCCTCATTCTTCAATCCTCAATACCCAAACCTCAATCTTCAATCCTCAATCCTCAATCCTGAATTCTCAAACCTCAATCCTCAGTCCTCAGTCATCAAACCTCAATCCTCAACCCTCAGCCCTCATTCTCAATCTTCAACCCTCAATCCTCAATCCTCAGCCCTCAGTCCTCAAACCTCAATGCTCAATCCTCAATCCCCAATCCTCAATCCTCAATCATCAATCCTCAATCTTCAATACTCATTCCTCAATCCTGAATCCTCAATCTTCAATCCTCAATACTCAATCTTCAACCCTCAATCCTCAATCCTCAATCCTCAATCCTCAATCCTCAATCCTGAATCCTCAATCTTCAATCCTCAATACTCAATCTGCAATCCTCAATCCTCAATCCTCAATCCTCATTCCTCATTCTTCAATCCTCAATACCCAATCCTCAATCTTCAACCCTCAGTCCTCAACCATCAATACTCAATCTTCAATCCTCAATCCTCAATCCTCAATCCTCAATCCTCTGTCCTCAATCCTGAATCCTCAACCTTCAATCCTCAATACTCAATCTGCAATCCTCAATCCTCAATCCTCAATCCTCAATCCTCATTCTTGAATCCTCAATACCCAATCCTCAATCTTCAATCCTCAATCCTCAAACCTCAATCCTCAATCCTCAAGCCTCAGTCCTCAATCCTCAATCCTCATTCTTCAATACTCAATACCCAATC
This sequence comes from Calliopsis andreniformis, assembly GCF_051401765.1. Classification (NCBI taxonomy): domain Eukaryota; kingdom Metazoa; phylum Arthropoda; class Insecta; order Hymenoptera; family Andrenidae; genus Calliopsis; species Calliopsis andreniformis. Next base: position 483,878 of record NW_027480553.1, on the reverse strand, counting down.
CTCAATCTTCAATCCTCGATCCTCAATCCTGAATTCTCAATCCTCAATCCGCAGTCCTCAACCATCAATCCTAAATTCTCAATGCTCAATAGAATTTCCTGAATTCTCAGGATTCTATACTCAAACCTCAATCCTCAACCCTCAGCCCCCATTCTCAATCCTCAATCCTCAATCCTCAATATTCAATCCCCAATACTCAATCTTGAATCCTCAATCCTCAATCCTCAATACTCAATCCTCAGTCCTCATCCTCATTTCTCAATTAGCAATCCTCAATCCTCAATCCTCAATCTTCAATCCCCAAAACTCAATCTCCAATCCTAGATCCTCAATCCCCAATCCTCAGTCCTTAATCCTCAATCTTCAATCCTCAATCGCCAGTCTTCAATCTTCAGTCCTCTATGATCAATCGTCAATCCTCAAGCCTCAGTCCTCAATCCTCAATCCTCAATCCTCAATCCTCATTCTTCAAACCTCAATACCCAATCCTCAATCTTCAATCCTCAATTCTCAATCCTCAATTCTCAATCCTCAATCCTTAATCCTCAGACCTCAAACATCAATATTCAACCCTCAGTCCTCGTCCTCAATCCACAACCCTCAATCCTCAGTCCTCAATATTCAATCATCAATATTCAATCTTCAATCCTCAATCCTCAATCCTCAATCCTCAATCCTCAATCCTCAATCCTCAATCTTCAATCCTCAGACATCAAACATCAACATTCAACCCTCAGTCCTCGTCCTCAATCCACAACACTCAATCCTCAGTCCTCAATATTCAATCATCAATATTCAATCTTCAATCCTCAATCCTCAATCCTCAATCCTCAATCCTCAATCCTCAATCCTCAATCTTCAAACCTCAATCCTCATCCTCAATACTCAATCCTCAATCTTCAATCCTCAATACTCAAGCTTCAATCCTCAATCCTCAATCCTCAATCCTCAATCCTCAATCTTCAATCCTTAATACTCAATCTTCAATCCTCAATCCTCAATCCTCAATCCTCAATCCTCATTCTACAATCCTCAATACCCAATACTCAATCTTCAATCCTCAATCCTCAATCCTCAATCCTCAATCCTCAATCCTCATTCTTCAATCCTCAATACCCAATCCTCAATCTTCAATCCTCAATCCTCAATCCTCAATCCTCAATCCTCATTCTTCAATACTCAATACCCAATCCTCAATCTTCAATCCTCGATCCTCAATCCTGAATTCTCAATCCTCAATCCGCAGTCCTCAGCCATCAATCCTAAATTCTCAATGCTCAATAGAATATCCTGAATTCTCAGGATTCTATACTCAAACCTCAATCCTCAACCCTCAGCCCCCATTCTCAATCCTCAATCCTCAATCCTCAATCCTCAATACTCAATCCTCAATCCTCAGTCATAAATCCTCAATCTTCAATACTCAATCGTCAATCCTCAGTCCTCAATCCTCAATCCTCAATCCTCAATCCTCATTCTTCAATCCTCAATACCCAATCCTCAATCTTCAATCCTCAATCCTCAATCCTCAATCCTCAATCCTCAATCCTCAATCCTCAATCCTCATTCTTCAATCCTCAATACCCAATCCTCAATCTTCAATCCTCAATCCTCATTCTTCAATCCTCAATACCCAATCCTCAATCTTCAACCCTCAATTCTCTATCCTCAATCCTCAATTCTCAATCCTAATTCTTCAATCCTCAATTCCCAAACCGCAATCTTCAATCCTCAATCCTCAATCCTCAATCATCAATCCTCAATCTTCAATAATCATTCCTCAATCCTCAATCCCCAATCCTCAATCTTCAACCATCAATCCTCGTTGTCCAACACTGAATCCTCAATCCTCAGTCCTCAATACTCAATCCTCAGTACTCAATCCTCAACCCTCAATCTTCAATCCACAATACTCAGTCTTCAATCCTCAATCCTCAATCCTCAATCCTCAATCCTCAATCTTCAATCCTCAATCCTCAATCCTCAATCGTCAATCCTCAATACTCAATCTTCAAACCTCAATCCTCAATCCTCAATACTCAATCCTCAATCTTCAATCCTCAGTACTCAATCTTCATTCCTCAATCGTCAACCCTCAATCCTCAATACTCAATCTTCAATCCTCAATATTCAATCTTCAATCCTCAATCCTCAACCCCCAATCCTCAATCCTCATTCTTCAACCCTCAATACCCAATCCTCAATTTTCAATCCTCAATCCTCAATCCTCAATCCTCAATCATCAATCCTCAATCCTCAATCCTCATTCTTCAATCCTCAATACCCAATCCTCAATCTTCAACCCTCAGTCCTCAATCATCAATTCTCAATCCTCAATCCTCAATCCTCAGGCCTCAAAGATCAATATTCAACCCTCAGTCCTCGTTCTCAATCCACAACCCTCAAACCTCAAACCTCAATCCTCAACCGTCAGTACTCGTCCTCAATCCTCAACCCTCAATCCTCAATCCTCAATCTTCAATCTTCAATACTCAATCATCAATCCTCAATACTCAATCCTCAATCCTCAATCCTCAATCCTCAGTCATAAATCCTCAATCTTCAATACTCAATCGTCAATCCTCAGTCCTCAATCCTCAATCCTCAATCCTCGTTCCTCACACCCCAATCCTCAACCCTCAGTCCACATCCTCAATTCTCAATTCTCAATCCTCAATCCTCAATCCTCTATCTTCAATCCCCAATAATCAATCTCGAATCCTAGATCCTCAATCCCCAATCCTCAATCCTTAATCCTCAATCTTCAATCCTCAATACTCAATCTTCAATCCTCAATCCTCAATCCTCAATCCTCAATCCTCAATCCTCAGTCCTCAATCCTGAATCCTCAACCTTCAATCCTCAATACTCAATCTGCAATCCTCAATACTCAATCCTCAATCCTCAATCCTCATTCTTCAATCCTCAATACCCAATCCTCAATCTTCAATCCTCAATCCTCAATCCTCAATCATCAATTCTCAATCCTCAATCCTCAATCCTCAGACCTCAAACATAAATATTCAACCCTCAGTCCTCGTCCTCAATTCCACAACCCTTAATACTCAATCCTCAATCTTCAATCATCAATATTCAATCTTCAATCCTCAATCCTCAATCGTCAATCCTCAATCCTCAATCCTCAAACCTCTATCCTCAGTCCTCAGCCCTCAATCCTCAATCCTCAATCTTCAATCCTCAATACTCAATCCTCAATCCTCAATCATCAATTCTCAATTCTCAATCCTCAATATTCAATCATCAATACTCAATCTTCAATCCTCAATCTTCAATCCTCAATACTCAATCTTCAATCCTCAACCCTCAGTCTTCATCCTCAATTCTCAATTCTCAAACCTCAATCCTCAATCTTCAATCCTCAATCCTCAATCATGAATAACCAGTCTCCTATCCTACATCCTCAATCCCCCATCCTCAGTCCTTATTCCTCAATATTCAATCCTCAATCGCCAGTCCTCAATCTTCAATCCTCAATCCTCAATCCTCAATCTTCAATCCTCAATCCTCAATCCTCAATCCTCATTCTTCAATCCTCAATACCCAAACCTCAATCTTCAATCCTCAATCCTCAATCCTGAATTCTCAAACCTCAATCCTCAGTCCTCAGTCATCAAACCTCAATCCTCAACCCTCAGCCCTCATTCTCAATCTTCAATCCTCAATCCTCAATCCTCAGCCCTCAGTCCTCAAACCTCAATGCTCAATCCTCAATCCCCAATCCTCAATCCTCAATCATCAATCCTCAATCTTCAATACTCATTCCTCAATCCTGAATCCTCAATCTTCAATCCTCAATACTCAATCTTCAACCCTCAATCCTCAATCCTCAATCCTCAATCCTCAATCCTCAATCCTGAATCCTCAATCTTCAATCCTCAATACTCAATCTGCAATCCTCAATCCTCAATCCTCAATCCTCATTCCTCATTCTTCAATCCTCAATACCCAATCCTCAATCTTCAACCCTCAGTCCTCAACCATCAATACTCAATCTTCAATCCTCAATCCTCAATCCTCAATCCTCAATCCTCTGTCCTCAATCCTGAATCCTCAACCTTCAATCCTCAATACTCAATCTGCAATCCTCAATCCTCAATCCTCAATCCTCAATCCTCATTCTTGAATCCTCAATACCCAATCCTCAATCTTCAATCCTCAATCCTCAAACCTCAATCCACAATCCTCAAGCCTCAGTCCTCAATCCTCAATCCTCAATCCTCAAACCTCAATCCTCAACCGTCAGTCCTCGTCCTCAATCCTCAACCCTCAATCCTCAATCCTCAATCCTCAATCTTCAATCATCAATAATCAATCTTCAATCCTCAATCATCAATCCTCAATCCTCAATCTTCAATCCTCAATATTCAACACTCAACCCACAACCATCAATCCTCAATACTCAACCATCAATCCTCAATTCTCAATACTCAATAGAACATCCTGAACTCTGATGGTTCAATACTCAATCCAGAATATTCAATAATCAAATTTCAAACCTCAAGCATCCATTCTCAACACTCAATCCTCAACACTCAGTCCTCTCTCTTCAATCCTACATCCTCAACCCTCAATCCTCAAGCGTCAATCCTCAATACTCAATCCTCAATCCTCAATCCTCAATCATCAATCTTCAATCCTCAATACTCAATCTTCAATCCTCAATACTCAATCCTCAATCCTCATTCCTCAATCCTCAATCATCAATCCTCAATCTTCAATACTCAATCCTCAATCCTCAATCCTCAATCCTCAATACTCAACCATCAATCATAAATTCTCAATGCTCAATAGAATATCCTGAATTCTCAGGATTCTATACTCAAACCTCAATCCTCAACCCCTAGCCCTCATTCTCAATCCTCAATCCTCAGTCCTCAATATTCAATCTCCAATACTCAATCTTCAATCTTCAATCCTCAATCCTCAATCCTCAATCCTCAATCCTCAGCCATAAATCCTCAATCTTCAATACTCAATCGTCAACCCTCAGTCCTCAATCCTCAATCCTCAATCCTCGTTCCTCAAACCTCAATCCTCAACCCTCAGTCCTCATCCTCAATTCCCAATTCTCAATCCTCAATCCTCAATCCTCAATCTTCAATCCCCAATAATCAATCTCCAATCCTAGATCCTCAATCCCCAATCCTCAATCCTTAATCCTCAGTCCTCAATCCTGAATCCTCAACCTTCAATCCTCATTACTCAATCTGCAATCCTCAATCCTCAATCCTCAATCCTCAATCCTCATTCGTCAATCCTCAAGCCTCAGTCCTCAATCCTCAATCCTCAATCCTCAAACCTCAATCCTCAACCGTCAGTCCTCGTCCTCAATCCTCAACCCTCAATCCTCAATCCTCAATCTTCAATCATCAGTACTCAATCTTCAATCCTCAATACTCAATCCTCAATCGACAATCCTCAATCCCCAATCCTCAATCCTCAATGCTCAATCCTCAATCCTCAATCCTCAATCCTCTATCCTCAATCTTCAATCCTCAATACTCAACCTTCAATCCTCAATCCTCAATCCTCAATCCTCAATCCTCAATCCTCAATCCTCAATCCTCAATCCTCATTCTTCAATCCTCAATACCCAATCCTCAATCTTCAATCCTCGATCCTCAATCCTGAATTCTCAATCCTCAATCCTCAATCCTCAACCATCAATCCTAAATTCTCAATGCTCAATAGAATATCCTGAATTCTCAGGATTCTATACTCAAACCTCAATCCTCAACCCTCAGCCCTCATTCTCAATCCTCAATCCTCAATCCTCAATATTCAATCCCCAATGCTCAAACTTCAATCCTCAATCCTCAATCCTCAATCCTCAATCCTCAATCCTCAGTCATAAATCCTCAATCTTCAATACTCAATCGTCAATCCTCAGTCCTCAATCCTCAATCCTCAATCCTCGTTCCTCAAACCTCAATCCTCAACCCTCAGTCCTCATCCTCAATTCTCAATTAGCAATCCTCAATCCTCAATCCTCAATCTTCAATCCCCAAAAATCAATCTCCAATCCTAGATCCTCAATCCCCAATCCTCAGTCCTTAATCCTCAATCTTCAATCCTCAATCGCCAGACCTCAATCTTCAATCCTCTATGATCAATCGTCAATCCTCAAGCCTCAGTCCTCAATCCTCAATCCTCAATCCTCAATCCTCATTCTTCAAACCTCAATACCCAATCCTCAATCTTCAATCCTCAATTCTCAATCCTCAATTCTCAATCCTCAATCCTTAATCCTCAGACCTCAAACATCAATATTCAACCCTCAGTCCTCGTCCTCAATCCACAACCCTCGATCCTCAGTCCTCAATACTCAATCATCAATATTCAATCTTCAATCCTCAATCCTCAATCCTCAATCCTCAATCCTCAATCCTCAATCCTCATTCTTCAATCCTCAATACCCAATCCTCAATCTTCAATCCTCAATCCTCAATCATCAATTCTCAATCCTCAATCCTCAATCGTCAGACCTCAAACATCAATATTCAACCCTCAGTCCTCGTCCTCAACCCACAACCCTCAATACTCAATCCTCAATCTTCAATCATCAATATTCAATCTTCAATCCTCAATCCTCAATCCTCAATCCTCAATCCTCAATCCTCAATCCTCAAACCTCAATCCTCAATCCTCAAGCCTCAAACCTCAATCCTCAACCGTCAGTCCTCGTCCTCAATCCTCAACCCTCAATCCTCAATCCTCAACCTTCAATCATCAATAATCAATCTTCAATCCTCAATCATCAATCCTCAATCCTCAATCTTCAATCCTCAATATTCAACACTCAACCCTCAACCATCAATCCTCAATACTCTACCATCAATCCTCAATTCTCAATACTCAATAGAACATCCTGAACTCTGATGGTTCAATACTCAATCCAGAATATTCAATAATCAAATTTCAAACCTCAAGCATCAATCCTCAACACTCAATCCTCAACACTCAGTCCTCTCTCTTCAATCCTACATCCCCAACCCTCAATCCTCAAGCGTCAATCCTCAATACTCAATCCTCAATCCTCAATCCTCAATCCTCAATACTCAATCCTCAATCCTCAATCCTCAATCCTCATTCTTCAATCCTCAATACCCAATCCTCAATCTTCAATCCTCGATCCTCAATCCTGAATTCTTAATCCTCAATCCTCAGTCCTCAACCATCAATCCTAAATTCTCAATGCTCAATAGAATATCCTGAATTCTCAGGATTCTATACTCAAACCTCAATCCTCAACCCTCAGCCCTCATTCTCAATCCTCAATCCTCAATCCTCAATATTCAATCCCCAATACTCAATCTTCAATCCTCAATCCTCAATCCTCAATCCTCAATCCTCAATCCTCAGTCATAAATCCTCAATCTTCAATACTCAATCGGCAATCCTCAGTCCTCAATCCTCAATCCTCAATCCTCGTTCCTCAAACCTCAATCCTCAAACCTCAGTCCTCATCCTCAATTCTCAATTAGCAATCCTCAATCCTCAATCCTCAATCTTCAATCCCCAAAAGTCAATCTCCAATCCTAGATCCTCAATCCCCAATCCTCAGTCCTTAATCCTCAATCGCCAGTCCTCAATCTTCAATCCTCTATGATCAATCGTCAATCCTCAAGCCTCAGTCCTCAATCCTCAATCCTCAATCCTCAATCCTCATTCTTCAATCCTCAATACCCAATCCTCAATCTTCAATCCTCAATCCTCATTCTTCAATCCTCAATACCCAATCCTCAATCTTCAACCCTCAATTCTCTATCCTCAATCCTCAATTCTCAATCCTAATTCTTCAATCCTCAATTCCCAAACCTCAATCTTCAATCCTCAATCCTCAATCCTCAATCATCAATCCTCAATCTTCAATACTCATTCCTCAATCCTCAATCCCCAATCCTCAATCTTCAACCATCAATCCTCATTGTCCAACACTGAATCCTCAATCCTCAGTCCTCAATACTCAATCCTCAGTACTCAATCCTCAACCCTCAATCTTCAATCCACAATACTCAATCTTCAATCCTCAATCCTCAATCCTCAATCCTCAATCCTCAATCTTCAATCCTCAATCCTCAATCCTCAATCGTCAATCCTCAATACTCAATCTTCAAACCTCAATCCTCAATCCTCAATACTCAATCCTCAATCTTCAATCCTCAGTACTGAATCTTCATTCCTCAATCCTCAATCCTCAATCCTCAATACTCAATCTTCAATCCCCAATATTCAACCTTCAGTCGTCAATCCTCAACCCCCAATCCTCAATCCTCATTCTTCAACCCTCAATACCCAATCCTCAGTCTTCAATCCTCAATCCTCAATCCTCAATCCTCAATCCTCAATCCTCAATCCTCAATCCTCATTCTTCAATCCTGAATACCCAATCCTCAATCTTCAACCCTCAGTCCTCAATCATCAATTCTCAATCCTCAACCCTCAGTCCTCATCCTCAATTGTCAATTCTCAATCCTCAATCCTCAATCCTCAATCCTCAATCCCCAAAAATCAATCTCCAATCCTAGATCCTCAATCCCCAATCCTCAGTCCTTAATACTCAATCTGCAATCCTCAATCGCCAGTCCTCAATCTTCAATCCTCTATGCTCAATCGTCAATCCTCAAGCCTCAGTCCTCAATCCTCAATCCTCAATCCTCAAACCTCAATCCTCAACCGTCAGTCCTCGTCCTCAATCCTCAACCCTCAATCCTCAATCCTCAATCTTCAATCATCAGTACTCAATCTTCAATCCTCAATACTCAATCCTCAATCGACAATCCTCAATCCCCAATCCTCAATCCTCAATGCTCAATCCTCAATCCTCAATCCTCAATCCTCTATCCTCAATCTTCAATCCTCAATACTCAACCTTCAATCCTCAATCCTCAATCCTCAATCCTCAATCCTCAATCCTCAATCCTCAATCCTCAATCCTCAATCCTCAATCCTCATTCTTCAATCCTCAATACCCAATCCTCAATCTTCAATCCTCGATCCTCAATCCTGAATTCTCAATCCTCAATCCTCAGTCCTCAATCCTCATTCTTCAAACCTCAATACCCAATCCTCAATCTTCAATCATCAATTCTCAATCCTCAATTCTCAATCCTCAATCCTTAATCCTCAGACATCAAACATCAACATTCAACCCTCAGTCCTCGTCCTCAATCCACAACACTCAATCCTCAGTCCTCAATATTCAATCATCAATATTCAATCTTCAATCCTCAATCCTCAATCCTCAATCCTCAATCCTCAATCCTCAATCCTCAATCTTCAAACCTCAATCCTCATCCTCAATACTCAATCCTCAATCTTCAATCCTCAATACTCAAGCTTCAATCCTCAATCCTCAATCCTCAATCCTCAATCCTCAATCTTCAATCCTTAATACTCAATCCTCAATCCTCAATCCTCAATCCTCAATCCTCAATCCTCATTCTACAATCCTCAATACCCAATACTCAATCTTCAATCCTCAATCCTCAATCCTCAATCCTCAATCCTCAATCCTCATTCTTCAATCCTCAATACCCAATCCTCAATCTTCAATCCTCAATCCTCAATCCTCAATCCTCAATCCTCAATCCTCATTCTTCAATACTCAATACCCAATCCTCAATCTTCAATCCTCGATCCTCAATCCTGAATTCTCAATCCTCAATCCGCAGTCCTCAACCATCAATCCTAAATTCTCAATGCTCAATAGAATATCCTGAATTCTCAGGATTCTATACTCAAACCTCAATCCTCAACCCTCAGCCCCCATGCTCAATCCTCAATCCTCAATCCTCAATATTCAATCCCCAAGACTCAATCTTGAATCCTCAATCCTCAATCCTCAATACTCAATCCTCAGTCCTCATCCTCATTTCTCAATTAGCAATCCTCAATCCTCAATCCTCAATCTTCAATCCCCAAAACTCAATCTCCAATCCTAGATCCTCAATCCCCAATCCTCAGTCCTTAATCCTCAATCTTCAATCCTCAATCGCCAGTCTTCAATCTTCAATCCTCTATGATCAATCGTCAATCCTCAAGCCTCAGTCCTCAATCCTCAATCCTCAATCCTCAATCCTCATTCTTCAAACCTCAATACCCAATCCTCAATCTTCAATCCTCAATTCTCAATCCTCAATTCTCAATCCTCAATCCTTAATCCTCAGACCTCAAACATCAATATTCAACCCTCAGTCCTCGTCCTCAATCCACAACCCTCAATCCTCAGTCCTCAATATTCAATCATCAATATTCAATCTTCAATCCTCAATCCTCAATCCTCAATCCTCAATCATCAATCCTCAATCCTCAATCCTCAATCTTCAATCCTCAGACATCAGACATCAACATTCAACCCTCAGTCCTCGTCCTCAATCCACAACACTCAATCCTCAGTCCTCAATATTCAATCATCAATATTCAATCTTCAATCCTCAATCCTCAATCCTCAATCCTCAATCCTCAATCCTCAATCCTCAATCTTCAAACCTCAATCCTCATCCTCAATACTCAATCCACAATCTTCAATCCTCAATACTCAAGCTTCAATCCTCAATCCTCAATCCTCAATCCTCAATCCTCAATCTTCAATCCTTAATACTCAATCCTCAATCCTCAATCCTCAATCCTCAATCCTCAATCCTCATTCTTCAATCCTCAATACCCAATCCTCAATCTTCAATCCTCAATCCTCAATCCTCAATCCTCAATCCTCATTCTTCAATACTCAATACCCAATCCTCAATCTTCAATCCTCGATCCTCAATCCTGAATTCTCAATCTTCAATCCGCAGTCCTCAGCCATCAATCCTAAATTCTCAATGCTCAATAGAATATCCTGAATTCTCAGGATTCTATACTCAAACCTCAATCCTCAACCCTCAGCCCCCATTCTCAATCCTCAATCCTCAATCCTCAATATTCAATCCCCAATACTCAATCTTGAATCTTCAATCCTCAATCCTCAATACTCAATCCTCAATCCTCAGTCATAAATCCTCAATCTTCAATACTCAATCGTCAATCCTCAGTCCTCAATCCTCAATCCTCAATCCTCAATCCTCATTCTTCAATCCTCAATACCCAATCCTCAATCTTCAATCCTTAATCCTCAATCCTCAATCCTCAATCCTCAATCCTCAATCCTCAATCCTCATTCTTCAATCCTCAATACCCAATCCTCAATCTTCAATCCTCAATCCTCATTCTTCAATCCTCAATACCCAATCCTCAATCTTCAACCCTCAATTCTCTATCCTCAATCCTCAATTCTCAATCCTAATTCTTCAATCCTCAATTCCCAAACCTCAATCTTCAATCCTCAATCCTTAATCCTCAATCATCAATCCTCAATCTTCAATACTCATTCCTCAATCCTCAATCCCCAATCCTCAATCTTCAACCATCAATCCTCGTTGTCCAACACTGAATCCTCAATCCTCAGTCCTCAATACTCAATCCTCAGTACTCAATCCTCAACCCTCAATCTTCAATCCACAATACTCAGTCTTCAATCCTCAATCCTCAATCCTCAATCCTCAATCCTCAATACTCAATACTCAATCTTCAATCCTCAATATTCAATCTTCAATCCTCAATCCTCAACCCCCAATCCTCAATCCTCATTCTTCAACCCTCAATACCCAATCCTCAATCTTCAATCCTCAATCCTCAATCCTCAATCCTCAATCCTCAATCCTCAATCCTCAATCCTCAATCCTCATTCTTCAATCCTCAATACCCAATCCTCAATCTTCAACCCTCAGTCGTCAATCATCAATTCTCAATCCTCAATCCTCAATCCTCAGGCCTCAAAGATCAATATTCAACCCTCAGTCCTCGTTCTCAATCCACAACCCTCAAACCTCAAACCTCAATCCTCAACCGTCAGTACTCGTCCTCAATCCTCAACCCTCAATCCTCAATCCTCAATCTTCAATCTTCAATACTCAATCATCAATCCTCAATACTCAATCCTCAATCCTCAATCCTCAATCCTCAGTCATAAATCCTCAATCTTCAATACTCAATCGTCAATCCTCAGTCCTCAATCCTCAATCCTCAATCCTCGTTCCTCACACCTCAATCCTCAACCCTCAGTCCACATCCTCAATTCTCAATTCTCAATCCTCAATCCTCAATCCTCTATCTTCAATCCCCAATAATCAATCTCCAATCCTAGATCCTCAATCCCCAATCCTCAATCCTTAATCCTCAATCTTCTATCCTCAATACTCAATCTTCAATCCTCAATCCTCAATCCTCAATCCTCAATCCTCAATCCTCAGTCCTCAATCCTGAATCCTCAACCTTCAATCCTCAATACTCAATCTGCAATCCTCAATACTCAATCCTCAATCCTCAATCCTCATTCTTCAATCCTCAATACCCAATCCTCAATCTTCAATCCTCAATCCTCAATCCTCAATCCTCAATCATCAAATCTCAATCCTCAATCTTCAATCCTCAGACCTCAAACATAAATATTCAACCCTCAGTCCTCGTCCTCAATCCACAACCCTTAATACTCAATCCTCAATCTTCAATCATCAATATTCAATCTTCAATCCTCAATCCTCAATCGTCAATCCTCAATCCTCAATCCTCAAACCTCTATCCTCAGTCCTCAGCCCTCAATCCTCAATCCTCAATCTTCAATCCTCAATACTCAATCCTCAATCCTCAATCATCAATTCTCAATTCTCAATCCTCAATATTCAATCATCAATACTCAATCTTCAATCCTCAATCTTCAATCCTCAATACTCAATCTTCAATCCTCAACCCTCAGTCTTCATCCTCAATTCTCAATTCTCAATCTTCAATCCTCAATCTTCAATCCTCAATCCTCAATCATGAATAACCAGTCTCCTATCCTACATCCTCAATCCCCCATCCTCAGTCCTTAATGCTCAATATTTAATCCTCAATCGCCAGTCCTCAATCTTCAATCCTCAATCCTCAATCCTCAATCCTCAGTCCTCAATCCTCAATCCTCAATCCTCATTCTTCAATCCTCAATACCCAAACCTCAATCTTCAATCCTCAATCCTCAATCCTGAATTCTCAATCCTCAATCCTCAGTCCTCAGTCATCAAACCTCAATCCTCAACCCTCAGCCCTCATCCTCAATCTTCAATCCTCAATCCTCAATCCTCAGCCCTCAGTCCTCAAACCTCAATGCTCAATCCTCAATCCCCAATCCTCAATCCTCAATCATCAATCCTCAATCTTCAATACTCATTCCTCAATCCTGAATCCTCAATCTTCAATCCTCAATACTCAATCTTCAACCCTCAATCCTCAATCCTCAATCCTCAATCCTCAATCCTCAATCCTGAATCCTCAATCTTCAATCCTCAATACTCAATCTGCAATCCTCAATCCTCAATCCTCAATCCTCATTCCTCATTCTTCAATCCTCAATACCCAATCCTCAATCTTCAACCCTCAGTCCTCAATCATCAATACTCAATCTTCAATCCTCAATCCTCAATCCTCAATCCTCAATCCTCTGTCCTCAATCCTGAATCCTCAACCTTCAATCCTCAATACTCAATCTGCAATCCTCAATACTCAATCCTCAATCCTCAATCCTCATTCTTGAATCCTCAATACCCAATCCTCAATCTTCAATCCTCAATCCTCCAACCTCAATCCTCAATCCTCAAGCCTCAGTCCTCAATCCTCAATCCTCAATCCTCAAACCTCAATCCTCAACCGTCAGTCCTCGTCCTCAATCCTCAACCCTCAATCCTCAATCCTCAATCCTCAATCTTCAATCATCAATAATCAATCTTCAATCCTCAATCATCAATCCTCAATCCTCAATCTTCAATCCTCAATATTCAACACTCAACCCACAACCATCAATCCTCAATACTCAACCATCAATCCTCAATTCTCAATACTCAATAGAACATCCTGAACTCTGATGGTTCAATACTCAATCCAGAATATTCAATAATCAAATTTCAAACCTCAAGCATCAATTCTCAACTCTCAATCCTCAACACTCAGTCCTCTCTCTTCAATCCTACATCCTCAACCCTCAATCCTCAAGCGTCAATCCTCAATACTCAATCCTCAATCCTCAATCCTCAATCATCAATCTTCAATCCTCAATACTCAATCTTCAATCCTCAATACTCAATCCTCAATCCTCATTCCTCAATCCTCAATCATCAATCCTCAATCTTCAATACTCAATCCTCAATCCTCAATCCTCAATCCTCAATACTCAACCATCAATCATAAATTCTCAATGCTCAATAGAATATCCTGAATTCTCAGGATTCTATACTCAAACCTCAATCCTCAACCCCTAGCCCTCATTCTCAATCCTCAATCCTCAGTCCTCAATATTTAATCTCCAATACTCAATCTTCAATCCTCAATCCTCAATCCTCAATCCTCAATCCTCAATCCTCAGTCATAAATCCTCAATCTTCAATACTCAATCGTCAATCCTCAGTCCTCAATCCTCAATCCTCAATCCTCGTTACTCAAACTTCAATCCTCAACCCTCAGTCCTCATCCTCAATTCTCAATTAGCAATCCTCAATCCTCAATCCTCAATCTTCAATCCCCAAAAATCAATCTCCAATCCTAGATCCTCAATCCCCAATCCTCAGTCCTTAATCCTCAATCTTCAATCCTCAATCGCCAGACCTCAATCTTCAATCCTCTATGATCAATCGTCAATCCTCAAGCCTCAGTCCTCAATCCTCAATCCTCAATCCTCAATCCTCATTCTTCAAACCTCAATACCCAATCCTCAATCTTCAATCCTCAATTCTCAATCCTCAATCCTCAATCCTCAATCCTTAATCCTCAGACCTCAAACATCAATATTCAACCCTCAGTCCTCGTCCTCAATCCACAACACTCAATCCTCAGTCCTCAATATTCAATCATCAATATCCAATCTTCAATCCTCAATCCTCAATCCTCAATCCTCAATCCTCAATCCTCAATCTTCAAACCTCAATCCTCATCCTCAATACTCAATCCTCAATCTTCAATCCTCAATACTCAAGCTTCAATCCTCAATCCTCAATCCTCAATCCTCAATCCTCAATCTTCAATCCTTAATACTCAATCTTCAATCCTCAATCCTCAATCCTCAATCCTCAATCCTCATTCTACAATCCTCAATACCCAATACTCAATTTTCAATCCTCAATCCTCAATCCTCAATCCTCAATCCTCAATCCTCATTCTTCAATCCTCAATACCCAATCCTCAATCTTCAATCCTCAATCCTCAATCCTCAATCCTCAATCCTCAATCCTCATTCTTCAATACTCAATACCCAATCCTCAATCTTCAATCCTCGATCCTCAATCCTGAATTCTCAATCCTCAATCCGCAGTCCTCAACCATCAATCCTAAATTCTCAATGCTCAATATAATATCCTGAATTCTCAGGATTCTATACTCAAACCTCAATCCTCAACCCTCAGCCCCCATTCTCAATCCTCAATCCTCAATCCTCAATATTCAATCCCCAATACTCAATCTTGAATCCTCAATCCTCAATCCTCAATACTCAATCCTCAGTCCTCATCCTCATTTCTCAATTAGCAATCCTCAATCCTCAATCCTCAATCTTCAATCCCCAAAAATCAATCTCCAATCCTAGATCCTCAATCCCCAATCCTCAGTCCTTAATCCTCAATCTTCAATCCTCAATCGCCAGTCGTCAATCTTCAATCCTCTATGATCACTCGTCAATCCTCAAGCCTCAGTCCTCAATCCTCAATCCTCAATCCTCAATCCTCATTCTTCAAACCTCAATACCCAATCCTCAATCTTCAATCCTCAATTCTCAATCCTCAATTCTCAATCCTCAATCCTTAATCCTCAGACCTCAAACATGAATATTCAACCCTCAGTCCTCGTCCTCAATCCACAACCCTCAATCCTCAGTCCTCAATATTCAATCATCAATATTCAATCTTCAATCCTCAATCCTCAATCCTCAATCCACAATCCTCAATCCTCAATCCTCAATCTTCAAACCTCAATCCTCATCCTCAATACTCAATCCTCAATCTTCAATCCTCAATACTCAAGCTTCAATCCTCAATCCTCAATCCTCAATCCTCAATCCTCAATCTTCAATCCTTAATACTCAATCTTCAATCCTCAATCCTCAATCCTCAATCCTCAATCCTCATTCTACAATCCTCAATACCCTATACTCAATCTTCAATCCTCAATCCTCAATCCTCAATCCTCAATCCTCAATCCTTATTCTTCAATCCTCAATACCCAATCCTCAATCTTCAATCCTCAATCCTCAATCCTCAGTCCTCAATCCTCAATCCTCATTCTTCAATACTCAATACCCAATCCTCAATCTTCAATCCTCGATCCTCAATCCTGAATTCTCAATCCTCAATCCGCGGTCCTCAACCATCAATCCTAAATCCTCAATGCTCAATAGAATATCCTGAATTCTCAGGATTCTATGCTCAAACCTCAATCCTCAACCCTCAGCCCCCATTCTCAATCCTCAATCCTCAATCCTCAATATTCAATCCCCAATACTCAATCTTGAATCCTCAATCCTCAATCCTCAATACTCAATCCTCAATCCTCTGTCATAAATCCTCAATCTTCAATACTCAATCGTCAATCGTCAGTCCTCAATCCTCAATCCTCAATCCTCAATCCTCATTCTTCAATCCTCAATACCCAATCCTCAATCTTCACTCCTCAATCCTCATTCTTCAATCCTCAATACCCAATCCTCAATACTCAATCTGCAATCCTCAATACTCAATCCTCAATCCTCAATCCTCATTCTTCAATCCACAATACTCAATCCTCAATCCTCAATCCTCAATCCTCAATCCTCATTCTGCAACCCTCAATACCCAATCCTCAATCTTCAACCCTCAGTCCTCAATCATCAATTCTCAATCCTCAATCCTCAATCCTCAGGCCTCAAACATCAATATTCAACCCTCAGTCCTCGTTCTCAATCCACAACCCTCAATCCTCAAACCTCAATCCTCAACCGTCAGTCCTCGTCCTCAATCCTCAACCCTCAATCCTCAATCCTCAATCTTCAATCTTCAACACTCAATCTTCAATCCTCAATACTCAATCCTCAATCCTCAATCCTCAATCCTCAGTCATAAATCCTCAATCTTCAATACTCAATCGTCAACCCTCAGTGCTCAATCCTCAATCCTCAATCCTCGTTCCTCAAACCTCAATCCTCAACCCTCAGTCCTCAACCTCAATTCTCAATTCTCAATCCTCAATCCTCAATCCTCAATCTTCGATCCCCAATAATCAATCTCCAATCCTAGATCCTCAATCCCCAATCCTCAATCCTTAATCCTCAATCTTCAATCCTCAATACTCAATCTTCAATCCTCAATCCTCAATCCTCAATCCTCAATCCTCTGTCCTCAATCCTGAATCCTCAACCTTCAATCCGCAATACTCAATCTGCAATCCTCAATCCTCAATCCTCAATCCTCAATCCTCATTCTTGAATCCTCAATACCCAATCCTCAATCTTCAATCCTCAATCCTCAAACCTCAATCCTCAATCCTCAAGCCTCAGTCCTCAATCCTCAATCCTCAATCCTCAAACCTCAATCCTCAACCGTCAGTCCTCGTCCTCAATCCTCAACCCTCAATCCTCAATCCTCAATCCTCAATCTTCAATCATCAATAATCAATCTTCAATCCTCAATCGTCAATCCTCAATCCTCAATCTTCAATCCTCAATATTCAACACTCAACCCACAACCATCAATCCTCAATACTCAACCATCAATCCTCAATTCTCAATACTCAATAGAACATCCTGAACTCTGATGGTTCAATACTCAATCCAGAATATTCAATAATCAAATTTCAAACCTCAAGCATCAATTCTCAACACTCAATCCTCAACACTCAGTCCTCTCTCTTCAATCCTACATCCTCAACCCTCAATCCTCAAGCGTCAATCCTCAATACTCAATCCTCAATCCTCAATCCTCAATCATCAATCTTCAATCCTCAATACTCAATCTTCAATCCTCAATACTCAATCCTCAATCCTCATTCCTCATTCCTCAATCCTCAATCATCAATCCTCAATCTTCAATACTCAATCCTCAATCCTCAATCCTCAATCCTCAATACTCAACCATCAATCATAAATTCTCAATGCTCAATAGAATATCCTGAATTCTCAGGATTCTATACTCAAACCTCAATCCTCAACCCCTAGCCCTCATTCTCAATCCTCAATCCTCAGTCCTCAATATTCAATCTCCAATACTCAATCTGCAATCCTCAATCCTCAATCCTCAGTCATAAATCCTCAATCTTCAATACTCAATCGTCAATCCTCAGTCCTCAATCCTCAATCCTCAATCCTTGTTCCTCAAACTTCAATCCTCAACCCTCAGTCCTCATCCTCAATTGTCAATTCTCAATCCTCAATCCTCAATCCTCAATCCTCAATCCCCAAAAATCAATCTCCAATCCTAGAACCTCAATCCCCAGTCCTCAGTCCTTAATCCTCAATCTTCAATCCTCAATCGCCAGTCCTCAATCTTCAATCCTCTATGCTCAATCGTCAATCCTCAAGCCTCAGTCCTCAATCCTCAATCCTCAATCCTCAAACCTCAATCCTCAACCGTCAGTCCTCGTCCTCAATCCTCAACCCTCAATCCTCAATCCTCAATCTTCAATCATCAGTACTCAATCTTCAATCCTCAATACTCAATCCTCAATCGACAATCCTCAATCCCCAATCCTCAATCCTCAATGCTCAATCCACAATCCTCAATCCTCAATCCTCTATCCTCAATCTTCAATCCTCGATCCTCAATCCTGAATTCTCAATCCACAATCCTCAATCCTCATTCTTCAATCCTCAATACCCAATCCTCAATCTTCAATCCTCAATCCTCAATCCTCAATCCTCAATCCTCATTCTTCAATACTCAATACCCAATCCTCAATCTTCAATCCTCGATCCTCAATCCTGAATTCTCAATCCTCAATCCGCAGTCCTCAACCATCAATCCTAAATCCTCAATGCTCAATAGAATATCCTGAATTCTCAGGATTCTATACTCAAACCTCAATCCTCAACCCTCAGCCCCCATTCTCAATCCTCAATCCTCAATCCTCAATATTCAATCCCCAATACTCAATCTTGAATCCTCAATCCTCAATCCTCAATACTCAATCCTCAATCCTCTGCCATAAATCCTCAATCTTCAATACTCAATCGTCAATCCTCAGTCCTCAATCCTCAATCCTCAATCCTCAATCCTTATTCTTCAATCCTCAATACCCAATCCTCAATCTTCAATCCTCAATCCTCATTCTTCAATCCTCAATACCCAATCCTCAATACTCAATCTGCAATCCTCAATACTCAATCCTCAATCCTCAATCCTCATTCTTCAATCCTCAATACCCAATCGTCAATCCTCATTCCTCAATCCTCAATCATCAATCCTCAATCTTCAATACTCAATCCTCAATCCTCAATCCTCAATCCTCAATACTCAACCATCAATCATAAATTCTCAATGCTCAATAGAATATCCTGAATTCTCAGGATTCTATACTCAAACCTCAATCCTCAACCCCTAGCCCTCATTCTCAATCCTCAATCCTCAGTCCTCAATATTCAATCTCCAATACTCAATCTTCAATCCTCAATCCTCAATCCTCAATCCTCAATCCTCAATCCTCAGTCATAAATCCTCAATCTTCAATACTCAATCGTCAATCCTCAGTCCTCAATCCTCAATCCTCAATCCTCGTTACTCAAACTTCAATCCTCAACCCTCAGTCCTCATCCTCAATTGTCAATTATCAATCCTCAATCCTCAATCCTCAATCCTCAATCCCCAAAAATCAATCTGCAATCCTAGAACCTCAATCCCCAGTCCTCAGTCCTTAATCCTCAATCTTCAATCCTCAATCGCCAGTCCTCAATCTTCAATCCTCTATGCTCAATCGTCAATCCTCAAGCCTCAGTCCTCAATCCTCAATCCTCAATCCTCAAACCTCAATCCTCAACCGTCAGTCCTCGTCCTCAATCCTCAACCCTCAATCCTCAATCCTCAATCTTCAATCATCAGTACTCAATCTTCAATCCTCAATACTCAATCCTCAATCGACAATCCTCAATCCCCAATCCTCAATCCTCAATGCTCAATCCTCAATCCTCAATCCTCAATCCTCTATCCTCAATCTTCAATCCTCAATACTCAACCTTCAATCCTCAATCCTCAATCCTCAATCCTCAATCCTCAATCCTCAATCCTCAATCCTCAATCCTCAATCCTCATTCTTCAATCCTCAATACCCAATCCTCAATCCTCAATCCTCAATCCTCAACCATCAATCCTAAATTCTCAATGCTCAATAGAATATCCTGAATTCTCAGGATTCTATACTCAAACCTCAATCCTCAACCCTCAGCCCTCATTCTCAATCCTCAATCCTCAATCCTCAATATTCAATCCCCAATACTCAAACTTCAATCCTCAACACTCAATCCTCAATCCTCAATCATCAATCCTCAGTTATAAATCCTCAATCTTCAATACTCAATCGTAAATCCTCAGTCCTCAATCCTCAATCCTCAATCCTCGTACCTCAAACCTCAATCCTCAACCCTCAGTCCTCATCCTCAATTCTCAATTAGCAATCCTCAATCCTCAATCCTCAATCTTCAATCCCCAAAAATCAATCTCCAATCCTAGATCCTCAATCCCCAATCCTCAGTCCTTAATCCTCAATCTTCAATCCTCAATCGCCAGACCTCAATCTTCAATCCTCTATGATCAATCGTCAATCCTCAAGCCTCAGTCCTCAATCCTCAATCCTCAATCCTCAATCCTCATTCTTCAAACCTCAATACCCAATCCTCAATCTTCAATCCTCAATTCTCAATCCTCAATTCTCAATCCTCAATCCTTAATCCTCAGACCTCAAACATCAATATTCAACCCTCAGTCCTCGTCCTCAATCCACAACACTCAATCCTCAGTCCTCAATATTCAATCATCAATATCCAATCTTCAATCCTCAATCCTCAATCCTCAATCCTCAATCCTCAATCCTCAATCTTCAAACCTCAATCCTCATCCTCAATACTCAATCCTCAATCTTCAATCCTCAATACTCAAGCTTCAATCCTCAATCCTCAATCCTCAATCCTCAATCCTCAATCTTCAATCCTTAATACTCAATCTTCAATCCTCAATCCTCAATCCTCAATCCTCAATCCTCATTCTACAATCCTCAATACCCAATACTCAATTTTCAATCCTCAATCCTCAATCCTCAATCCTCAATCCTCAATCCTCATTCTTCAATCCTCAATACCCAATCCTCAATCTTCAATCCTCAATCCTCAATCCTCAATCCTCAATCCTCAATCCTCATTCTTCAATACTCAATACCCAATCCTCAATCTTCAATCCTCGATCCTCAATCCTGAATTCTCAATCCTCAATCCGCAGTCCTCAACCATCAATCCTAAATTCTCAATGCTCAATATAATATCCTGAATTCTCAGGATTCTATACTCAAACCTCAATCCTCAACCCTCAGCCCCCATTCTCAATCCTCAATCCTCAATCCTCAATATTCAATCCCCAATACTCAATCTTGAATCCTCAATCCTCAATCCTCAATACTCAATCCTCAGTCCTCATCCTCATTTCTCAATTAGCAATCCTCAATCCTCAATCCTCAATCTTCAATCCCCAAAAATCAATCTCCAATCCTAGATCCTCAATCCCCAATCCTCAGTCCTTAATCCTCAATCTTCAATCCTCAATCGCCAGTCGTCAATCTTCAATCCTCTATGATCACTCGTCAATCCTCAAGCCTCAGTCCTCAATCCTCACTCCTCAATCCTCAATCCTCATTCTTCAAACCTCAATACCCAATCCTCAATCTTCAATCCTCAATTCTCAATCCTCAATTCTCAATCCTCAATCCTTAATCCTCAGACCTCAAACATGAATATTCAACCCTCAGTCCTCGTCCTCAATCCACAACCCTCAATCCTCAGTCCTCAATATTCAATCATCAATATTCAATCTTCAATCCTCAATCCTCAATCCTCAATCCACAATCCTCAATCCTCAATCCTCAATCTTCAAACCTCAATCCTCATCCTCAATACTCAATCCTCAATCTTCAATCCTCAATACTCAAGCTTCAATCCTCAATCCTCAATCCTCAATCCTCAATCCTCAATCTTCAATCCTTAATACTCAATCTTCAATCCTCAATCCTCAATCCTCAATCCTCAATCCTCATTCTACAATCCTCAATACCCTATACTCAATCTTCAATCCTCAATCCTCAATCCTCAATCCTCAATCCTCAATCCTTATTCTTCAATCCTCAATACCCAATCCTCAATCTTCAATCCTCAATCCTCAATCCTCAGTCCTCAATCCTCAATCCTCATTCTTCAATACTCAATACCCAATCCTCAATCTTCAATCCTCGATCCTCAATCCTGAATTCTCAATCCTCAATCCGCGGTCCTCAACCATCAATCCTAAATCCTCAATGCTCAATAGAATATCCTGAATTCTCAGGATTCTATGCTCAAACCTCAATCCTCAACCCTCAGCCCCCATTCTCAATCCTCAATCCTCAATCCTCAATATTCAATCCCCAATACTCAATCTTGAATCCTCAATCCTCAATCCTCAATACTCAATCCTCAATCCTCTGTCATAAATCCTCAATCTTCAATACTCAATCGTCAATCGTCAGTCCTCAATCCTCAATCCTCAATCCTCAATCCTCATTCTTCAATCCTCAATACCCAATCCTCAATCTTCACTCCTCAATCCTCATTCTTCAATCCTCAATACCCAATCCTCAATACTCAATCTGCAATCCTCAATACTCAATCCTCTATCCTCAATCCTCAATCATCAATCTTCAATCCTCAATACTCAATCTTCAATCCTCAATACTCAATCCTCAATCCTCATTCCTCATTCCTCAATCCTCAATCATCAATCCTCAATCTTCAATACTCAATCCTCAATCCTCAATCCTCAATCCTCAATACTCAACCATCAATCATAAATTCTCAATGCTCAATAGAATATCCTGAATTCTCAGGATTCTATACTCAAACCTCAATCCTCAACCCCTAGCCCTCATTCTCAATCCTCAATCCTCAGTCCTCAATATTCAATCTCCAATACTCAATCTGCAATCCTCAATCCTCAATCCTCAGTCATAAATCCTCAATCTTCAATACTCAATCGTCAATCCTCAGTCCTCAATCCTCAATCCTCAATCCTTGTTCCTCAATCTTCAATCCTCAATCGCCAGTCCTCAATCTTCAATCCTCTATGCTCAATCGTCAATCCTCAAGCCTCAGTCCTCAATCCTCAATCCTCAATCCTCAAACCTCAATCCTCAACCGTCAGTCCTCGTCCTCAATCCTCAACCCTCAATCCTCAATCCTCAATCTTCAATCATCAGTACTCAATCTTCAATCCTCAATACTCAATCCTCAATCGACAATCCTCAATCCCCAATCCTCAATCCTCAATGCTCAATCCACAATCCTCAATCCTCAATCCTCTATCCTCAATCTTCAATCCTCGATCCTCAATCCTGAATTCTCAATCCACAATCCTCAATCCTCATTCTTCAATCCTCAATACCCAATCCTCAATCTTCAATCCTCAATCCTCAATCCTCAATCCTCAATCCTCATTCTTCAATACTCAATACCCAATCCTCAATCTTCAATCCTCGATCCTCAATCCTGAATTCTCAATCCTCAATCCGCAGTCCTCAACCATCAATCCTAAATCCTCAATGCTCAATAGAATATCCTGAATTCTCAGGATTCTATACTCAAACCTCAATCCTCAACCCTCAGCCCCCATTCTCAATCCTCAATCCTCAATCCTCAATATTCAATCCCCAATACTCAATCTTGAATCCTCAATCCTCAATCCTCAATACTCAATCCTCAATCCTCTGCCATAAATCCTCAATCTTCAATACTCAATCGTCAATCCTCAGTCCTCAATCCTCAATCCTCAATCCTCAATCCTTATTCTTCAATCCTCAATACCCAATCCTCAATCTTCAATCCTCAATCCTCATTCTTCAATCCTCAATACCCAATCCTCAATACTCAATCTGCAATCCTCAATACTCAATCCTCAATCCTCAATCCTCATTCTTCAATCCTCAATACCCAATCCTCAATCTTCAATCCTCAATCCTCAATCAACAATCCTCAACCTTCAATACTCATTCCTCAATCCTCAATCCCCAATTCTCAATCTTCAACCATCAATCCTCATTGTCCAACACTGAATCCTCAATCCTCAGTCCTCAATACTCAATCCTCAGTACTCAATCCTCAACCCTCAATCTTCAATCCACAATACTCAATCCTCAATCCTCAATCCTCAATCCTCAATCCTCATTCTTCAATCCTCAATACCCAATCCTCAATCTTCAACCCTCAGTCCTTAATCATCAATTCTCAATCCTCAATCCTCAATCCTCAGGCGTCAAACACCAATATTCAACCCTCAGTCCTCGTTCTCAATCCACAACCCTCAAACCTCAAACCTCAACCCTCAACCGTCAGTCCTCGTCCTCAATCCTCAACCCTCAATCCTCAATCCTCAATCTTCAATCTTCGATACTCAATCTTCAATCCTCAATACTCAATCCTCAATAATCAATCCTCAATCCTCAGTCCTCAATCCTGAATCATCAACCTTCAATCCTCAATACTCAATCTGCAATCCTCAATACTCAATCCTCAGTCCTCAATCCTCATTCTTCAATCCTCAATACCCAATCCTCAATCTTCAATCCTCAATCCTCAATCATCAATTCCCAATCCTCAATCCTCTATCCTCAGAACTCAAACATCAATATTCGACCCTCAGTCCTCGTCCTCAATCCACAACCCTCAATACTCAATCCTCAATCTTCAATCATCAATATTCAATCATCAATCCTCAATCCTCAGTCCTCAATCCTCAATCCTCAATCCTCAAACCTCAATCCTCAATCCTCAGCCCTCAATCCTCAATCCTCAATCTTCAATCCTCAATACTCAATCTTCAATCCTCAATCATCAATTCTCAATTGTCAATCCTCAATATTCAATCATCAATACTCAATCTTCAATCCTCAATCTTCAATCCTCAATACTCAATCTTCAATCCTCAACCCTCAGTCTTCATCCTCAATTCTCAATTCTCAATCCTGAATCCTCAATCCTCAATCCTCAATCCTCAATCCTCAATCATGAATAACCAATCTCCAATCCTACATCCTCAATCCCCAATCCTCAGTCCTTAATCCTCAATATTCAATCCTCAATCGCCAGTCCTCAATCTTCAATCCTCAATCCTCAATCCTCAATCCTCAATCCTCAATCCTCAATCCTCAATCCTCATTCTTCAATCCCCAATACCCAAACCTCAACTTCAATCCTCAATCCTCAATCCTGAATTCTAAATCCTCAATCCTCAGTCCTCAGTCCTCAAACCTCAGTCCTCAACCCTCAGCCCTCATACTCAATCCTCAATGCTCAATCCTCAGCCCTCAGTCCTCAAACCTCAATGCTCAATCCTCAATCCCCAATTCTCAATTCTCAATCCTCAATCCTCATTCTTCAATCCTCAATACCCAATCCTCAATCTTCAACCCTCAGTGCTCAATCATCAATTCTCAATCCTCAGTCCTCAATCCTCAGGCCCCAAACATCAATATTCAACCCTCAGTCCTCGTTCTCAATCCACAACCCTCAATCCTCAAACCTCAATCCTCAACCGTCAGTCCTCGTCCTCAATCCTCAATGCTCAATCCTCAATCCCCAATCTTCAACCTTCAATACTCAATCTTCAATCCTCAATACTCAATCCTCAATCCTCAATCCTCAATCCTCTGTCATAAATCCTCAATCTTCAATACTCAATCGACAACCCTCAGTCCTCAATCCTCAATCCTCAATCCTCGTTCCTCAAACCTCAATCCTCAACCCTCAGTCCTCATCCTCAATTCTCAATTCTCAATCCTCAATCCTCAATCCTCAATCTTCAATCCCCAATAATCAATCTCCAATCCTAGATGCTCAATCCCCAATCCTCAATCCTTAATCCTCAATCTTCAATCCTCAGTACTCAATCTTCAATCCTCAATCCTCAATCCTCAATCCTCAATCCTCTGTCCTCAATCCTGAATCCTCAACCTTCAATCCTCAATACTCAATCTGCAATCCTCAATCCTCAATCCTCAATCCTCAATCCTCATTCTTCAATCCTCAATACTCAATCGTCAATCCTCAGTCCTCAATCCTCAATCCTCAATCCTCGTTCCTCAAACCTCAATCCTCAACCCTCAGTCCTCATCCTCAATTCTCAATTAGCAATCCTCAATCCTCAATCCTCAGTCTTCAATCCCCAAAAATCAATCTCCAATCCTAGATCCTCAGTCCCCAATCCTCAGTCCTTAATCCTCAATCTTCAATCCTCAATCGCCAGTCCTCAATCTTCAATCCTCTATGATCAATCGTCAATCCTCAAGCCTCAGTCCTCAATCCTCAATCCTCAATCCTCAATCCTCATTCTTCAAACCTCAATACCCAATCCTCAATCTTCAATCCTCAATTCTCAATCCTCAATTCTCAACCCTCAATCCTTAATCCTCAGACCTCAAACATCAATATTCAACCCTCAATCCTCAGTCCTCAATATTCAATCATCAATATTCAATCTTCAATCCTCAATCCTCAATCCTCAATCCTCAAACCTCAATCCTCAATCCTCAATCTTCAAACCTCAATCCTCATCCTCAATACTCAATCCTCAATCTTCAATCCTCAATACTCAAGCTTCAATCCTCAATCCTCAATCCTCAATCCTCAATCCTCAATCTTCAATCCTTAATACTCAATCTTCAATCCTCAATCCTCAATCCTCAATCCTCAATCCTCATTCTACAATCCTCAATACCCAATACTCAATCTTCAATCCTCAATCCTCAATCCTCAATCCTCAATCCTCAATCCTCATTCTTCAATCCTCAATACCCAATCCTCAATCTTCAATCCTCAATCCTCAATCCTCACTCCTCAATCCTCAATCCTCATTCTTCAATACCCAATACCCAATCCTCAATCTTCAATCCTCGATCCTCAATCCTGAATTCTCAATCCTCAATCCTCAATCCGCAGTCCTCAACCATCAATCCTAAATTCTCAATGCTCAATAGAATATCCTGAATTCTCAGGATTCTATACTCAAACCTCAATCCTCAACCCTCAGCCCCGATTCTCAATCCTCAATCCTCAATCCTCAATATTCAATCCCCAATACTCAATCTTGAATCCTCAATCCTCAATCCTCAATACTCAATCCTCAATCCTCAGTCATAAATCCTCAATCTTCAATACTCAATCGTCAATCCTCAATCCTCAATCCTCAATCCTCAATCCTCAATCCTCATTCTTCAATCCTCAATACCCAATCCTCAATCTTCAATCCTCAATCCTCATTCTTCAATCCTCAATACCCAATCCTCAATCTTCAACCCTCAATCCTCTATCCTCAATCCTCAATTCTCAATTATAATTCTTCAATCCTCAATTCCCAAACCTCAATCTTCAATTCTCAATCCTCAATCCTCAATCAGCAATCCTCAATCTTCAATACTCATACCTCAATCCTCAATCCCCAATCCTCAATCTTCAACCATCAATCCTCATTGTCCAACACTGAATCCTCAATCCTCAGTCCTCAATACTCAATCCTCAGTACTCAATCCACAACCCTCAATCTTCAATCCACAATACTCAGTCTTCAATCCTCAATCCTCAATCCTCAATCCTTAACCCTCAATCCTCATTCTTCAATCCTCAATACCCAATCCTCAATCTTCAACCCTCAGTCCTCAATCATCAATTCTCAATCCTCAATCCTCAATCCTCAGGCCTCAAACATCAATATTAAACCCTCAGTCCTCGTTCTCAATCCACAACCCTCAAACCTCAAACCTCAATCCTCAACCGTCAGTCCTCGTCCTCAATCCTCAACCCTCAATCCTCAATCCTCAATCTTCAATCTTCAATACTCAATCTTCAAACCTCAATACTCAATCCTCAATCCTCAATACTCAATCCTCAGTCCTCAATCCTGAATCCTCAACCTTCAATCCTCAATACTCAATCTGCAATCCTCAATACTCAATCCTCAATCCTCAATCCTCAATCCTCATTCTTCAATCCTCAATACCCAATCCTCAATCTTCAATCCTCAATCCTCAATCATCAATCCTCAATCTTCAATACTCATTCCTCAATCCTCAATCCCCAATTCTCAATCTTCAACCATCAATCCTCATTGTCCAACACTGAATCCTCAATCCTCAGTCCTCAATACTCAATCCTCAGTACTAAATCCACAACCCTCAATCTTCAATCCACAATACTCAATCTTCAATCCTCAATCCTCAATCCTCAATCCTCAATCCTCAATCCTCATTCTTCAATCCTCAATACCCAATCCTCAATCTTCAACCCTCAGTCCTCAATCATCAATTCTCAATCCTCAATCCTCAATCCTCAGGCCTCGAACATCAATATTCAACCCTCAGTCCTCGTTCTCAATCCACAACCCTCAAACCTCAAACCTCAATCCTCAACCGTCAGTCCTCGTCCTCAACCCTCAACCCTCAATCCTCAATCCTCATTCTTCAATCCTCAATACCCAATCCTCAATCTTCAATCCTCGATCCTCAATCCTGAATTCTCAATCCTCAATCCTCAGTCCTCAGCCATCAATCCTAAATCCTCAATGCTCAATAGAATATCCTGAATTCTCAGTATTCTATTCTCAAACCTCAATCCTCAAACCTCAATCCTCAATCCTCAACCCTCAATCCTCAATCCTCAATCTTCAATCCTCAATACTCAATCCTCAATACTCAATCATCAATTCTCAATTCTCAATCCTCAATATTCAATCATCAATACTCAATCTTCAATCCTCAATCTTCAATCCTCAATACTCAATCTTCAATCCTCAACCCTCAGTCTTCATCCTCAATTCTCAATTCTCAATCCTGAATCCTCAATCCTCAATCCTCAATCCTCAATCCTCAATCATGAATAACCAATCTCCAATCCTACATCCTCAATCCCCAATCCTCAGTCCTTAATCCTCAATATTCAATCCTCAATCGCCAGTCCTCAATCTTCAATCCTCAATCCTCAATCCTCAATCCTCAATCCTCAATCCTCAATCCTCAATCCTCATTCTTCAATCCTCAATACCCAAACCTCAATCTTCAATCCTCAATCCTCAATCCTGAATTCTCAATTCTCAATCCTCAGTCCTCAGTCCTCAAACCTCAGTCCTCAACCCTCAGCCCTCATACTCAATCCTCAATCCTCAATCCTCAGCCCTCAGTCCTCAAACCTCAATGCTCAATCCTCAATCCCCAATCCTCAATCCTCAATCCTCAATCCTCATTCTTCAATCCTCAATACCCAATCCTCAATCTTCAACCCTCAGTCCTCAATCATCAATTCTCAATCCTCAATCCTCAATCTTCAATACTCAATCGTCAATCCTCAGTCCTCAATCCTCAATCCTCAATCCTCGTTCCTCAAACCTCAATCCTCAACCCTCAGTCCACATCCTCAATTCTCAATTCTCAATCCTCAATCCTCAATCCTCTATCTTCAATCCCCAATAATCAATCTCCAATCCTAGATCCTCAATCCCCAATCCTCAATCCTTAATCCTCAATCTTCAATCCTCAATACTCAATCTTCAATCCTCAATCCTCAATCCTCAATCCTCAGTCCTCAATCCTCAGTCCTCAATCCTGAATCCTCAACCTTCAATCCTCAATACTCAATCTGCAATCCTCAATACTCAATCCTCAATCCTCAATCCTCATTCTTCAATCCTCAATACCCAATCCTCAATCTTCAATCCTCAATCCTCAATCCTCAATCATCAATTCTCAATCCTGAATCCTCAATCCTCAGACCTCAAACATAAATATTCAACCCTCAGTACTCGTCCTCAATCCACAACCCTTAATACTCAATCCTCAATCTTCAATCATCAATATTCAATCTTCAATCCTCAATCCTCAATCGTCAATCCTCAATCCTCAATCCTCAAACCTCTATCCTCAGTCCTCAGCCCTCAATCCTCAATCCTCAATCTTCAATCCTCAATACTCAATCCTCAATCCTCAATCATCAATTCTCAATTCTCAATCCTCAATATTCAATCATCAATACTCAATCTTCAATCGTCAATCTTCAATCCTCAATACTCAATCTTCAATCCTCAACCCTCAGTCTTCATCCTCAATTCTCAATTCTCAATCCTCAATCCTCAATCTTCAATCCTCAATCCTCAATCATGAATAACCAATCTCCTATCCTACATCCTCAATCCCCCATCCTCAGTCCTTAATCCTCAATATTCAATCCTCAATCGCCAGTCCTCAATCTTCAATCCTCAATCCTCAATCCTCAATCCTCAATCCTCAATCCTCAATCCTCAATCCTCAATCCTCAATCCTCAATCCTCATTCTTCAATAATCAATCTTCAATCCTCAATCATCAATCCTCAATCCTCAATCTTCAATCTTCAATCCTCAATACTCAATCTTCAACCCTCAATCCTCAATCCTCAATCCTCAATCCTCAATCCTCAATCCTGAATCCTCAATCTTCAATCCTCAATACTCAATCTGCAATCCTCAATCCTCAATTCTCAATCCTCATTCCTCATTCTTCAATCCTCAATACCCAATCCTCAATCTTCAACCCTCAGTCCTCAATCATCAATTCTCAATCCTCAATCCTCAATCCTCAGGCCTCAAACATCAATTTTCAACCCTCAGTCCTCGTTCTCAATCCACAACCCTCAATCCTCAAACCTCAATCCTCAACCGTCAGTTCTCGTCCTCAATCCTCAACCCTCAATCCTCAATCCTCAATCTTCAATCTTCAATACTCAATCTTCAATCCTCAATACTCAATCCTCAATCCTCAATCCTCAATCCTCAGTCATAAATCCTCAATCTTCAATACTCAATCGTCAACCCTCAGTGCTCAATCCTCAATCCTCAATCCTCGTTCCTCAAACCTCAATCCTCAACCCTCAGTCCTCATCCTCAATTCTCAATTCTCAATCCTCAATCCTCAATCCTCAACCTTCAATACCCAATAATCAATCTCCAATCCTAGATCCTCAATCCCCAATCCTCAATCCTTAATCCTCAATCTTCAATCCTCAATACTCAATCTTCAATCCTCAATCCTCAATCATCAATCCTCAATCCTCAATCTTCAATCCTCAATATTCAACACTCAACCCACAACCATCAATCCTCAATACTCAACCATCAATCCTCAATTCTCGATACTCAATAGAACATCCTGAACTCTGATGGTTCAATACTCAATCCAGAATATTCAATAATCAAATTTCAAACCTCAAGCATCAATTCTCAACACTCAATCCTCAACACTCAGTCCTCTCTCTTCAATCCTACATCCTCAACCCTCAATCCTCAAGCGTCAATCCTCAATACTCAATCCTCAATCCTCAATCCTCAATCATCAATCTTCAATCCTCAATACTCAATCTTCAATCCTCAATACTCAATCCTCAATCCTCATTCCTCAATCCTCAATCATCAATCCTCAATCTTCAATACTCAATCCTCAATCCTCAATCCTCAATCCTCAATACTCAACCATCAATCATAAATTCTCAATGCTCAATAGAATATCCTGAATTCTCAGGATTCTATACTCAAACCTCAATCCTCAACCCCTAGCCCTCATTCTCAATCCTCAATCCTCAGTCCTCAATATTCAATCTCCAATACTCAATCTTCAATCCTCAACCGTCAGTCCTCGTCCTCAATCCTCAACCCTCAATCCTCAATCCTCAATCCTCAATCTTCAATCATCAATAATCAATCTTCAATCCTCAATCATCAATCCTCAATCCTCAATCTTCAATCCTCAATATTCAACACTCAACCCACAACCATCAATCCTCAATACTCAACCATCAATCCTCAATTCTCGATACTCAATAGAACATCCTGAACTCTGATGGTTCAATACTCAATCCAGAATATTCAATAATCAAATTTCAAACCTCAAGCATCAATTCTCAACACTCAATCCTCAACACTCAGTCCTCTCTCTTCAATCCTACATCCTCAACCCTCAATCCTCAAGCGTCAATCCTCAATACTCAATCCTCAATCCTCAATCCTCAATCCTCAATCCTCAATCCTCAGTCATAAATCCTCAATCCTCAATCCTCAATCTTCAATCATCAGTACTCAATCTTCAATCCTCAATACTCAATCCTCAATCGACAATCCTCAATCCCCAATCCTCAATCCTCAATGCTCAATCCTCAATCCTCAGTCCTCAATCCTCTATCCTCAATCTTCAATCCTCAATACTCAACCTTCAATCCTCAATCCTCAATCCTCAATCCACAATCCTCAATCCCCAATCTTCAATCCTCATTCTTCAATCCTCAATACCCAATCCTCAATCTTCAATCCTCGATCCTCAATCCTGAATTCTCAATCCTCAATCCTCAATCCTCAACCATCAATCCTAAATTCTCAATGCCCAATAGAATATCCTGAATTCTCAGGATTCTATACTCAAACCTCAATCCTCAACCCTCAGCCCTCATTCTCAATCCTCATCCCTCAATCCTCAATATTCAATCCCCAATACTCAATCTTCAATCCTCAATCCTCAATCCTCAATCCTCAATCCTCAATCCTCAGTCATAAATCCTCAATCTTCAATACTCAATCGTCAATCCTCAGTCCTCAATCCTCAATCCTCAATCCTCGTTCCTCAAACCTCAATCCTCAACCCTCAGTCCTCATCCTCAATTCTCAATTAGCAATCCTCAATCCTCAATCCTCAATCTTCAATCCCCAAAAATCAATCTCCAATCCTAGATCCTCAATCCCCAATCCTCAGTCCTTAATCCTCAATCTTCAATCCTCAATCGCCAGACCTCAATCTTCAATCCTCTATGATCAATCGTCAATCCTCAAGCCTCAGTCCTCAATCCTCAATCCTCAATCCTCAATCCTCATTCCTCAAACCTCAATACCCAATCCTCAATCTTCAATCCTCAATTCTCAATCCTCAATTCTCAATCCTCAATCCTTAATCCTCAGACCTCAAACATCAATATTCAACCCTCAGTCCTCGTCCTCAATCCACAACACTCAATCCTCAGTCCTCAATATTCAATCATCAATATTCAATCTTCAATCCTCAATCCTCAGTCCTCAATCCTCAATCCTCAATCCTCAATCCTCAATCCTCAATCCTCAATCCTCATTCTTCAATCCTCAATACCCAAACCTCAATCTTCAATCCTCAATCCTCAATCCTGAATTCTCAATTCTCAATCCTCAGTCCTCAGTCCTCAAACCTCAGTCCTCAACCCTCAGCCCTCATACTCAATCCTCAATCCTCAATCCTCAGCCCTCAGTCCTCAAACCTCAATGCTCAATCCTCAATCCCCAATCCTCAATCCTCAATCCTCAATCCTCATTCTTCAATCCTCAATACCCAATCCTCAATCTTCAACCCTAAGTCCTCAATCATCAATTCTCAATCCTCAATCCTCAATCCTCAGGCCTCAAACATCAATATTCAACCATCAGTCCTCGTTCTCAATCCTCAACCCTCAATCCTCAAACCTCAATCCTCAACCGTCAGTCCTCGTCCTCAATCCTCAACGCTCAATCCTCAATCCCCAATCTTCAACCTTCAATACTCAATCTTCAATCCTCAATACTCAATCCTCAATCCTCAATCCTCAATCCTCTGTCATAAATCCTCAATCTTCAATACTCAACCGACAACCCTCAGTCCTCAATCCTCAATCCTCAATCTTCGTTCCTCAAACCTGAATCCTCAACCCTCAGTCCTCATCCTCAATTCTCAATTCTCAATCCTCAATCCTCAATCCTCAATCTTCAATCCCCAATAATCAATCTCCAATCCTAGATCCTCAATCCCCAACCCCCAAACCTTAATCCTCAATCTTCAATCCTCAATACTCAATCTTCAATCCTCAATCCTCAATCCTCAATCCTCAATCCTCTGTCCTCAATCCTGAATCCTCAACCTTCAATCCTCAATACTCAATCTGCAATCCTCAATCCTCAATCCTCAATCCTCAATCCTCATTCTTCAATCCTCAATACCCAATCCTCAATCTTCAATCCTCAACCCTCAATCATCAATTCTCAACCCTCAATCCTCAATCCTCAGACCTCAAACATCAATATTCAACCCTCAGTCCTCGTCCTCAATCCACAACCCTTAATACTCAATCCTCAATCTTCAATCATCAATATTCAATCTTCAATCCTCAATCCTCAATCCTCAATCCTCAATCCTCAATCCTCAAACCTCAATCCTCAATCCTCAAACCTCAGTCCTCAATCCTCAATCCTCAATCCTCAAACCTCAATCCTCAACCGTCAGTCCTCGTCCTCAATCCTCAACCCTCAATCCTCAATCCTCAATCCTCAATCTTCAATCATCAATAATCAATCTTCAATCCTCAATCATCAATCCTCAATCCTCAATCTTCAATCCTCAATATTCAACACTCAACCCTCAACCATCAATCCTCAATACTCAACCATCAATCCTCAATTCTCAATACTCAATAGAACATCCTGAACTCTGATGGTTCAATACTCAATCCAGAATATTCAATAATCAAATTTCAAACCTCAATGATCAGTTCTCAACACTCAATCCGCAACACTCAGTCCTCTCTCTTCAATCCTACATCCTCAACCCTCAATCCTCAAGCGTCAATCCTCAATACTCAATCCCCAATCTTCAATCCTCAATCCTCAATCCTCAATCCTCAATCCTCAATCCTCAGTCCTCAATCCTGAATCCTCAACCTTCAATCCTCAATACTCAATCTGCAATCCTCAATACTCAATCCTCAATCCTCAATCCTCAATCGTCAATCCTCAATCCTCAATCCTCAAACCTCTATCCTCAGTCCTCAGCCCTCAATCCTCAATCCTCAAAACTCAATCCTCAATCCTCAGTCCTCAATCCTGAATCCTCAACCTTCAATCCTCAGTACTCAATCTGCAATCCTCAATACTCAATCCTCAATCCTCAATCCTCAATCCTCAGTCATAAATCCTCAACCTTCAATACTCAATCGTCAATCCTCAGGCCTCAATCCTCAATCCTCAATCCTCGTTCCTCAAACCTCAATCCTCAACCCTCAGTCCACATCCTCAATTCTCACTTCTCAATCCTCAATCCTCGATCCTCTATCTTCAATCCCCAATAATCAATCTCCAATCCTAGATCCTCAATCCCCAATCCTCAATCCTTAATCCTCAATCTTCAATCCTCAATACTCAATCTTCAATCCTCAATCCTCAATCCTCAATCCTCAATCCTCAATCCTCAGTCCTCAATCCTGAATCCTCAACCTTCAATCCTCAATACTCAATCTGCAATCCTCAATACTCAATCCTCAATCCTCAATCCTCATTCTTCAATCCTCAATACCCAATCCTCAATCTTCAATCCTCAATCCTCAATCCTCAATCATCAATTCTCAATCCTCAATCCTCAATCCTCAGACCTCAAACATAAATATTCAACCCTCAGTCCTCGTCCTCAATCCACAACCCTCAATCCTCAATCCTCAATCCTCAATCCTCATTCTTCAAACCTCAATACCCAATCCTCAATCTTCAATCCTCAATTCTCAATCCTCAATTCTCAACCCTCAATCCTTAATCGTCAGACCTCAAACATCAATATTCAACCCTCAATCCTCAGTCCTCAATATTCAATCATCAATATTCAATCTTCAATCCTCAATCCTCAATCCTCAATCCTCAAACCTCAATCCTCAATCCTCAATCTTCAAACCTCAATCCTCATCCTCAATACTCAATCCTCAATCTTCAATCCTCAATACTCAAGCTTCAATCCTCAATCCTCAATCCTCAATCCTCAATCCTCAATCTTCAATCCTTAATACTCAATCTTCAATCCTCAATCCTCAATCCTCAATCCTCAATCCTCATTCTACAATCCTCAATACCCAATACTCAATCTTCAATCCTCAATCCTCAATCCTCAATCCTCAATCCTCAATCCACATTCTTCAATCCTCAATACCCAATCCTCAATCTTCAATCCTCAATCCTCAATCCTCACTCCTCAATCCTCAATCCTCATTCTTCAATACCCAATACCCAATCCTCAATCTTCAATCCTCGATCCTCAATCCTGAATTCTCAATCCTCAATCCTCAATCCGCAGTCCTCAACCATCAATCCTAAATTCTCAATGCTCAATAGAATATCCTGAATTCTCAGGATTCTATACTCAAACCTCAATCCTCAACCCTCAGCCCCGATTCTCAATCCTCAATCCTCAATCCTCAATATTCAATCCCCAATACTCAATCTTGAATCCTCAATCCTCAATCCTCAATACTCAATCCTCAATCCACAGTCATAAATCCTCAATCTTCAATACTCAATCGTCAATCCTCAATCCTCAATCCTCAATCCTCAATCCTCAATCCTCATTCTTCAATCCTCAATACCCAATCCTCAATCTTCAATCCTCAATCCTCATTCTTCAATCCTCAATACCCAATCCTCAATCTTCAACCCTCAATCCTCTATCCTCAATCCTCAATTCTCAATTATAATTCTTCAATCCTCAATTCCCAAACCTCAATCTTCAATTCTCAATCCTCAATCCTCAATCAGCAATCCTCAATCTTCAATACTCATACCTCAATCCTCAATCCCCAATCCTCAATCTTCAACCATCAATCCTCATTGTCCAACACTGAATCCTCAATCCTCAGTCCTCAATACTCAATCCTCAGTACTCAATCCACAACCCTCAATCTTCAATCCACAATACTCAGTCTTCAATCCTCAATCCTCAATCCTCAATCCTCAACCCTCAATCCTCATTCTTCAATCCTCAATACCCAATCCTCAATCTTCAACCCTCAGTCCTCAATCATCAATTCTCAATCCTCAATCCTCAATCCTCAGGCCTCAAACATCAATATTCAACCCTCAGTCCTCGTTCTCAATCCACAACCCTCAAACCTCAAACCTCAATCCTCAACCGTCAGTCCTCGTCCTCAATCCTCAACCCTCAATCCTCAATCCTCAATCTTCAATCTTCAATACTCAATCTTCGAACCTCAATACTCAATCCTCAATCCTCAATACTCAATCCTCAGTCCTCAATCCTGAATCCTCAACCTTCAATCCTCAATACTCAATCTGCAATCCTCAATACTCAATCCTCAATCCTCAATCCTCATTCTTCAATCCTCAATACCCAATCCTCAATCTTCAATCCTCAATCCTCAATCATCAATCCTCAATCTTCAATACTCATTCCTCAATCCTCAATCCCCAATTCTCAATCTTCAACCATCAATCCTCATTGTCCAACACTGAATCCTCAATCCTCAGTCCTCAATACTCAATCCTCAGTACTAAATCCACAACCCTCAATCTTCAATCCACAATACTCAATCTTCAATCCTCAATCCTCAATCCTCAATCCTCAATCCTCAATCCTCATTCTTCAATCCTCAATACCCAATACTCAATCTTCAACCCTCAGTCCTCAATCCTGAATTCTCAATCCTCAATCCTCAATCCTCAGGCCTCGAACATCAATATTCAACCCTCAGTCCTCGTTCTCAATCCACAACCCTCAAACCTCAAACCTCAATCCTCAACCGTCAGTCCTCGTCCTCAACCCTCAACCCTCAATCCTCAATCCTCATTCTTCAATCCTCAATACCCAATCCTCAATCTTCAATCCTCGATCCTCAATCCTGAATTCTCAATCCTCAATCCTCAGTCCTCAGCCATCAATCCTAAATCCTCAATGCTCAATAGAATATCCTGAATTCTCAGTATTCTATTCTCAAACCTCAATCCTCAAACCTCAATCCTCAATCCTCAACCCTCAATCCTCAATCCTCAATCTTCAATCCTCAATACTCAATCCTCAATACTCAATCATCAATTCTCAATTCTCAATCCTCAATATTCAATCATCAATACTCAATCTTCAATCCTCAATCTTCAATCCTCAATACTCAATCTTCAATCCTCAACCCTCAGTCTTCATCCTCAATTCTCAATTCTCAATCCTGAATCCTCAATCCTCAATCCTCAATCCTCAATCCTCAATCATGAATAACCAATCTCCAATCCTACATCCTCAATCCCCAATCCTCAGTCCTTAATCCTCAATATTCAATCCTCAATCGCCAGTCCTCAATCTTCAATCCTCAATCCTCAATCCTCAATCCTCAATCCTCAATCCTCAATCCTCAATCCTCATTCTTCAATCCTCAATACCCAAACCTCAATCTTCAATCCTCAATCCTCAATCCTGAATTCTCAATTCTCAATCCTCAGTCCTCAGTCCTCAAACCTCAGTCCTCAACCCTCAGCCCTCATACTCAATCCTCAATCCTCAATCCTCAGCCCTCAGTCCTCAAACCTCAATGCTCAATCCTCAATCCCCAATCCTCAATCCTCAATCCTCAATCCTCATTCTTCAATCCTCAATACCCAATCCTCAATCTTCAACCCTCAGTCCTCAATCATCAATTCTCAATCCTCAATCCTCAATCTTCAATACTCAATCGTCAATCCTCAGTCCTCAATCCTCAATCCTCAATCCTCAAACCTCAGTCCTCAATCCTCAATCCTCAATCCTCAAACCTCAATCCTCAACCGTCAGTCCTCGTCCTCAATCCTCAACCCTCAATCCTCAATCCTCAATCCTCAATCTTCAATCATCAATAATCAATCTTCAATCCTCAATCATCAATCCTCAATCCTCAATCTTCAATCCTCAATATTCAACACTCAACCCTCAACCATCAATCCTCAATACTCAACCATCAATCCTCAATTCTCAATACTCAATAGAACATCCTGAACTCTGATGGTTCAATACTCAATCCAGAATATTCAATAATCAAATTTCAAACCTCAATGATCAGTTCTCAACACTCAATCCGCAACACTCAGTCCTCTCTCTTCAATCCTACATCCTCAACCCTCAATCCTCAAGCGTCAATCCTCAATACTCAATCCCCAATCTTCAATCCTCAATCCTCAATCCTCAATCCTCAATCCTCAATCCTCAGTCCTCAATCCTGAATCCTCAACCTTCAATCCTCAATACTCAATCTGCAATCCTCAATACTCAATCCTCAATCCTCAATCCTCAATCGTCAATCCTCAATCCTCAATCCTCAAACCTCTATCCTCAGTCCTCAGCCCTCAATCCTCAATCCTCAATCCTCAATCCTCAATCCTCAGTCCTCAATCCTGAATCCTCAACCTTCAATCCTCAATACTCAATCTGCAATCCTCAATACTCAATCCTCAATCCTCAATCCTCAATCCTCAGTCATAAATCCTCAACCTTCAATACTCAATCGTCAATCCTCAGGCCTCAATCCTCAATCCTCAATCCTCGTTCCTCAAACCTCAATCCTCAACCCTCAGTCCACATCCTCAATTCTCACTTCTCAATCCTCAATCCTCGATCCTCTATCTTCAATCCCCAATAATCAATCTCCAATCCTAGATCCTCAATCCCCAATCCTCAATCCTTAATCCTCAATCTTCAATCCTCAATACTCAATCTTCAATCCTCAATCCTCAATCCTCAATCCTCAATCCTCAATCCTCAGTCCTCAATCCTGAATCCTCAACCTTCAATCCTCAATACTCAATCTGCAATCCTCAATACTCAATCCTCAATCCTCAATCCTCATTCTTCAATCCTCAATACCCAATCCTCAATCTTCAATCCTCAATCCTCAATCCTCAATCATCAATTCTCAATCCTCAATCCTCAATCCTCAGACCTCAAACATAAATATTCAACCCTCAGTCCTCGTCCTCAATCCACAACCCTCAATCCTCAATCCTCAATCCTCAATCCTCATTCTTCAAACCTCAATACCCAATCCTCAATCTTCAATCCTCAATTCTCAATCCTCAATTCTCAACCCTCAATCCTTAATCCTCAGACCTCAAACATCAATATTCAACCCTCAATCCTCAGTCCTCAATATTCAATCATCAATATTCAATCTTCAATCCTCAATCCTCAATCCTCAATCCTCAAACCTCAATCCTCAATCCTCAATCTTCAAACCTCAATCCTCATCCTCAATACTCAATCCTCAATCTTCAATCCTCAATACTCAAGCTTCAATCCTCAATCCTCAATCCTCAATCCTCAATCCTCAATCTTCAATCCTTAATACTCAATCTTCAATCCTCAATCCTCAATCCTCAATCCTCAATCCTCATTCTACAATCCTCAATACCCAATACTCAATCTTCAATCCTCAATCCTCAATCCTCAATCCTCAATCCTCAATCCACATTCTTCAATCCTCAATACCCAATCCTCAATCTTCAATCCTCAATCCTCAATCCTCACTCCTCAATCCTCAATCCTCATTCTTCAATACCCAATACCCAATCCTCAATCTTCAATCCTCGATCCTCAATCCTGAATTCTCAATCCTCAATCCTCAATCCGCAGTCCTCAACCATCAATCCTAAATTCTCAATGCTCAATAGAATATCCTGAATTCTCAGGATTCTATACTCAAACCTCAATCCTCAACCCTCAGCCCCGATTCTCAATCCTCAATCCTCAATCCTCAATATTCAATCCCCAATACTCAATCTTGAATCCTCAATCCTCAATCCTCAATACTCAATCCTCAATCCACAGTCATAAATCCTCAATCTTCAATACTCAATCGTCAATCCTCAATCCTCAATCCTCAATCCTCAATCCTCAATCCTCATTCTTCAATCCTCAATACCCAATCCTCAATCTTCAATCCTCAATCCTCATTCTTCAATCCTCAATACCCAATCCTCAATCTTCAACCCTCAATCCTCTATCCTCAATCCTCAATTCTCAATTATAATTCTTCAATCCTCAATTCCCAAACCTCAATCTTCAATTCTCAATCCTCAATCCTCAATCAGCAATCCTCAATCTTCAATACTCATACCTCAATCCTCAATCCCCAATCCTCAATCTTCAACCATCAATCCTCATTGTCCAACACTGAATCCTCAATCCTCAGTCCTCAATACTCAATCCTCAGTACTCAATCCACAACCCTCAATCTTCAATCCACAATACTCAGTCTTCAATCCTCAATCCTCAATCCTCAATCCTCAACCCTCAATCCTCATTCTTCAATCCTCAATACCCAATCCTCAATCTTCAACCCTCAGTCCTCAATCATCAATTCTCAATCCTCAATCCTCAATCCTCAGGCCTCAAACATCAATATTCAACCCTCAGTCCTCGTTCTCAATCCACAACCCTCAAACCTCAAACCTCAATCCTCAACCGTCAGTCCTCGTCCTCAATCCTCAACCCTCAATCCTCAATCCTCAATCTTCAATCTTCAATACTCAATCTTCAAACCTCAATACTCAATCCTCAATCCTCAATACTCAATCCTCAGTCCTCAATCCTGAATCCTCAACCTTCAATCCTCAATACTCAATCTGCAATCCTCAATACTCAATCCTCAATCCTCAATCCTCATTCTTCAATCCTCAATACCCAATCCTCAATCTTCAATCCTCAATCCTCAATCATCAATCCTCAATCTTCAATACTCATTCCTCAATCCTCAATCCCCAATTCTCAATCTTCAACCATCAATCCTCATTGTCCAACACTGAATCCTCAATCCTCAGTCCTCAATACTCAATCCTCAGTACTAAATCCACAACCCTCAATCTTCAATCCACAATACTCAATCTTCAATCCTCAATCCTCAATCCTCAATCCTCAATCCTCAATCCTCATTCTTCAATCCTCAATACCCAATACTCAATCTTCAACCCTCAGTCCTCAATCCTGAATTCTCAATCCTCAATCCTCAATCCTCAGGCCTCGAACATCAATATTCAACCCTCAGTCCTCGTTCTCAATCCACAACCCTCAAACCTCAAACCTCAATCCTCAACCGTCAGTCCTCGTCCTCAACCCTCAACCCTCAATCCTCAATCCTCATTCTTCAATCCTCAATACCCAATCCTCAATCTTCAATCCTCGATCCTCAATCCTGAATTCTCAATCCTCAATCCTCAGTCCTCAGCCATCAATCCTAAATCCTCAATGCTCAATAGAATATCCTGAATTCTCAGTATTCTATTCTCAAACCTCAATCCTCAAACCTCAATCCTCAATCCTCAACCCTCAATCCTCAATCCTCAATCTTCAATCCTCAATACTCAATCCTCAATACTCAATCATCAATTCTCAATTCTCAATCCTCAATATTCAATCATCAATACTCAATCTTCAATCCTCAATCTTCAATCCTCAATACTCAATCTTCAATCCTCAACCCTCAGTCTTCATCCTCAATTCTCAATTCTCAATCCTGAATCCTCAATCCTCAATCCTCAATCCTCAATCCTCAATCATGAATAACCAATCTCCAATCCTACATCCTCAATCCCCAATCCTCAGTCCTTAATCCTCAATA
Organism: Calliopsis andreniformis; assembly: GCF_051401765.1. Lineage (NCBI taxonomy): Eukaryota > Metazoa > Arthropoda > Insecta > Hymenoptera > Andrenidae > Calliopsis > Calliopsis andreniformis. The sequence continues at coordinate 441,143 of NW_027480553.1, read as the reverse complement.
TTCAATCCTCAATCGCCAGTCCTCAATCTTCAATCCTCAATCCTCAATCCTCAATCCTCAATCCTCAATCCTCAATCCTCAATCCTCATTCTTCAATCCTCAATACCCAAACCTCAATCTTCAATCCTCAATCCTCAATCCTGAATTCTCAATTCTCAATCCTCAGTCCTCAGTCCTCAAACCTCAGTCCTCAACCCTCAGCCCTCATACTCAATCCTCAATCCTCAATCCTCAGCCCTCAGTCCTCAAACCTCAATGCTCAATCCTCAATCCCCAATCCTCAATCCTCAATCCTCAATCCTCATTCTTCAATCCTCAATACCCAATCCTCAATCTTCAACCCTCAGTCCTCAATCATCAATTCTCAATCCTCAATCCTCAATCTTCAATACTCAATCGTCAATCCTCAGTCCTCAATCCTCAATCCTCAATCCTCGTTCCTCAAACCTCAATCCTCAACCCTCAGTCCACATCCTCAATTCTCAATTCTCAATCCTCAATCCTCAATCCTCTATCTTCAATCCCCAATAATCAATCTCCAATCCTAGATCCTCAATCCCCAATCCTCAATCCTTAATCCTCAATCTTCAATCCTCAATACTCAATCTTCAATCCTCAATCCTCAATCCTCAATCCTCAGTCCTCAATCCTCAGTCCTCAATCCTGAATCCTCAACCTTCAATCCTCAATACTCAATCTGCAATCCTCAATACTCAATCCTCAATCCTCAATCCTCATTCTTCAATCCTCAATACCCAATCCTCAATCTTCAATCCTCAATCCTCAATCCTCAATCATCAATTCTCAATCCTCAATCCTCAATCCTCAGACCTCAAACATAAATATTCAACCCTCAGTACTCGTCCTCAATCCACAACCCTTAATACTCAACCCTCAATCTTCAATCATCAATATTCAATCTTCAATCCTCAATCCTCAATCGTCAATCCTCAATCCTCAATCCTCAAACCTCTATCCTCAGTCCTCAGCCCTCAATCCTCAATCCTCAATCTTCAATCCTCAATACTCAATCCTCAATCCTCAATCATCAATTCTCAATTCTCAATCCTCAATATTCAATCATCAATACTCAATCTTCAATCGTCAATCTTCAATCCTCAATACTCAATCTTCAATCCTCAACCCTCAGTCTTCATCCTCAATTCTCAATTCTCAATCCTCAATCCTCAATCTTCAATCCTCAATCCTCAATCATGAATAACCAATCTCCTATCCTACATCCTCAATCCCCCATCCTCAGTCCTTAATCCTCAATATTCAATCCTCAATCGCCAGTCCTCAATCTTCAATCCTCAATCCTCAATCCTCAATCCTCAATCCTCAATCCTCAATCCTCAATCCTCAATCCTCAATCCTCATTCTTCAATCCTCAATACCCAAACCTCAATCTTCAATCCTCAATCCTCAATCCTGAATTCTCAATCCTCAATCCTCAGTCCTCAGTCATCAAACCTCAATCCTCAACCCTCAGCCCTCATCCTCAATCTTCAATCCTCAATCCTCAATCCTCAGCCCTCAGTCCTCAAACCTCAATGCTCAATCCTCAATCCCCAATCCTCAATCCTCAATCATCAATCCTCAATCTTCAATAATCATTCCTCAATCCTGAATCCTCAATCTTCAATCCTCAATACTCAATCTTCAACCCTCAATCCTCAATCCTCAATCCTCAATCCTCAATCCTCAATCCTGAATCCTCAATCTTCAATCCTCAATACTCAATCTGCAATCCTCAATCCTCAATTCTCAATCCTCATTCCTCATTCTTCAATCCTCAATACCCAATCCTCAATCTTCAACCCTCAGTCCTCAATCATCAATTCTCAATCCTCAATCCTCAATCCTCAGGCCTCAAACATCAATTTTCAACCCTCAGTCCTCGTTCTCAATCCACAACCCTCAATCCTCAAACCTCAATCCTCAACCGTCAGTTCTCGTCCTCAATCCTCAACCCTCAATCCTCAATCCTCAATCTTCAATCTTCAATACTCAATCTTCAATCCTCAATACTCAATCCTCAATCCTCAATCCTCAATCCTCAGTCATAAATCCTCAATCTTCAATACTCAATCGTCAACCCTCAGTGCTCAATCCTCAATCCTCAATCCTCGTTCCTCAAACCTCAATCCTCAACCCTCAGTCCTCATCCTCAATTCTCAATTCTCAATCCTCAATCCTCAATCCTCAACCTTCAATACCCAATAATCAATCTCCAATCCTAGATCCTCAATCCCCAATCCTCAATCCTTAATCCTCAATCTTCAATCCTCAATACTCAATCTTCAATCCTCAATCCTCAATCATCAATCCTCAATCCTCAATCTTCAATCCTCAATATTCAACACTCAACCCACAACCATCAATCCTCAATACTCAACCATCAATCCTCAATTCTCGATACTCAATAGAACATCCTGAACTCTGATGGTTCAATACTCAATCCAGAATATTCAATAATCAAATTTCAAACCTCAAGCATCAATTCTCAACACTCAATCCTCAACACTCAGTCCTCTCTCTTCAATCCTACATCCTCAACCCTCAATCCTCAAGCGTCAATCCTCAATACTCAATCCTCAATCCTCAATCCTCAATCATCAATCTTCAATCCTCAATACTCAATCTTCAATCCTCAATACTCAATCCTCAATCCTCATTCCTCAATCCTCAATCATCAATCCTCAATCTTCAATACTCAATCCTCAATCCTCAATCCTCAATCCTCAATACTCAACCATCAATCATAAATTCTCAATGCTCAATAGAATATCCTGAATTCTCAGGATTCTATACTCAAACCTCAATCCTCAACCCCTAGCCCTCATTCTCAATCCTCAATCCTCAGTCCTCAATATTCAATCTCCAATACTCAATCTTCAATCCTCAACCGTCAGTCCTCGTCCTCAATCCTCAACCCTCAATCCTCAATCCTCAATCCTCAATCTTCAATCATCAATAATCAATCTTCAATCCTCAATCATCAATCCTCAATCCTCAATCTTCAATCCTCAATATTCAACACTCAACCCACAACCATCAATCCTCAATACTCAACCATCAATCCTCAATTCTCGATACTCAATAGAACATCCTGAACTCTGATGGTTCAATACTCAATCCAGAATATTCAATAATCAAATTTCAAACCTCAAGCATCAATTCTCAACACTCAATCCTCAACACTCAGTCCTCTCTCTTCAATCCTACATCCTCAACCCTCAATCCTCAAGCGTCAATCCTCAATACTCAATCCTCAATCCTCAATCCTCAATCATCAATCTTCAATCCTCAATACTCAATCTTCAATCCTCAATACTCAATCCTCAATCCTCATTCCTCAATCCTCAATCATCAATCCTCAATCTTCAATACTCAATCCTCAATCCTCAATCCTCAATCCTCAATACTCAACCATCAATCATAAATTCTCAATGCTCAATAGAATATCCTGAATTCTCAGGATTCTATACTCAAACCTCAATCCTCAACCCCTAGCCCTCATTCTCAGTCCTCAATCCTCAGTCCTCAATATTCAATCTCCAATACTCAATCTTCAATCCTCAATCCTCAATCCTCAATCCTCAATCCTCAATCCTCAGTCATAAATCCTCAATCTTCAATACTCAATCGTCAATCCTCAGTCCTCAATCCTCAATCCTCAATCCTCGTTCCTCAAACTTCAATCCTCAACCCTCAGTCCTCATCCTCAATTGTCAATTATCAATCCTCAATCCTCAATCCTCAATCCTCAATCCCCAAAAATCAATCTGCAATCCTAGAACCTCAATCCCCAGTCCTCAGTCCTTAATCCTCAATCTTCAATCCTCAATCGCCAGTCCTCAATCTTCAATCCTCTATGCTCAATCGTCAATCCTCAAGCCTCAGTCCTCAATCCTCAATCCTCAATCCTCAAACCTCAATCCTCAACCGTCAGTCCTCGTCCTCAATCCTCAACCCTCAATCCTCAATCCTCAATCTTCAATCATCAGTACTCAATCTTCAATCCTCAATACTCAATCCTCAATCGACAATCCTCAATCCCCAATCCTCAATCCTCAATGCTCAATCCTCAATCCTCAATCCTCAATCCTCTATCCTCAATCTTCAATCCTCAATACTCAACCTTCAATCCTCAATCCTCAATCCTCAATCCTCAATCCTCAATCCTCAATCCTCAATCCTCAATCCTCATTCTTCAATCCTCAATACCCAATCCTCAATCTTCAATCCTCGATCCTCAATCCTGAATTCTCAATCCTCAATCCTCAATCCTCAACCATCAATCCTAAATTCTCAATGCTCAATGGAATATCCTGAATTCTCAGGATTCTATACTCAAACCTCAATCCTCAACCCTCAGCCCTCATTCTCAATCCTCAATCCTCAATCCTCAATATTCAATCCCCAATACTCAATCTTCAATCCTCAATCCTCAATCCTCAATCCTCAATCCTCAATCCTCAGTCATAAATCCTCAATCTTCAATACTCAATCGTCAATCCTCAGTCCTCAATCCTCAATCCTCAATCCTCGTTCCTCAAACCTCAATCCTCAACCCTCAGTCCTCATTCTTGAATCCTCAATACCCAATCCTCAATCCTTAATCCTCAATCTTCAATCCTCAATACTCAATCTTCAATCCTCAATCCTCAATCCTCAATCCTCAATCCTCAATCCTCAGTCCTCAATCCTGAATCCTCAACCTTCAATCCTCAATACTCAATCTGCAATCCTCAATACTCAATCCTCAATCCTCAATCCTCATTCTTCAATCCTCAATACCCAATCCTCAATCTTCAATCCTCAATCCTCAATCCTCAATCATCAATTCTCAATCCTCAATCCTCAATCCTCAGACCTCAAACATAAATATTCAACCCTCAGTCCTCGTCCTCAATCCACAACCCTTAATACTCAATCCTCAATCTTCAATCATCAATATTCAATCTTCAATCCTCAATCCTCAATCTTCAATCCTCAACCCTCAGTCTTCATCCTCAATTCTCAATTCTCAATCCTCAATCCTCAATCTTCAATCCTCAATCCTCAATCATGAATAACCAATCTCCTATCCTACATCCTCAATCCCCCATCCTCAGTCCTTAATCCTCAATATTCAATCCTCAATCGCCAGTCCTCTATCTTCAATCCTCAATCCTCAATCCTCAATCCTCAATCCTCAATCCTCAATCCTCAATCCTCAATCCTCAATCCTCATTCTTCAATCCTCAATACCCAAACCACAATCTTCAATCCTCAATCCTCAATCCTGAATTCTAAATCCTCAATCCTCAGTCCTCAGTCATCAAACCTCAATCCTCAACCCTCAGCCCTCATCCTCAATCTTCAATCCTCAATCCTCAATCCTCAGCCCTCAGTCCTCAAACCTCAATGCTCAATCCTCAATCCCCAATCCTCAATCCTCAATCATCAATCCTCAATCTTCAATACTCATTCCTCAATCCTGAATCCTCAATCTTCAATCCTCAATACTCAATCTTCAACCCTCAATCCTCAATCCTCAATCCTCAATCCTCAATCCTCAATCCTGAATCCTCAATCTTCAATCCTCAATACTCAATCTGCAATCCTCAATCCTCAATCCTCAATCCTCATTCCTCATTCTTCAATCCTCAATACCCAATCCTCAATCTTCAACCCTCAGTCCTCAATCATCAATTCTCAATCCTCAATCCTCAATCCTCAGGCCTCAAACATCAATATTCAACCCTCAGTCCTCGTTCTCAATCCACAACCCTCAATCCTCAAACCTCAATCCTCAACCGTCAGTTCTCGTCCTCAATCCTCAACCCTCAATCCTCAATCCTCAATCTTCAATCTTCAATACTCAATCTTCAATCCTCAATACTCAATCCTCAATTCTCAATCCTCAATCCTCAGTCATAAATCCTCAATCTTCAATACTCAATCGTCAACCCTCAGTGCTCAATCCTCAATCCTCAATCCTCGTTCCTCAAACCTCAATCCTCAACCCTCAGTCCTCATCCTCAATTCTCAATTCTCAATCCTCAATCCTCAATCCTCAATCTTCAATACCCAATAATCAATCTCCAATCCTAGATCCTCAATCCCCAATCCTCAATCCTTAATCCTCAATCTTCAATCCTCAATACTCAACCTTCAATCCTCAATCCTCAATCCTCAATCCTCAATCCTCTGTCCTCAATCCTGAATCCTCAACCTTCAATCCTCAATACTCAATCTGCAATCCTCAATCCTCAATCCTCAATCCTCAATCCTCATTCTTGAATCCTCAATACCCAATCCTCAATCTTCAATCCTCAATCCTCAAACCTGAATCCTCAATCCTCAAGCCTCAGTCCTCAATCCTCAATCCTCAATGCTCAAACCTCAATCCTCAACCGTCAGTCCTCGTCCTCAATCCTCAACCCTCAATCCTCATTCCTCAATCCTCAATCTTCAATCATCAATAATCAATCTTCAATCCTCAATCATCAATCCTCAATCCTCAATCTTCAATCCTCAATATTCAACACTCAACCCACAACCATCAATCCTCTATACTCAACCATCAATCCTCAATTCTCGATACTCAATAGAACATCCTGAACTCTGATGGTTCAATACTCAATCCAGAATATTCAATAATCAAATTTCAAACCTCAAGCATCAATTCTCAACACTCAATCCTCAACACTCAGTCCTCTCTCTTCAATCCTACATCCTCAACCCTCAATCCTCAAGCGTCAATCCTCAATACTCAATCCTCAATCCTCAATACTCAATCATCAATCTTCAATCCTCAATACTCAATCTTCAATCCTCAATACTCAATCCTCAATCCTCATTCCTCAATCCTCAATCATCAATCCTCAATCTTCAATACCCAATCCTCAATCCTCAATCCTCAATACTCAACCATCAATCATAAATTCTCAATGCTCAATAGAATATCCTGAATTCTCAGGATTCTATACTCAAACCTCAATCCTCAACCCCTAGCCCTCATTCTCAATCCTCAATCCTCAGTCCTCAATATTCAATCTCCAATACTCAATCTTCAATCCTCAATCCTCAATCCTCAATCCTCAATCCTCAATCCTCAGTCATAAATCCTCAATCTTCAATACTCAATCGTCAATCCTCAGTCCTCAATCCTCAATCCTCAATCCTCGTTCCTCAAACTTCAATCCTCAACCCTCAGTCCTCATCCTCAATTGTCAATTATCAATCCTCAATCCTCAATCCTCAATCCTCAATCCCCAAAAATCAATCTGCAATCCTAGAACCTCAATCCCCAGTCCTCAGTCCTTAATCCTCAATCTTCAATCCTCAATCGCCAGTCCTCAATCTTCAATCCTCTATGCTCAATCGTCAATCCTCAAGCCTCAGTCCTCAATCCTCAATCCTCAATCCTCAAACCTCAATCCTCAACCGTCAGTCCTCGTCCTCAATCCTCAACCCTCAATCCTCAATCCTCAATCTTCAATCATCAGTACTCAATCTTCAATCCTCAATACTCAATCCTCAATCGACAATCCTCAATCCCCAATCCTCAATCCTCAATGCTCAATCCTCAATCCTCAATCCTCAATCCTCTATCCTCAATCTTCAATCCTCAATACTCAACCTTCAATCCTCAAACCTCAATCCTCAATCCTCAATCCTCAATCCTCAATCCCCAATCCTCAATCCTCATTCTTCAATCCTCAATACCCAATCCTCAATCTTCAATCCTCGATCCTCAATCCTGAATTCTCAATCCTCAATCCTCAATCCTCAACCATCAATCCTAAATTCTCAATGCTCAATAGAATATCCTGTATTCTCAGGATTCTATACTCAAACCTCAATCCTCAACCCTCAGCCCTCATTCTCAATCCTCAATCCTCAATCCTCAATATTCAATCCCCAATACTCAATCTTCAATCCTCAATCCTCAATCCTCAATCCTCAATCCTCAATCCTCAGTCATAAATCCTCAATCTTCAATACTCAATCGTCAATCCTCAGTCCTCAATCCTCAATCCTCAATCCTCGTTCCTCAAACCTCAATCCTCAACCCTCAGTCCTCATCCTCAATTCTCAATTAGCAATCCTCAATCCTCAATCCTCAATCTTCAATCCCCAAAAATCAATCTCCAATCCTAGATCCTCAATCCCCAATCCTCAGTCCTTAATCCTCAATCTTCAATCCTCAATCGCCAGACCTCAATCTTCAATCCTCTATGATCAATCGTCAATCCTCAAGCATCAGTCCTCAATCCTCAATCCTCAATCCTCAATCCTCATTCTTCAAACCTCAATACCCAATCCTCAATCTTCAATCCTCAATTCTCAATCCTCAATTCTCAGTCCTCAATCCTTAATCCTCAGACCTCAAACATCAATATTCAACCCTCAGTCCTCGTCCTCAATCCACAACACTCAATCCTCAGTCCTCAATATTCAATCATCAATATTCAATCTTCAATCCTCAATCCTCAATCCTCAATCCTCAATCCTCAATCCTCAATCCTCAATCTTCAAACCTCAATCCTCATCCTCAATACTCAATCCTCAATCTTCAATCCTCAATACTCAAGCTTCAATCCTCAATCCTCAATCCTGAATCCTCAATCCTCAATCTTCAATCCTTAATACTCAATCTTCAATCCTCAATCCTCAATCCTCAATCCTCAATCCTCATTCTACAATCCTCAATACCCAATACTCAATCTTCAATCCTCAATCCTCAATCCTCAATCCTCAATCATCAATCCTCATTCTTCAATCCTCAATACCCAATCCTCAATCTTCAATCCTCAATCCTCAATCCTCAATCCTCAATCCTCAATCCTCATTCTTCAATACTCAATACACAATCCTCAATCTTCAATCCTCGATCCTCAATCCTGAATTCTCAATCCTCAATCCGCAGTCCTCAACCATCAATCCTAAATTCTCAATGCTCAATATAATATCCTGAATTCTCAGGATTCTATACTCAAACCTCAATCCTCAAACCTCAATACTCAATCCTCAACCCTCAATCCTCAATCCTCAATCTTCAATCCTCAATACTCAATCCTCAATCCTCAATCATCTATTCTCAATTCTCAATCCTCAATATTCAATCATCAATACTCAATCTTCAATCCTCAATCTTCAATCCTCAATACTCAATCTTCAATCCTCAACCCTCAGTCTTCATCCTCAATTCTCAATTCTCAATCCTGAATCCTCAATCCTCAATCCTCAATCCTCAATCCTCAATCATGAATAACCAATCTCCAATCCTACATCCTGAATCCCCAATCCTCAGTCCTTAATCCTCAATATTCAATCCTCAATCGCCAGTCCTCAATCTTCAACCCTCAATCCTCAATCCTCAATCCTCAATCCTCAATCCTCAATCCTCAATCCTCATTCTTCAATCCTCAATACCCAAACCTCAATCTTCAATCCTCAATCCTCAATCCTGAATTCTCAATTCTCAATCCTCAGTCCTCAGTCCTCAAACCTCAGTCCTCAACCCTCAGCCCTCATACTCAATCCTCAATCCTCAATCCTCAGCCCTCAGTCCTCAAACCTCAATGCTCAATCCTCAATCCCCAATCCTCAATCCTCAATCCTCAATGCTCATTCTTCAATCCTCAATACCCAATCCTCAATCTTCAACCCTCAGTCCTCAATCATCAATTCTCAATCCTCAATCCTCAATCCTCAGGCCTCAAACATCAATATTCAACCATCAGTCCTCGTTCTCAATCCACAACCCTCAATCCTCAAACCTCAATCCTCAACCGTCAGTCCTCGTCCTCAATCCTCAACGCTCAATCCTCAATCCCCAATCTTCAACCTTCAATACCCAATCTTCAATCCTCAATACTCAATCCTCAATCCTCAATCCTCAATCCTCTGTCATAAATCCTCAATCTTCAATACTCAACCGACAACCCTCAGTCCTCAATCCTCAATCCTCAATCTTCATTCCGCAAACCTGAATCCTCAACCCTCAGTCCTCATCCTCAATTCTCAATTCTCAATCCTCAATCCTCAATCCTCAATCTTCAATCCCCAATAATCAATCTCCAATCCTAGATCCTCAATCCCCAACCCTCAATCCTTAATCCTCAATCTTCAATCCTCAATACTCAATCTTCAATCCTCAATCCTCAATCCTCAATCCTCAATCCTCTGTCCTCAATCCTGAATCCTCAACCTTCAATCCTCAATACTCAATCTGCAATCCTCAATCCTCAATCCTCAATCCTCAATCCTCATTCTTCAATCCTCAACACCCAATCCTCAATCTTCAATCCTCAATCCTCAATCATCAATTCTCAATCCTCAATCCTCAATCCTCAGACCTCAAACATCAATATTCAACCCTCAGTCCTCGTCCTCAATCCACAACCCTTAATACTCAATCCTCAATCTTCAATCATCAATATTCAATCTTCAATCCTCAATCCTCAATCCTCAATCCTCAATCCTCAATCCTCAAACCTCAATCCTCAATCCTCAAACCTCAGTCCTCAATCCTCAATCCTCAATCCTCAAACCTCAATCCTCAACCGTCAGTCCTCGTCCTCAATCCTCAACCCTCAATCCTCAATCCTCAATCCTCAATCTTCAATCATCAATAATCAATCTTCAATCCTCAATCATCAATCCTCAATCCTCAATCTTCAATCCTCAATATTCAACACTCAACCCTCAACCATCAATCCTCAATACTCAACCATCAATCCTCAATTCTCAATACTCAATAGAACATCCTGAACTCTGATGGTTCAATACTCAATCCAGAATATTCAATAATCAAATTTCAAACCTCAATCATCAGTTCTCAACACTCAATCCGCAACACTCAGTCCTCTCTCTTCAATCCTACATCCTCAACCCTCAATCCTCAAGCGTCAATCCTCAATACTCAATCCCCAATCCTCAATCCTCAATCCTCAATCCTCAATCCTCAATCCTCAATCCTCAGTCCTCAATCCTGAATCCTCAACCTTCAATCCTCAATACTCAATCTGCAATCCTCAATACTCAATCCTCAATCCTCAATCCTCAATCGTCAATCCTCAATCCTCAATCCTCAAACCTCTATCCTCAGTCCTCAGCCCTCAATCCTCAATCCTCAATCCTCAGTCATAAATCCTCAATCTTCAATACTCAATCGTCAATCCTCAGTCCTCAATCCTCAATCCTCAATCCTCGTTCCTCAAACCTCAATCCTCAACCCTCAGTCCACATCCTCAATTCTCAATTCTCAATCCTCAATCCTCAATCCTCTATCTTCAATCCCCAATAATCAATCTCCAATCCTAGATCCTCAATCCCCAATCCTCAATCCTTAATCCTCAATCTTCAATCCTCAATACTCAATCTTCAATCCTCAATCCTCAATCCTCAATCCTCAATCCTCAATCCTCAGTCCTCAATCCTGAATCCTCAACCTTCAATCCTCAATACTCAATCTGCAATCCTCAATACTCAATCCTCAATCCTCAATCCTCATTCTTCAATCCTCAATACCCAATCCTCAATCTTCAATCCTCAATCCTCAATCCTCAATCATCAATTCTCAATCCTCAATCCTCAATCCTCACACCTCAAACATAAATATTCAACACTCAGTCCTCGTCCTCAATCCACAACCCTTAATACTCAATCCTCAATCTTCAATCATCAATATTCAATCTTCAATCCTCAATCCTCAATCGTCAATCCTCAATCCTCAATCCTCAAACCTCTATCCTCAGTCCTCAGCCCTCAATCCTCAATCCTCAATCTTCAATCCTCAATACTCAATCCTCAATCCTCAATCATCAATTCTCAATTCTCAATCCTCAATATTCAATCATCAATACTCAATCTTCAATCCTCAATCTTCAATCCTCAATACTCAATCTTCAATCCTCAACCCTCAGTCTTCATCCTCAATTCTCAATTCTCAGTCCTCAATCCTCAATCTTCAATCCTCAATCCTCAATCATGAATAACCAATCTCCTATCCTACATCCTCAATCCCCCATCCTCAGTCCTTAATCCTCAATATTCAATCCTCAATCGCCAGTCCTCAATCTTCAATCCTCAATCCTCAATCCTCAATCCTCAATCCTCAATCCTCAATCCTCAATCCTCATTCTTCAATCCTCAATACCCAAACCTCAATCTTCAATCCTCAATCCTCAATCCTGAATTCTCAATCCTCAATCCTCAGTCCTCAGTCATCAAACCTCAATCCTCAACCCTCAGCCCTCATCCTCAATCTTCAATCCTCAATCCTCAATCCTCAGCCCTCAGTCCTCAAACCTCAATGCTCAATCCTCAATCCCCAATCCTCAATCCTCAATCATCAATCCTCAATCTTCAATACTCATTCCTCAATCCTGAATCCTCAATCTTCAATCCTCAATACTCAATCTTCAACCCTCAATCCTCAATCCTCAATCCTCAATCCTCAATTCTCAATCCTGAATCCTCAATCTACAATCCTCAATACTCAATCTGCAATCCTCAATCCTCAATCCTCAATCCTCATTCCTCATTCTTCAATCTTCAATCCTCAATACTCAATCTTCAACCCTCAATCCTCAATCCTCAATCCTCAATCCTCAATTCTCAATCCTGAATCCTCAATCTACAATCCTCAATACTCAATCTGCAATCCTCAATCCTCAATCCTCAAACCTCAATCCTCAACCGTCAGTTCTCGTCCTCAATCCTCAACCCTCAATCCTCAATCCTCAATCTTCAATCTTCAATACTCAATCTTCAATTCTCAATACTCAATCCTCAATCCTCAATCCTCAATCCTCAGTCATAAATCCTCAATCTTCAATACTCAATCGTCAACCCTCAGTGCTCAATCCTCAATCCTCAATCCTCGTTCCTCAAACCTCAATCCTCAACCCTCAGTCCTCATCCTCAATTCTCAATTCTCAATCCTCAATCCTCAATCCTCAATCTTCAATCCCCAATAATCAATCTCCAATCCTAGATCCTCAATGCCCAATCCTCAATCCTTAATCCTCAATCTTCAATCCTCAATACTCAATCTTCAATCCTCAATCCTCAATCCTCAATCCTCAATCCTCTATCCTCAATCCTGAATCCTCAACCTTCAATCCTCAATACTCAATCTGCAATCCTCAATCCTCAATCCTCAATCCTCAATCCTCATTCTTGAATCCTCAATACCCAATCCTCAATATTCAATCCTCAATCCTCAAACCTCAATCCTCAATCCTCAAGCCTCAGTCCTCAATCCTCAATCCTCAATGCTCAAACCTCAATCCTCAACCGTCAGTCCTCGTCCTCAATCCTCAACCCTCAATCCTCAATCCTCAATCCTCAATCTTCAATCATCAATAATCAATCTTCAATCCTCAATCATCAATCCTCAATCCTCAATCTTCAATCCTCAATATTCAACACTCAACCCACAACCATCAATCCTCAATACTCAACCATCAATCCTCAATTCTCAATACTCAATAGAACATCCTGAACTCTGATGGTTCAATACTCAATCCAGAATATTCAATAATCAAATTTCAAACCTCAAGCATCAATTCTCAACACTCAATCCTCAACACTCAGTCCTCTCTCTTCAATCCTACATCCTCAACCCTCAATCCTCAAGCGTCAATCCTCAATACTCGATCCTCAATCCTCAATCCTCAATCATCAATCTTCAATCCTCAATACTCAATCTTCAATCCTCAATACTCAATCCTCAATCCTCATTCCTCAATCCTCAATCATCAATCCTCAATCTTCAATTCTCAATCCTCAATCCTCAATCCTCAATCCTCAATACTCAACCATCAATCATAAATTCTCAATGCTCAATAGAATATCCTGAATTTTCAGGATTCTATACTCAAACCTCAATCCTCAACCCCTAGCCCTCATTCTCAATCCTCAATCCTCAGTCCTCAATATTCAATCTCCAATACTCAATCTTCAATCCTCAATCCTCAATCCTCAATCCTCAATCCTCAATCCTCAGTCATAAATCCTCAATCTTCAATACTCAATCGTCAATCCTCAGTCCTCAATCCTCAATCCTCAATCCTCGTTCCTCAAACTTCAATCCTCAACCCTCAGTCCTCATCCTCAATTGTCAATTATCAATCCTCAATCCTCAATCCTCAATCCTCAATCCCCAAAAATCAATCTGCAATCCTAGAACCTCAATCCCCAGTCCTCAGTCCTTAATCCTCAATCTTCAATCCTCAATCGCCAGTCCTCAATCTTCAATCCTCTATGCTCAATCGTCAATCCTCAAGCCTCAGTCCTCAATCCTCAATCCTCAATCCTCAAACCTCAATCCTCAACCGTCAGTCCTCGTCCTCAATCCTCAACCCTCAATCCTCAATCCTCAATCTTCAATCATCAGTACTCAATATTCAATCCTCAATACTCAATCCTCAATCGACAATCCTCAATCCCCAATCCTCAATCCTCAATGCTCAATCCTCAATCCTCAATCCTCAATCCTCTATCCTCAATCTTCAATCCTCAATACTCAACCTTCAATCCTCAATCCTCAATCCTCAATCCTCAATCCTCAATCCTCAATCCTCAATCCTCAATCCTCATTCTTCAATCCTCAATACCCAATCCTCAATCTTCAATCCTCGGTCCTCAATCCTGAATTCTCAATCCTCAATCCTCAATCCTCAACCATCAATCCTAAATTCTCAATGCTCAATGGAATATCCTGAATTCTCAGGATTCTATACTCAAACCTCAATCCTCAACCCTCAGCCCTCATTCTCAATCCTCAATCCTCAATCCTCAATATTCAATCCCCAATACTCAATCTTCAATCCTCAATCCTCAATCCTCAATCCTCAATCCTCAATCCTCAATCCTCAATCCTCAATCTTCAAACCTCAATCCTCATCCTCAATACTCAATCCTCAATCTTCAATCCTCAATACTCAAGCTTCAATCCTCAATCCTCAATCCTCAATCCTCAATCCTCAATCTTCAATCCTTAATACTCAATCTTCAATCCTCAATCCTCAATCCTCAATCCTCAATCCTCATTCTACAATCCTCAATACCCAATACTCAATCTTCAATCCTCAATCCTCAATCCTCAATCCTCAATCCTCAATCCTCATTCTTCAATCCTCAATACCCAATCCTCAATCTTCAATCCTCAATCCTCAATCCTCAATCCTCAATCCTCAATCCTCATTCTTCAATACTCAATACCCAATCCTCAATCTTCAATCCTCGATCCTCAATCCTGAATTCTCAATCCTCAATCCGCAGTCCTCAACCATCAATCCTAAATTCTCAATGCTCAATATAATATCCTGAATTCTCAGGATTCTATACTCAAACCTCAATCCTCAACCCTCAGCCCCCATTCTCAATCCTCAATCCTCAATCCTCAATATTCAATCCCCAATACTCAATCTTGAATCCTCAATCCTCAATCCTCAATACTCAATCCTCAGTCCTCATCCTCATTTCTCAATTAGCAATCCTCAATCCTCAATCCTCAACCTTCAATCCCCAAAAATCAATCTCCAATCCTAGATCCTCAATCCCCAATCCTCAGTCCTTAATCCTCAATCTTCAGTCCTCAATCGCCAGTCGTCAATCTTCAATCCTCTATGATCAATCGTCAATCCTCAAGCCTCAGTCCTCAATCCTCAATCCTCAATCCTCAATCCTCATTCTTCAAACCTCAATACCCAATCCTCAATCTTCAATCCTCAATTCTCAATCCTCAATTCTCAATCCTCAATCCTTAATCCTCAGACCTCAAACATCAATATTCAACCCTCAGTCCTCGTCCTCAATCCACAACCCTCAATCCTCAGTCCTCAATATTCAATCATCAATATTCAATCTTCAATCCTCAATCCTCAATCCTCAATCCTCAATCCTCAATCCTCAATCTTCAAAACTCAATCCTCATCCTCAATACTCAATCCTCAATCTTCAATCCTCAATACTCAAGCTTCAATCCTCAATCCTCAATCCTCAATCCTCAATCCTCAATCTTCAATCCTTAATACTCAATCTTCAATCCTCAATCCTCAATCCTCAATCCTCAATCCTCATTCTACAATCCTCAATACCCTATACTCAATCTTCAATCCTCAATCCTCAATCCTCAATCCTCAATCCTCAATCCTCTGTCATAAATCCTCAATCTTCAATACTCAATCGTCAATCGTCAGTCCTCAATCCTCAATCCTCAATCCTCAATCCTCATTCTTCAATCCTCAATACCCAATCCTCAATCTTCAATCCTCAATCCTCATTCGTCAATCCTCAATACCCAATCCTCAATACTCAATCTGCAATCCTCAATACTCAATCCTCAATCCTCAATCCTCATTCTTCAATCCACAATACTCAATCCTCAATCCTCAATCCTCAATCCTCAATCCTCATTCTTCAACCCTCAATACCCAATCCTCAATCTTCAACCCTCAGTCCTCAATCATCAATTCTCAATCCTCAATCCTCAATCCTCAGGCCTCAAACATCAATATTCAACCCTCAGTCCTCGTTCTCAATCCACAACCCTCAATCCTCAAACCTCAATCCTCAACCGTCAGTCCTCGTCCTCAATCCTCAACCCTCAATCCTCCATCCTCAATCTTCAATCTTCAATACTCAATCTTCAATCCTCAATACTCAATCCTCAATCCTCAATCCTCAATCCTCAGTCATAAATCCTGAATCTTCAATACTCAATCGTCAACCCTCAGTGCTCAATCCTCAATCCTCAATCCTCGTTCCTCAAACCTCAATCCTCAACCCTCAGTCCTCAACCTCAATTCTCAATTCTCAATCCTCAATCCTCAATCCTCAATCTTCGATCCCCAATAATCAATCTCCAATCCTAGATCCTCAATCCCCAATCCTCAATCCTTAATCCTCAATCTTCAATCCTCAATACTCAATCTTCAATCCTCAATCCTCAATCCTCAATCCTCAATCCTCTGTCCTCAATCCTGAATCCTCAACCTTCAATCCTCAATACTCAATCTGCAATCCTCAATCCTCAATCCTCAATCCTCAATCCTCATTCTTGAATCCTCAATACCCAATCCTCAATCTTCAATCCTCAATCCTCAAACCTCAATCCTCAATCCTCAAGCCTCAGTCCTCAATCCTCAATCCTCAATCCTCAAACCTCAATCCTCAACCGTCAGTCCTCGTCCTCAATCCTCAACCCTCAATCCTCAATCCTCAATCCTCAATCTTCAATCATCAATAATCAATCTTCAATCCTCAATCGTCAATCCTCAATCCTCAATCTTCAATCCTCAATATTCAACACTCAACCCTCAACCATCAATCCTCAATACTCAACCATCAATCCTCAATTCTCAATACTCAATAGAACATCCTGAACTCTGATGGTTCAATACTCAATCCAGAATATTCAATAATCAAATTTCAAACCTCAATCATCAGTTCTCAACACTCAATCCGCAACACTCAGTCCTCTCTCTTCAATCCTACATCCTCAACCCTCAATCCTCAAGCGTCAATCCTCAATACTCAATCCCCAATCTTCAATCCTCAATCCTCAATCCTCAATCCTCAATCCTCAATCCTCAGTCCTCAATCCTGAATCCTCAACCTTCAATCCTCAATACTCAATCTGCAATCCTCAATACTCAATCCTCAATCCTCAATCCTCAATCGTCAATCCTCAATCCTCAATCCTCAAACCTCTATCCTCAGTCCTCAGCCCTCAATCCTCAATCCTCAATCCTCAATCCTCAATCCTCAATCCTCAGTCCTCAATCCTGAATCCTCAACCTTCAATCCTCAATACTCAATCTGCAATCCTCAATACTCAATCCTCAATCCTCAATCCTCAATCCTCAGTCATAAATCCTCAATCTTCAATACTCAATCGTCAATCCTCAGTCCTCAATCCTCAATCCTCAATCCTCGTTCCTCAAACCTCAATCCTCAACCCTCAGTCCACATCCTCAATTCTCAATTCTCAATCCTCAATCCTCAATCCTCTATCTTCAATCCCCAATAATCAATCTCCAATCCTAGATCCTCAATCCCCAATCCTCAATCCTTAATCCTCAATCTTCAATCCTCAATACTCAATCTTCAATCCTCAATCCTCAATCCTCAATCCTCAATCCTCAATCCTCAGTCCTCAATCCTGAATCCTCAACCTTCAATCCTCAATACTCAATCTGCAATCCTCAATACTCAATCCTCAATCCTCAATCCTCATTCTTCAATCCTCAATACCCAATCCTCAATCTTCAATCCTCAATCCTCAATCCTCAATCATCAATTCTCAATCCTCAATCCTCAATCCTCAGACCTCAAACATAAATATTCAACACTCAGTCCTCGTCCTCAATCCACAACCCTTAATACTCAATCCTCAATCTTCAATCATCAATATTCAATCTTCAATCCTCAATCCTCAATCGTCAATCCTCAATCCTCAATCCTCAAACCTCTATCCTCAGTCCTCAGCCCTCAATCCTCAATCCTCAATCTTCAATCCTCAATACTCAATCCTCAATTATCAATCATCAATTCTCAATTCTCAATCCTCAATATTCAATCATCAATACTCAATCTTCAATCCTCAATCTTCAATCCTCAATACTCAATCTTCAATCCTCAACCCTCAGTCTTCATCCTCAATTCTCAATTCTCAGTCCTCAATCCTCAATCTTCAATCCTCAATCCTCAATCATGAATAACCAATCTCCTATCCTACATCCTCAATCCCCCATCCTCAGTCCTTAATCCTCAATATTCAATCCTCAATCGCCAGTCCTCAATCTTCAATCCTCAATCCTCAATCCTCAATCCTCAATCCTCAATCCTCAATCCTCAATCCTCATTCTTCAATCCTCAATACCCAAACCTCAATCTTCAATCCTCAATCCTCAATCCTGAATTCTCAATCCTCAATCCTCAGTCCTCAGTCATCAAACCTCAATCCTCAACCCTCAGCCCTCATCCTCAATCTTCAATCCTCAATCCTCAATCCTCAGCCCTCAGTCCTCAAACCTCAATGCTCAATCCTCAATCCCCAATCCTCAATCCTCAATCATCAATCCTCAATCTTCAATACTCATTCCTCAATCCTGAATCCTCAATCTTCAATCCTCAATACTCAATCTTCAACCCTCAATCCTCAATCCTCAATCCTCAATCCTCAATTCTCAATCCTGAATCCTCAATCTACAATCCTCAATACTCAATCTGCAATCCTCAATCCTCAATCCTCAATCCTCATTCCTCATTCTTCAATCCTCAATACCCAATCCTCAATCTTCAACCCTCAGTCCTCAATCATCAATTCTCAATCCTCAATCCTCAATCCTCAGGCCTCAAACATCAATATTCAACCCTCAGTCCTCGTTCTCAATCCACAACCCTCAATCCTCAAACCTCAATCCTCAACCGTCAGTTCTCGTCCTCAATCCTCAACCCTCAATCCTCAATCCTCAATCTTCAATCTTCAATACTCAATCTTCAATCCTCAATACTCAATCCTCAATCCTCAATCCTCAATCCTCAGTCATAAATCCTCAATCTTCAATACTCAATCGTCAACCCTCAGTGCTCAATCCTCAATCCTCAATCCTCGTTCCTCAGACCTCAATCCTCAACCCTCAGTCCTCATCCTCAATTCTCAATTCTCAATCCTCAATCCTCAATCCTCAATCTTCAATCCCCAATAATCAATCTCCAATCCTAGATCCTCAATCCCCAATCCTCAATCCTTAATCCTCAATCTTCAATCCTCAATACTCAATCTTCAATCCTCAATCCTCAATCCTCAATCCTCAATCCTCTATCCTCAATCCTGAATCCTCAACCTTCAATCCTCAATACTCAATCTGCAATCCTCAATCCTCAATCCTCAATCCTCAATCCTCATTCTTGAATCCTCAATACCCAATCCTCAATATCCAATCCTCAATCCTCAAACCTCAATCCTCAATCCTCAAGCCTCAGTCCTCAATCCTCAATCCTCAATGCTGAAACCTCAATCCTCAACCGTCAGTCCTCGTCCTCAATCCTCAACCCTCAATCCTCAATCCTCAATCCTCAATCTTCAATCATCAATAATCAATCTTCAATCCTCAATCATCAATCCTCAATCCTCAATCTTCAATCCTCAATATTCAACACTCAACCCACAACCATCAATCCTCAATACTCAACCATCAATCCTCAATTCTCAATACTCAATAGAACATCCTGAACTCTGATGGTTCAATACTCAATCCAGAATATTCAATAATCAAATTTCAAACCTCAAGCATCAATTCTCAACACTCAATCCTCAACACTCAGTCCTCTCTCTTCAATCCTACATCCTCAACCCTCAATCCTCAAGCGTCAATCCTCAATACTCGATCCTCAATCCTCAATCCTCAATCATCAATCTTCAATCCTCAATACTCAATCTTCAATCCTCAATACTCAATCCTCAATCCTCATTCCTCAATCCTCAATCATCAATCCTCAATCTTCAATTCTCAATCCTCAATCCTCAATCCTCAATCCTCAATACTCAACCATCAATCATAAATTCTCAATGCTCAATAGAATATCCTGAATTCTCAGGATTCTATACTCAAACCTCAATCCTCAACCCCTAGCCCTCATTCTCAATCCTCAATCCTCAGTCCTCAATATTCAATCTCCAATACTCAATCTTCAATCCTCAATCCTCAATCCTCAATCCTCAATCCTCAATCCTCAGTCATAAATCCTCAATCTTCAATACTCAATCGTCAATCCTCAGTCCTCAATCCTCAATCCTCAATCCTCGTTCCTCAAACTTCAATCCTCAACCCTCAGTCCTCATCCTCAATTGTCAATTATCAATCCTCAATCCTCAATCCTCAATCCTCAATCCCCAAAAATCAATCTGCAATCCTAGAACCTCAATCCCCAGTCCTCAGTCCTTAATCCTCAATCTTCAATCCTCAATCGCCAGTCCTCAATCTTCAATCCTCTATGCTCAATCGTCAATCCTCAAGCCTCAGTCCTCAATCCTCAATCCTCAATCCTCAAACCTCAATCCTCAACCGTCAGTCCTCGTCCTCAATCCTCAACCCTCAATCCTCAATCCTCAATCTTCAATCATCAGTACTCAATATTCAATCCTCAATACTCAATCCTCAATCGACAATCCTCAATCCCCAATCCTCAATCCTCAATGCTCAATCCTCAATCCTCAATCCTCAATCCTCTATCCTCAATCTTCAATCCTCAATACTCAACCTTCAATCCTCAATCCTCAATCCTCAATCCTCAATCCTCAATCCTCAATCCTCAATCCTCAATCCTCATTCTTCAATCCTCAATACCCAATCCTCAATCTTCAATCCTCGATCCTCAATCCTGAATTCTCAATCCTCAATCCTCAATCCTCAACCATCAATCCTAAATTCTCAATGCTCAATGGAATATCCTGAATTCTCAGGATTCTATACTCAAACCTCAATCCTCAACCCTCAGCCCTCATTCTCAATCCTCAATCCTCAATCCTCAATATTCAATCCCCAATACTCAATCTTCAATCCTCAATCCTCAATCCTCAATCCTCAATCCTCAATCCTCAGTCATAAATCCTCAATCTTCAATACTCAATCGTCAACCCTCAGTGCTCAATCCTCAATCCTCAATCCTCGTTCCTCAATCCTCAATACTCAATCCTCAGTCCTCATCCTCATTTCTCAATTAGCAATCCTCAATCCTCAATCCTCAATCTTCAATCCCCAAAAATCAATCTCCAATCCTAGACCCTCAATCCCCAATCCTCAGTCCTTAATCCTCAATCTTCAGTCCTCAATCGCCAGTCGTCAATCTTCAATCCTCTATGATCAATCGTCAATCCTCAAGCCTCAGTCCTCAATCCTCAATCCTCAATCCTCAATCCTCATTCTTCAAACCTCAATACCCAATCCTCAATCTTCAATCCTCAATTCTCAATCCTCAATTCTCAATCCTCAATCCTTAATCCTCAGACCTCAAACATCAATATTCAACCCTCAGTCCTCGTCCTCAATCCACAACCCTCAATCCTCAGTCCTCAATATTCAATCATCAATATTCAATCTTCAATCCTCAATCCTCAATCCTCAATCCTCAATCCTCAATCCTCAATCTTCAAAACTCAATCCTCATCCTCAATACTCAATCCTCAATCTTCAATCCTCAATACTCAAGCTTCAATCCTCAATCCTCAATCCTCAATCCTCAATCCTCAATCTTCAATCCTTAATACTCAATCTTCAATCCTCAATCCTCAATCCTCAATCCTCAATCCTCATTCTACAATCCTCAATACCCTATACTCAATCTTCAATCCTCAATCCTCAATCCTCAATCCTCAATCCTCAATCCTCATTCTTCAATCCTCAATACCCAATCCTCAATCTTCAATCCTCAATCCTCAATCCTCAATCCTCAATCCTCAATCCTCATTCTTCAATACTCAATACCATTCCTCAATCTTCAATCCTCGATCCTCAATCCTGAATTCTCAATCCTCAATCCGCAGTCCTCAACCATCAATCCTAAATCCTCAATGCTCAATAGAATGTCCTGAATTCTCAGGATTCTATACTCAAACCTCAATCCTCAACCCTCAGCCCCCATTCTCAATCCTCAATCCTCAATCCTCAATATTCAATCCCCAATACTCAATCTTGAATCCTCAATCCTCAATCCTCAATACTCAATCCTCAATCCTCTGTCATAAATCCTCAATCTTCAATACTCAATCGTCAATCGTCAGTCCTCAATCCTCAATCCTCAATCCTCAATCCTCATTCTTCAATCCTCAATACCCAATCCTCAATCTTCAATCCTCAATCCTCATTCTTCAATCCTCAATACCCAATCCTCAATACTCAATCTGCAATCCTCAATACTCAATCCTCAATCCTCAATCCTCATTCTTCAATCCACAATACTCAATCCTCAATCCTCAATCCTCAATCCTCAATCCTCATTCTTCAACCCTCAATACCCAATCCTCAATCTTCAACCCTCAGTCCTCAATCATCAATTCTCAATCCTCAATCCTCAATCCTCAGGCCTCAAACATCAATCTTAAACCCTCAGTCCTCGTTCTCAATCCACAACCCTCAATCCTCAAACCTCAATCCTCAACCGTCAGTCCTCGTCCTCAATCCTCAACCCTCAATCCTCAATCCTCAATCTTCAATCTTCAATACTCAATCTTCAATCCTCAATACTCAATCCTCAATCCTCAATCCTCAATCCTCAGTCATAAATCCTCAATCTTCAATACTCAATCGTCAACCCTCAGTGCTCAATCCTCAATCCTCAATCCTCGTTCCTCAAACCTCAATCCTCAACCCTCAGTCCTCAACCTCAATTCTCAATTCTCAATCCTCAATCCTCAATCCTCAATCCTCAATCCTCTGTCCTCAATCCTGAATCCTCAACCTTCAATCCTCAATACTCAATCTGCAATCCTCAAACCTCAATCCTCAATCCTCAATCCTCATTCTTGAATCCTCAATACCCAATCCTCAATCTTCAATCCTCAATCCTCAAACCTCAATCCTCAATCCTCAAGCCTCAGTCCTCAATCCTCAATCCTCAATCCTCAAACCTCAATCCTCAACCGTCAGTCCTCGTCCTCAATCCTCAACCCTCAATCCTCAATCCTCAATCCTCAATCTTCAATCATCAATAATCAATCTTCAATCCTCAATCGTCAATCCTCAATCGTCAATCTTCAATCCTCAATATTCAACACTCAACCCTCAACCATCAATCCTCAATACTCAACCATCAATCCTCAATTCTCAATACTCAATAGAACATCCTGAACTCTGATGGTTCAATACTCAATCCAGAATATTCAATAATCAAATTTCAAACCTCAATCATCAGTTCTCAACACTCAATCCGCAACACTCAGTCCTCTCTCTTCAATCCTACATCCTCAACCCTCAATCCTCAAGCGTCAATCCTCAATACTCAATCCCCAATCTTCAATCCTCAATCCTCAATCCTCAATCCTCAATCCTCAATCCTCAGTCCTCAATCCTGAATCCTCAACCTTCAATCCTCAATACTCAATCTGCAATCCTCAATACTCAATCCTCAATCCTCAATCCTCAATCGTCAATCCTCAATCCTCAATCCTCAAACCTCTATCCTCAGTCCTCAGCCCTCAATCCTCAATCCTCAATCCTCAATCCTCAATCCTCAGTCCTCAATCCTGAATCCTCAACCTTCAATCCTCAATACTCAATCTGCAATCCTCAATACTCAATCCTCAATCCTCAATCCTCAATCCTCAGTCATAAATCCTCAATCTTCAATACTCAATCGTCAATCCTCAGTCCTCAATCCTCAATCCTCAATCCTCGTTCCTCAAACCTCAATCCTCAACCCTCAGTCCACATCCTCAATTCTCAATTCTCAATCCTCAATCCTCAATCCTCTATCTTCAATCCCCAATAATCAATCTCCAATCCTAGATCCTCAATCCCCAATCCTCAATCCTTAATCCTCAATCTTCAATCCTCAATACTCAATCTTCAATCCTCAATCCTCAATCCTCAATCCTCAATCCTCAATCCTCAGTCCTCAATCCTGAATCCTCAACCTTCAATCCTCAATACTCAATCTGCAATCCTCAATACTCAATCCTCAATCCTCAATCCTCATTCTTCAATCCTCAATACCCAATCCTCAATCTTCAATCCTCAATCCTCAATCCTCAATCATCAATTCTCAATCCTCAATCCTCAATCCTCAGACCTCAAACATAAATATTCAACACTCAGTCCTCGTCCTCAATCCACAACCCTTAATACTCAATCCTCAATCTTCAATCATCAATATTCAATCTTCAATCCTCAATCCTCAATCGTCAATCCTCAATCCTCAATCCTCAAACCTCTATCCTCAGTCCTCAGCCCTCAATCCTCAATCCTCAATCTTCAATCCTCAATACTCAATCCTCAATCCTCAATCATCAATTCTCAATTCTCAATCCTCAATATTCAATCATCAATACTCAATCTTCAATCCTCAATCTTCAATCCTCAATACTCAATCTTCAATCCTCAACCCTCAGCCTTCATCCTCAATTCTCAATTCTCAGTCCTCAATCCTCAATCTTCAATCCTCAATCCTCAATCATGAATAACCAATCTCCTATCCTACATCCTCAATCCCCCATCCTCAGTCCTTAATCCTCAATATTCAATCCTCAATCGCCAGTCCTCAATCTTCAATCCTCAATCCTCAATCCTCAATCCTCAATCCTCAATCCTCAATCCTCAATCCTCATTCTTCAATCCTCAATACCCAAACCTCAATCTTCAATCCTCAATCCTCAATCCTGAATTCTCAATCCTCAATCCTCAGTCCTCAGTCATCAAACCTCAATCCTCAACCCTCAGCCCTCATCCTCAATCTTCAATCCTCAATCCTCAATCCTCAGCCCTCAGTCCTCAAACCTCAATGCTCAATCCTCAATCCCCAATCCTCAATCCTCAATCATCAATCCTCAATCTTCAATACTCATTCCTCAATCCTGAATCCTCAATCTTCAATCCTCAATACTCAATCTTCAACCCTCAATCCTCAATCCTCAATCCTCAATCCTCAATTCTCAATCCTGAATCCTCAATCTACAATCCTCAATACTCAATCTGCAATCCTCAATCCTCAATCCTCAATCCTCATTCCTCATTCTTCAATCCTCAATACCCAATCCTCAATCTTCAACCCTCAGTCCTCAATCATCAATTCTCAATCCTCAATCCTCAATCCTCAGGCCTCAAACATCAATATTCAACCCTCAGTCCTCGTTCTCAATCCACAACCCTCAATCCTCAAACCTCAATCCTCAACCGTCAGTTCTCGTCCTCAATCCTCAACCCTCAATCCTCAATCCTCAATCTTCAATCTTCAATACTCAATCTTCAATCCTCAATACTCAATCCTCAATCCTCAATCCTCAATCCTCAGTCATAAATCCTCAATCTTCAATACTCAATCGTCAACCCTCAGTGCTCAATCCTCAATCCTCAATCCTCGTTCCTCAAACCTCAATCCTCAACCCTCAGTCCTCATCCTCAATTCTCAATTCTCAATCCTCAATCCTCAATCCTCAATCTTCAATCCCCAATAATCAATCTCCAATCCTAGATCCTCAATCCCCAATCCTCAATCCTTAATCCTCAATCTTCAATCTTCAATACTCAATCTTCAATCCTCAATCCTCAATCCTCAATCCTCAATCCTCTATCCTCAATCCTGAATCCTCAACCTTCAATCCTCAATACTCAATCTGCAATCCTCAATCCTCAATCCTCAATCCTCAATCCTCATTCTTGAATCCTCAATACCCAATCCTCAATATTCAATCCTCAATCCTCAAACCTCAATCCTCAATCCTCAAGCCTCAGTCCTCAATCCTCAATCCTCAATGCTCAAACCTCAATCCTCAACCGTCAGTCCTCGTCCTCAATCCTCAACCCTCAATCCTCAATCCTCAATCCTCAATCTTCAATCATCAATAATCAATCTTCAATCCTCAATCATCAATCCTCAATCCTCAATCTTCAATCCTCAATATTCAACACTCAACCCACAACCATCAATCCTCAATACTCAACCATCAATCCTCAATTCTCAATACTCAATAGAACATCCTGAACTCTGATGGTTCAATACTCAATCCAGAATATTCAATAATCAAATTTCAAACCTCAAGCATCAATTCTCAACACTCAATCCTCAACACTCAGTCCTCTCTCTTCAATCCTACATCCTCAACCCTCAATCCTCAAGCGTCAATCCTCAATACTCGATCCTCAATCCTCAATCCTCAATCATCAATCTTCAATCCTCAATACTCAATCTTCAATCCTCAATACTCAATCCTCAATCCTCATTCCTCAATCCTCAATCATCAATCCTCAATCTTCAATTCTCAATCCTCAATCCTCAATCCTCAATCCTCAATACTCAACCATCAATCATAAATTCTCAATGCTCAATAGAATATCCTGAATTCTCAGGATTCTATACTCAAACCTCAATCCTCAACCCCTAGCCCTCATTCTCAATCCTCAATCCTCAGTCCTCAATATTCAATCTCCAATACTCAATCTTCAATCCTCAATCCTCAATCCTCAATCCTCAATCCTCAATCCTCAGTCATAAATCCTCAATCTTCAATACTCAATCGTCAATCCTCAGTCCTCAATCCTCAATCCTCAATCCTCGTTCCTCAAACTTCAATCCTCAACCCTCAGTCCTCATCCTCAATTGTCAATTATCAATCCTCAATCCTCAATCCTCAATCCTCAATCCCCAAAAATCAATCTGCAATCCTAGAACCTCAATCCCCAGTCCTCAGTCCTTAATCCTCAATCTTCAATCCTCAATCGCCAGTCCTCAATCTTCAATCCTCTATGCTCAATCGTCAATCCTGAAGCCTCAGTCCTCAATCCTCAATCCTCAATCCTCAAACCTCAATCCTCAACCGTCAGTCCTCGTCCTCAATCCTCAACCCTCAATCCTCAATCCTCAATCTTCAATCATCAGTACTCAATATTCAATCCTCAATACTCAATCCTCAATCGACAATCCTCAATCCCCAATCCTCAATCCTCAATGCTCAATCCTCAATCCTCAATCCTCAATCCTCTATCCTCAATCTTCAATCCTCAATACTCAACCTTCAATCCTCAATCCTCAATCCTCAATCCTCAATCCTCAATCCTCAATCCTCAATCCTCAATCCTCATTCTTCAATCCTCAATACCCAATCCTCAATCTTCAATCCTCGATCCTCAATCCTGAATTCTCAATCCTCAATCCTCAATCCTCAACCATCAATCCTAAATTCTCAATGCTCAATGGAATATCCTGAATTCTCAGGATTCTATACTCAAACCTCAATCCTCAACCCTCAGCCCTCATTCTCAATCCTCAATCCTCAATCCTCAATATTCAATCCCCAATACTCAATCTTCAATCCTCAATCCTCAATCCTCAATCCTCAATCCTCAATCCTCAGTCATAAATCCTCAATCTTCAATACTCAATCGTCAATCCTCAGTCCTCAATCCTGAATCCTCAATCCTCGTTCCTCAAACCTCAATCCTCAACCCTCAGTCCTCATCCTCAATTCTCAATTAGCAATCCTCAATCCTCAATCCTCAGTCTTCAATCCCCAAAAATCAATCTCCAATCCTGGATCCTCAATCCCCAATCCTCAGTCCTTAATCCTCAATCTTCAATCCTCAATCGCCAGACCTCAATCTTCAATCCTCTATGATCAATCGTCAATCCTCAAGCCTCAGTCCTCAATCCTCAATCCACAATCCTCAATCCTCATTCTTCAAACCTCAATACCCAATCCTCAATCTTCAATCCTCAATTCTCAATCCTCAATTCTCAATCCTCAATCCTTAATCCTCAGACCTCAAACATCAATATTCAACCCTCAGTCCTCGTCCTCAATCCACAACACTCAATCCTCAGTCCTCAATATTCAATCATCAATATTCAATCTTCAATCCTCAATCCTCAATCCTCAATC
Source organism: Calliopsis andreniformis (assembly GCF_051401765.1). Classification (NCBI taxonomy): domain Eukaryota; kingdom Metazoa; phylum Arthropoda; class Insecta; order Hymenoptera; family Andrenidae; genus Calliopsis; species Calliopsis andreniformis. Next base: position 412,540 of record NW_027480553.1, on the reverse strand, counting down.
CTCAATCCTCAATCCTCAATCCTCAATCTTCAAACCTCAATCCTCATCCTCAATACTCAATCCTCAATCTTCAATCCTCAATACTCAAGCTTCAATCCTCAATCCTCAATCCTCAATCCTCAATCCTCAATCTTCAATCCTTAATACTCAATCTTCAATCCTCAATCCTCAATCCTCAATCCTCAATCCTCATTCTACAATCCTCAATACCCAATACTCAATCTTCAATCCTCAATCCTCAATCCTCAATCCTCAATCCTCAATCCTCATTCTTCAATCCTCAATACCCAATCCTCAATCTTCAATCCTCAATCCTCAATCCTCAATCCTCAATCCTCAATCCTCATTCTTCAATACTCAATACCCAATCCTCAATCTTCAATCCTCGATCCTCAATGCTGAATTCTCAATCCTCAATCCGCAGTCCTCAACCATCAATCCTAAATTCTCAATGCTCAATATAATATCCTGAATTCTCAGGATTCTATACTCAAACCTCAATCCTCAACCCTCAGCCCCCATTCTCAATCCTCAATCCTCAATCCTCAATATTCAATCCCCAATACTCAATCTTGAATCCTCAATCCTCAATCCTCAATACTCAATCCTCAGTCCTCATCCTCATTTCTCAATTAGCAATCCTCAATCCTCAATCCTCAATCTTCAATCCCCAAAAATCAATCTCCAATTCTAGATCCTCAATCCCCAATCCTCAGTCCTTAATCCTCAATCTTCAGTCCTCAATCGCCAGTCGTCAATCTTCAATCCTCTATGATCAATCGTCAATCCTCAAGCCTCAGTCCTCAATCCTCAATCCTCAATCCTCAATCCTCATTCTTCAAACCTCAATACCCAATCCTCAATCTTCAATCCTCAATTCTCAATCCTCAATTCTCAATCCTCAATCCTTAATCCTCAGACCTCAAACATCAATATTCAACCCTCAGTCCTCGTCCTCAATCCACAACCCTCAATCCTCAGTCCTCAATATTCAATCATCAATAATCAATCTTCAATCCTCAATCCTCAATCCTCAATCCTCAATCCTCAATCCTCAATCTTCAAAACTCAATCCTCATCCTCAATACTCAATCCTCAATCTTCAATCCTCAATACTTAAGCTTCAATCCTCAATCCTCAATCCTCAATCCTCAATCCTCAATCTTCAATCCTTAATACTCAATCTTCAATCCTCAATCCTCAATCCTCAATCCTCAATCCTCATTCTACAATCCTCAATACCCTATACTCAATCTTCAATCCTCAATCCTCAATCCTCAATCCTCAATCCTCAATCCTCATTCTTCAATCCTCAATACCCAATCCTCAATCTTCAATCCTCAATCCTCAATCCTCAATCCTCAATCCTCAATCCTCATTCTTCAATACTCAATACCCAATCCTCAATCTTCAATCCTCGATCCTCAATCCTGAATTCTCAATCCTCAATCCGCAGTCCTCAACCATCAATCCTAAATCCTCAATGCTCAATAGAATATCCTGAATTCTCAGGATTCTATACTCAAACCTCAATCCTCAACCCTCAGCCCCCATTCTCAATCCTCAATCCTCAATCCTCAATATTCAATCCCCAATACTCAATCTTGAATCCTCAATCCTCAATCCTCAATACTCAATCCTCAATCCTCTGTCATAAATCCTCAATCTTCAATACTCAATCGTCAATCGTCAGTCCTCAATCCTCAATCCTCAATCCTCAATCCTCATTCTTCAATCCTCAATACCCAATCCTCAATCTTCAATCCTCAATCCTCATTCTTCAATCCTCAATACCCAATCCTCAATACTCAATCTGCAATCCTCAATACTCAATCCTCAATCCTCAATCCTCATTCTTCAATCCACAATACTCAATCCTCAATCCTCAATCCTCAATCCTCAATCCTCATTCTTCAACCCTCAATACCCAATCCTCAATCTTCAACCCTCAGTCCTCAGTCATCAATTCTCAATCCTCAATCCTCAATCCTCAGGCCTCAAACATCAATATTCAACCCTCAGTCCTCGTTCTCAATCCACAACCCTCAATCCTCAAACCTCAATCCTCAACCGTCAGTCCTCGTCCTCAATCCTCAACCCTCAATCCTCAATCCTCAATCTTCAATCTTCAATACTCAATCTTCAATCCTCAATACTCAATCCTCAATCCTCAATCCTCAATCCTCCGTCATAAATCCTCAATCTTCAATACTCAATCGTCAACCCTCAGTGCTCAATCCTCAATCCTCAATCCTCGTTCCTCAAACCTCAATCCTCAACCCTCAGTCCTCAACCTCAATTCTCAATTCTCAATCCTCAATCCTCAATCCTCAATCTTCGATCCCCAATAATCAATCTCCAATCCTAGATCCTCAATCCCCAATCCTCAATCCTTAATCCTCAATCTTCAATCCTCAATACTCAATCTTCAATCCTCAATCCTCAATCCTCAATCCTCAATCCTCTGTCCTCAATCCTGAATCCTCAACCTTCAATCCTCAATACTCAATCTGCAATCCTCAATCCTCAATCCTCAATCCTCAATCCTCAATCCTCAATCCTCAATCCTCATTCTTGAATCCTCAATACCCAATCCTCAATCTTCAATCCTCAATCCTCAAACCTCAATCCTCAATCCTCAAGCCTCAGTCCTCAATCCTCAATCCTCAATCCTCAAACCTCAATCCTCAACCGTCAGTCCTCGTCCTCAAACCTCAATCCTCAACCCTCAGTCCTCAACCTCAATTCTCAATTCTCAATCCTCAATCCTCAATCCTCAATCTTCGATCCCCAATAATCAATCTCCAATCCTAGATCCTCAATCCCCAATCCTCAATCCTTAATCCTCAATCTTCAATCCTCAATACTCAATCTTCAATCCTCAATCCTCAATCCTCAATCCTCAATCCTCTGTCCTCAATCCTGAATCCTCAACCTTCAATCCTCAATACTCAATCTGCAATCCTCAATCCTCAATCCTCAATCCTCAATCCTCAATCCTCAATCCTCAATCCTCAATCCTCATTCTTGAATCCTCAATACCCAATCCTCAATCTTCAATCCTCAATCCTCAAACCTCAATCCTCAATCCTCAAGCCTCAGTCCTCAATCCTCAATCCTCAATCCTCAAACCTCAATCCTCAACCGTCAGTCCTCGTCCTCAATCCTCAACCCTCAATCCTCAATCCTCAATCCTCAATCTTCAATCATCAATAATCAATCTTCAATCCTCAATCGTCAATCCTCAATCCTCAATCTTCAATCCTCAATATTCAACACTCAACCCACAACCATCAATCCTCAATACTCAACCATCAATCCTCAATTCTCAATACTCAATAGAACATCCTGAACTCTGATGGTTCAATACTCAATCCAGAATATTCAATAATCAAATTTCAAACCTCAAGCATCAATTCTCAACACTCAATCCTCAACACTCAGTCCTCTCTCTTCAATCCTACATCCTCAACCCTCAATCCTCAAGCGTCAATCCTCAATACTCAATCCTCAATCCTCAATCCTCAATCATCAATCTTCAATCCTCAATACTCAACCTTCAATCCTCAATACTCAGTCCTCAATCCTCATTCCTCAATCCTCAATCATCAATCCTCAATCTTCAATACTCAATCCTCAATCCTCAATCCTCAATCCTCAATACTCAACCATCAATCATAAATTCTCAATGCTCAATAGAATATCCTGAATTCTCAGGATTCTATACTCAAACCTCAATCCTCAACCCCTAGCCCTCATTCTCAATCCTCAATCCTCAGTCCTCAATATTCAATCTCCAATACTCAATCTTCAATCCTCAATCCTCAATCCTCAATCCTCAATCCTCAATCCTCAGTCATAAATCCTCAATCTTCAATACTCAATCGTCAATCCTCAGTCCTCAATCCTCAATCCTCAATCCTTGTTCCTCAAACTTCAATCCTCAACCCTCAGTCCTCATCCTCAATTGTCAATTCTCAATCCTCAATCCTCAATCCTCAATCCTCAATCCCCAAAAATCAATCTCCAATCCTAGAACCTCAATCCCCAGTCCTCAGTCCTTAATCCTCAATCTTCAATCCTCAATCGCCAGTCCTCAATCTTCAATCCTCTATGCTCAATCGTCAATCCTCAAGCCTCAGTCCTCAATCCTCAATCCTCAATCCTCAAACCTCAATCCTCAACCGTCAGTCCTCGTCCTCAATCCTCAACCCTCAATCCTCAATCCTCAATCTTCAATCATCAGTACTCAATCTTCAATCCTCAATACTCAATCCTCAATCGACAATCCTCAATCCCAATCCTCAATCCTCAATGCTCAATCCTCAATCCTCAATCCTCAATCCTCTATCCTCAATCTTCAATCCTCGATCCTCAATCCTGAATTCTCAATCCTCAATCCGCAGTCCTCAACCATCAATCCTAAATTCTCAATGCTCAATAGAACATCCTGAATTCTCAGGATTCTATACTCAAACCTCAATCCTCAACCCTCAGCCCCCATTCTCAATCCTCAATCCTCAATCCTCAATATTCAATCCCCAATACTCAATCTTGAATCCTCAACCCTCAATCCTCAATACTCAATCCTCAGTCCTCATCCTCATTTCTCAATTAGCAATCCTCAATCCTCAATCCTCAATCTTCAATCCCCAAAAATCAATCTCCAATCCTAGATCCTCAATCCCCAATCCTCAGTCCTTAATCCTCAATCTTCAATCCTCAATCGCCAGTCTTCAATCTTCAATCCTCTATGATCAATCGTCAATCCTCAAGCCTCAGTCCTCAATCCTCAAGCCTCAATCCTCAATCATCATTCTTCAAACCTCAATACCCAATCCTCAATCTTCAATCCTCAATTCTCAATCCTCAACTCTCAATCCTCAATCCTTAATCCTCAGACCTCAAACATAAATATTCAACCCTCAGTCCTCGTCCTCAATCCACAACCCTCAATCCTCAGTCCTCAATACTCAATCATCAATATTCAATCTTCAATCCTCAATCCTCAATCCTCAATCCTCAATCCTCAATCTTCAAACCTCAATCCTCATCCTCAGTACTCAATCCTCAATCTTCAATCCTCAATACTCAAGCTTCAATCCTCAATCCTCAATCCTCAATCCTCAATCCTCAATCTTCAATCCTTAATACTCAATCTTCAATCCTCAATCCTCAATCCTCAATCCTCAATCCTCATTCTACAATCCTCAAAACCCAATACTCAATCTTCAATCCTCAATCCTCAATCCTCAATCCTCAATCCTCAATCCTCATTCTTCAATCCTCAATACCCAATCCTCAATCTTCAATCCTCAATCCTCAATCCTCAATCCTCAATCCTCAATCCTCATTCTTCAATACTCAATACCCAATCCTCAATCTTCAATCCTCGATCCTCAATCCTGAATTCTCAATCCTCAATCCGCAGTCCTCAACCATCAATCCTAAATTCTCAATGCTCAATAGAATATCCTGAATTCTCAGGATTCTATACTCAAACCTCAATCCTCAACCCTCAGCCCCCATTCTCAATCCTCAATCCTCAATATTCAATCCCCAATACTCAATCTTGAATCCTCAATCCTCAATCCTCAATACTCAATCCTCAGTCCTCATCCTCATTTCTCAATTAGCAATCCTCAATCCTCAATCCTCAATCTTCAATCCCCAAAAATCAATCTCCAATCCTAGATCCTCAATCCCCAATCCTCAGTCCTTAATCCTCAATCTTCAACCCTCAATCGCCAGTCCTCAATCTTCAATCCTCTATGATCAATCGTCAATCCTCAAGCCTCAGTCCTCAATCCTCAATCCTCAATCCTCAATCCTCATTCTTCAAACCTCAATACCCAATCCTCAATCTTCAATCCTCAATTCTCAATCCTCAATTCTCAATCCTCAATCCTTAATCCTCAGACCTCAAACATCAATATTCAACCCTCAGTCCTCGTCCTCAATCCACAACCCTCAATCCTCAGTCCTCAATATTCAATCATCAATATTCAATCTTCAATCCTCAATCCTCAATCCTCAATCCTCAATCCTCAATCCTCAATCCTCAATCTTCAAACCTCAATCCTCATCCTCAATACTCAATCCTCAATCTTCAATCCTCAATACTCAAGCTTCAATCCTCAATCCTCAATCCTCAATCCTCAATCCTCAATCTTCAATCCTTAATACTCAATCTTCAATCCTCAATCCTCAATCCTCAATCCTCAATCCTCATTCTACAATCCTCAATACCCAATACTCAATCTTCAATCCTCAATCCTCAATCCTCAATCCTCAATCCTCAATCCTCAATCCTCATTCTTCAATCCTCAATACCCAATCCTCAATCTTCAATCCTCAATCCTCAATCCTCAATCCTCAATCCTCAATCCTCATTCTTCAATACTCAATACCCAATCCTCAATCTTCAATCCTCGAACCTCAATCCTGAATTCTCAATCCTCAATCCGCAGTCCTCAACCATCAATCCTAAATCCTCAATGCTCAATAGAATATCCTGAATTCTCAGGATTCTATACTCAAACCTCAATCCTCAACCCTCAGCCCCCATTCTCAATCCTCAATCCTCAATCCTCAATATTCAATCCCCAATACTCAATCTTGATTCCTCAATCCTCAATCCTCAATACTCAATCCTCAATCCTCTGTCATAAATCCTCAATATTCAGTACTCAATCGTCAATCGTCAGTCCTCAATCCTCAATCCTCAATCCTCAATCCTCATTCTTCAATCCTCAATACCCAATCCTCAATCTTCAATCCTCAATCCTCATTCTTCAATCCTCAATACCCAATCCTCAATACTCAATCTGCAATCCTCAATACTCAATCCTCAATCCTCAATCCTCATTCTTCAATCCACAATAGTCAATCCTCAATCCTCAATCCTCAATCCTCAATCTTCAATCCCCAATAATCAATCTCCAATCCTAGATCCTCAATCCCCAATCCTCAATCCTTAATCCTCAATCTTCAATCCTCAATACTCAATCTTCAATCCTCAATCCTCAATCCTCAATCCTCAATCCTCTGTCCTCAATCCTGAATCCTCAACCTTCAATCCTCAATACTCAATCTGCAATCCTCAATCCTCAATCCTCAATCCTCAATCCTCATTCTTCAATCCTCAATACCCAATCCTCAATCTTCAATCCTCAATCCTCAATCATCAATTCTCAATCCTCAATCCTCAATCCTCAGACCTCAAACATCAATATTCAACCCTCAGTCCTCGTCCTCAATCCACAACCCTTAATACTCAATCCTCAATCTTCAATCATCAATATTCAATCTTCAATCCTCAATCCTCAATCCTCAATCCTCAATCCTCAATCCTCAATCCTCAAACCTCAATCCTCAATCCTCAAACCTCAGTCCTCAATCCTCAATCCTCAATCCTCAAACCTCAATCCTCAACCGTCAGTCCTCGTCCTCAATCCTCAACACTCAATCCTCAATCCTCAATCCTCAATCTTCAGTCATCAATAATCAATCTTCAATCCTCAATCATCAATCCTCAATCCTCAATCTTCAATCCTCAATATTCAACACTCAACCCTCAACCATCAATCCTCAATACTCAACCATCAATCCTCAATTCTCAATACTCAATAGAACATCCTGAACTCTGATGGTTCAATACTCAATCCAGAATATTCAATAATCAAATTTCAAACCTCAATCATCAGTTCTCAACACTCAATCCGCAACACTCAGTCCTCTCTCTTCAATCCTACATCCTCAACCCTCAATCCTCAATCGTTAATCCTCAATACTCAATCCTCAATCCTCAATCCTCAATCATCAATCTTCAATCCTCAATACTCAATCTTCAATCCTCAATACTCAATCCTCAATCCTCAATCCTCAATCCTCAATCATCAATCCTCAATCTTCAATACTCAATCCTCAATCCTCAATCCTCAATCCTCAATACTCAACCATCAATCCTAAATTCTCAATGCTCAATAGAATATCCTGAATTCCCAGGATGCTATACTCAAACCTCAATCCTCAACCCCTAGCCCTCATTCTCAATCCTCAATCCTCAATCCTCAATATTCAATCTCCAATACTCAATCTTCAATCCTCAATCCTCAAACCTCAATCCTCAATCCTCAATCCTCAGTCATAAATCCTCAATCTTCAATACTCAATCGTCAATCCTCAGTCCTCAATCCTCAATCCTCAACCCTCAATCCTCAATCCTCAATCTTCAATCTTCAATACTCAATCTTCAATCCTCAATACTCAATCCTCAATCCTCAATCCTCAATCCTCAGTCATAAATCCTCAATCTTCAATACTCAATCGTCAACCCTCAGTCCTCAATCCTCGATCCTCAATCCTCGTTCCTCAAACCTCAATCCTCAACCCTCAGTCCTCATCCTCAATTCTCAATTCTCAATCCTCAATCCTCAATCCTCAATATTCAATCCCCAATAATCAATCTCCAATCCTAGATCCCCAATCCCCAATCCTCAATCCTTAATCCTCAATCTTCAATCCTCAATACTCAATCTTCAATCCTCAATCCTCAATCCTCAATCCTCAATCCTCTGTCCTCAATCCTGAATCCTCAACCTTCAATCCTCAATACTCAATCTGCAATCCTCAATCCTCAATCCTCAATCCTCAATCTTCAATCATCAATAATCAATCTTCAATCCTCAATCATCAATCCTCAATCCTCAATCTTCAATCCTCAATATTCAACACTCAACCCTCAACCATCAATCCTCAATACTCAACCATCAATCCTCAATTCTCAATACTCAATAGAACATCCTGAACTCTGATGGTTCAATACTCAATCCAGAATATTCAATAATCAAATTTCAAACCTCAAGCATCAATTCTCAACACTCAATCCTCAACACTCAGTCCTCTCTCTTCAATCCTACATCCTCAACCGTCAATCCTCAAGCGTCAATCCTCAATACTCAATCCTCAACCTTCAATCCTCAATCCTCAATCCTCAATCCTCAATCCTCAATCCTCAATCCTCAATCCTCAATCCTCAATCCTGAATTCTCAATCCTCAATCCTCAGTCCTCAACCATCAATCCTAAATTCTCAATGCTCAATAGAATATCCTGAATTCTCAGGATTCTATACTCAAACGTCAATCCTCAACCCTCAGCCCTCATTCTCAATCCTCAATCCTCAATCCTAAATATTCAATCCCCAATACTCAATCTTCAATCCTCAATCCTCAATCCTCAATCCTCAATCCTCAATCCTCAGTCATAAATCCTCAATGTTCAGTACTCAATCGTCAATCCTCAGTCCTCAATCCTCAATCCTCAATCCTCGTTCCTCAAACCTCAATCCTCAACCCTCAGTCATCATCCTCAATTCTCAATTAGCAATCCTCAATCCTCAATCCTCAGTCTTCAATCCCCAAAAATCAATCTCCAATCCTAGATCCTCAGTTCCCAATCCTCAGTCCTTAATCCTCAATCTTCAATCCTCAATCGGCAGTCCTCAATCTTCAATCCTCTATGATCAATCGTCAATCCTCAAGCCTCAGTCCTCAATCCTCAATCCTCAATCCTCAATCCTCATTCTTCAAACCTCAATACCCAATCCTCAATCTTCAATCCTCAATTCTCAATCCTCAATTCTCAACCCTCAATCCTTAATCCTCAGACCTCAAACATCAATATTCAACCCTCAATCCTCGGTCCTCAATATTCAATCATCAATATTCAATCTTCAATCCTCAATCCTCAATCCTCAATCCTCAATCCTCAATCCTCAATCCTCAATCTTCAAACCTCAATCCTCATCCTCAATACTCAATCTTCAATCTTCAATCCTCAATACTCAAGCTTCAATCCTCAATCCTCAATCCTCAATCCTCAATCCTCAATCTTCAATCCTTAATACTCAATCTTCAATCCTCAATCCTCAATCCTCAATCCTCAATCCTCATTCTACAATCCTCAATACCCAATACTCAATCTTCAATCCTCAATCCTCAATCCTCAATCCTCAATCCTCAATCCTCATTCTTCAATCCTCAATACCCAATCCTCAATCTTCAATCCTCAATCCTCAATCCTCACTCCTCAATCCTCAATCCTCATTCTTCAATACCCAATACCCAATCCTCAATCTTCAATCCTCGATCCTCAATCCTGAATTCTCAATCCTCAATCCGCAGTCCTCAACCATCAATCCTAAATTCTCAATGCTCAATAGAATATCCTGAATTCTCAGGATTCTATACTCAAACCTCAATCCTCAACCCTCAGCCCCCATTCTCAATCCTCAATCCTCAATCCTCAATATTCAATCCCCAATACTCAATCTTGAATCCTCAATCCTCAATCCTCAATACTCAATCCTCACTCCTCAGTCATAAATCCTCAATCTTAAATACTCAATCGTCAATCCTCAATCCTCAATCCTCAATCCTCAATCCTCAATCCTCATTCTTCAATCCTCAATACCCAATCCTCAATCTTCAATCCTCAATCCTCATTCTTCAATCCTCAATACCCAGTCCTCAATCTTCAACCCTCAATCCTCTATCCTCAATCCTCAATTCTCAATCCTAATTCTTCAATCCTCAATTCCCAAACCTCAATCTTCAATTCTCAATCCTCAATCCTCAATCAGCAATCCTCAATCTTCAATACTCATACCTCAATCCTCAATCCCCAATCCTCAATCTTCAACCATCAATCCTCATTGTCCAACACTGAATCCTCAATCCTCAGTCCTCAATACTCAATCCTCATTACTCAATCCTCAACCCTCAATCTTCAATCCACAATACTCAGTCTTCAATCCTCAATCCTCAATCCTCAACCCTCAATCCTCATTCTTTAATCCTCAATACCCAATCCTCAATCTTCAACCCTCAGTCCTCAATCATCAATTCTCAATCCTCAATCCTCAATCCTCAGGCCTCAAACATCAATATTCAACCCTCAGTCCTCGTTCTCAATCCACAACCCTCAAACCTCAAACCTCAATCCTCAACCGTCAGTCCTCGTCCTCAATCCTCAACACTCAATCCTCAATCCTCAATCTTCAATCTTCAATACTCAATCTTCAAACATCAATACTCAATCCTCAATCCTCAATCCTCAATCCTCAGTCCTCAATCCTGAATCCTCAACCTTCAATCCTCAATACTCAATCTGCAATCCTCAATACTCAATCCTCAATCCTCAATCCTCATTCTTCAATCCTCAATACCCAATCCTCAATCTTCAATCCTCAATCCTCAATCATCAATCCTCAATCTTCAATACTCATTCCTCAATCCTCAATCCCCAATTCTCAATCTTCAACCATCAATCCTCATTGTCCAACACTGAATCCTCAATCCTCAGTCCTCAATACTCAATCCTCAGTACTCAATCCACAACCCTCAATCTTCAATCCACAATACTCAATCTTCAATCCTCAATCCTCAATCCTCAACCCTCAATCCTCAATCCTCATTCTTCAATCCTCAATACCCAATCCTCAATCTTCAACCCTCAGTCCTCAATCATCAATTCTCAATCCTCAATCCTCAATCCTCAGGCCTCAAACATCAATATTCAACCCTCAGTCCTCGTTCTCAATCCACAACCCTCAAACCTCAAACCTCAATCCTCAACCGTCAGTCCTCGTCCTCAATCCTCAACCCTCAATCCTCAATCCTCATTCTTCAATCCTCAATACCCAATCCTCAATCTTCAATCCTCGATCCTCAATCCTGAATTCTCAATCCTCAATCCTCAGTCCTCAGCCATCAATCCTAAATCCTCAATGCTCAATAGAATATCCTGAATTCTCAGTATTCTATTCTCAAACCTCAATCCTCAAACCTCAATCCTCAATCCTCAACCCTCAATCCTCAATCCTCAATCTTCAATCCTCAATACTCAATCCTCAATCCTCAATCATCAATCCTCATTCTTCAATCCTCAATACTCAATCCTCAACCTTCAATCCTCAATCCTCAATCCTCAATCCTCAATCCTCAATCCTCAATCCTCAATCCTCAATCCTGAATTGTCAATCCTCAATCCTCAGTCCTCAACCATCAATCCTAAATTCTCAATGCTCAATAGAATATCCTGAATTCTCAGGATTCTATACTCAAACCTCAATCCTCAACCCTCAGCCCTCATTCTCAATACTCAATCCTCAATCCTCAATATTCAATCCCCAATACTCAATCTTCAATCCTCAATCCTCAGTCCTCAATCCTCAATCCTCAATCCTCAGTCATAAATCCTCAATCTTCAATACTCAATCGTCAATCCTCAGTCCTCAATCCTCAATCCTCAATCCTCGTTCCTCAAACCTCAATCCTCATTCTTCAATCCTCAATAGCCAATCCTCAATCTTCAACCCTCAGTCCTCAATCATCAATTCTCAATCCTCAATCCTCAATCCTCAGGCCTCAAACATCAATATTCAACCCTCAGTCCTCGTTCTCAATCCACAACCCTCAAACCTCAAATCTCAATCCTCAACCGTCAGTCCTCGTCCTCAATCCTCAACCCTCAATCCTCAATCCTCAATCTTCAATCTTCAATACTCAATCTGCAATCCTCAATACTCTATCCTCAATCCTCAATCCTCATTCTTCAATCCTCAATACCCAATCCTCAATCTTCAATCCTCAATCCTCAATCATCAATCCTCAATCTTCAATACTCATTCCTCAATCCTCAATCCCCAATTCTCAATCTTCAACCATCAATCCTCATTGTCCAACACTGAATCCTCAATCCTCAGTCCTCAATACTCAATCCCCAGTACTCAATCCACAACCCTCAATCTTCAATCCACAATACTCAATCTTCAATCCTCAATCCTCAATCCTCAATCCTCAATCCTCAATCCTCATTCTTCAATCCTCAATACCCAATCCTCAATCTTCAACCCTCAGTCCTCAATCATCAATTCTCAATCCTCAATCCTCAACCCTCAAACCTCAAACCTCAATCCTCAACCGTCAATCCTCGTCCTCAATCCCCAACCCTCAATCCTCAATCCTCATTCTTCAAACCTCAATACCCAATCCTCAATCTTCAATCCTCAATTCTCAATCCTCAATTCTCAATCCTCAATCCTTAATCCTCAGACCTCAAACATCAATATTCAACCCTCAGTCCTCGTCCTCAATCCACAACCCTCAATCCTCAGTCCTCAATATTCAATCATCAATATTCAATCTTCAATCCTCAATCCTCAATCCTCAATCCTCAATCCTCAATCCTCAATCTTCAAACCTCAATCCTCATCCTCAATACTCAATCCTCAATCTTCGATCCTCAATACTCAAGCTTCAGTCCTCAATCCTCAATCATCAATCCTCAATCCTCAACCTTCAACACTCAATACTCAATCCTCAATCCTCAATCCACAACCCTCAATCCTCATTCTTCAATCCTCAATACCCAATCCTCAATCTTCAATCCCAATCCTCAATCCTCAATCCTCAATCCTCAATCCTCATTCCTCAATCCTCAATACCCAATCCTCAATCTTCAATCCTCGATCCTCAATCCTGAATTCTCAATCCTCAATCCTCAGTCCTCAACCATCAATCCTAAATTCTCAATGCTCAATAGAATATCCTGAATTCTCAGGATTCTATACTCAAACCTCAATCCTCAATCTTCAATCCCCAAAAATCAATCTCCAATCCTAGATTCTCAATCCCCAATCCTGAGTCCTTAATCCTCAATCTTCAATCCTCAATCGCCAGTCCTCAATCTTCAATCCTCTATGCTCAATCGACAATCCTCAAGCCTCAGTCCTCAATCCTCATTCCTCAATCCTCAAACCTCAATCCTCAACCGTCAGTCCTCGTCCTCAATCCTCAACCCTCAATCCTCAATCCTCAATCCTCAATCCTGAATCATCAATCTTCTATCCTCAATACTCAATCTGCAATCCTCAATCCTCAATCCTCATTCTTCAATCCTCAATACCCAATCCTCAATCTTCAACCCTCAGTTCTCAATACCCAATCCTCAATCTTCAATCCTCAGTCCCCAATCCTCAATCCTCAATGATCAACCCTCAATCCTCAATCCTCAATCCTCAATCCTCAATCTTCAATCCTCAATACTCAATCTTCAATCCTCAATCCTCAATCCTCAATCCTCAATCCTCAATCCTCAATCCTGAATCCTCAATCATCAATCCTCAATCTTCAATACTCGTTCCTCAAACCTCAATCCTCAACCCTCAGTCCTCATCCTCAATTCTCAATTCTCAATCCTCAATCCTCAATCCTCAATCCTCAATCTTCAATCCCCAATAATCAATCTCCAATCCTAGATCCTCAATCCCCAATCCTCAATCCTTAATCCTCAACCTTCAATCCTCAATACTCAATCTTCAATCCTCAATCGTCAATCCTCAATCCTCAATCCTCAGTCCTCAATCCGGAATCCTCAACCTTCAATCCTCAATACTCAATCTGCAATCCTCAATCCTCAATCCTCAATCCTCAATCCTCAATCCTCATTCTTCAATCCTCAATACCCAATCCTCAATCTTCAATCCTCAATCCTCAATCATCAATTCTCAATCCTCAATCCTCAATCCTCAGACCTGAAACATCAATATTCAACCCTCAGTCCTCGTCCTCAATCCACAACCCTCAATACTCAATCCTCAACCTTCAATCATCAATATTCAATCTTCAATCCTCAATCCTCAATCCTCAATCCTCAATCCTCAATCCTCAAACCTCAATCCTCAATCCTCAAGCGTCAGTCCTCAATCCTCAATCCTCAATCCTCAAACCTCAATCCTCAACCGTCAGTCCTCGTCCTCGTCCTCAATCCTCAACCCTCAATCCTCAATCCTCAATCTTCAATCATCAATAATCAATCTTCAATCCTCAATCATCAATCCTCAATCCTCAATCTTCAATCCTCAATATTCAACACTCAACCCTCAACCATCAATCCTCAATACTCAACCATCAATCCTCAATCCTCAAGCTTCAGTCCTCAATCCTCAATCCACAATCCTCAATCCTCAATCTTCAATCCTCAATATTCAATCTTCAATCCTCAATCCTCAATCCTCAATCCTCAAACCACAATCCTCAATCCACAATCCTCAACCTTCAACACTCAATACTCAATCCTCAATCCTCAATCCTCAACCCTCAATCCTCATCCTTCAATCCTCAATACCCAATCCTCAATCTTCAATCCCAATCCTCAATCCTCAATCCTCAATCCTGAATCCTCATTCCTCAATCCTCAATACCCAATCCTCAATCTTCAATCCTCGATCCTCAATCCTGAATTCTCAATCCTCAATCCTCAGTCCTCAACCATCAATCCTAAATTCTCAATCCTCAATCCTCAATTCTCAATACTCAATAGAACATCCTGAACTCTGATGGTTCAATACTCAATCCAGAATATTCAATAATCAAATTTCAAACCTCAAGCATCAATTCTCAACACTCAATCCTCAACACTCAGTCCTCTCTCTTCAATCCTACATACTCAACCGTCAATCCTCAAGCGTCAATCCTCAATACTCAATCCTCAATCCTCAATTCTCAATCATCAATCTTCAATCCTCAATACTCAATCTTCAATCCTCAATACTCAATCCTCAATCGTCAATCCTCAATCCTCAACCATCAATCCTCAATCTTCAATACTCAATCCTCAATCCTCAATCCTCAATCCTCAATACTCAACCATCAATCCTAAATTCTCAATGCTCAATAGAATATCCTGAATTCTCAGGATTCTATACTCTAACCTCAATCCTCAACCCCTAGCCCTCATTCTCAATCCTCAATCCTCAATCCTCTATATTCAGTCTCCAATACTCAATCTTCAATCCTCAATCCTCAATCCTCAATCCTCAATCCTCAATCCTCAGTCATAAATCCTCAATCTTCAATACTCAATCGTCAATCCTCAGTCCTCAATCCTCAATCCTCAATCCTCGTTCCTCAAACTTCAATCCTCAACCCTCAGTCCTCATCCTCAATTGTCAATTCTCAATCCTCAATCCTCAATCCTCCATCTTCAATCCCCAAAAATCAATCTCCAATCCTAGAACCTCAATCCCCAATCCTCAGTCCTTAATCCTCAATTTTCAATCCTCAATCACCAGTCCTCTATCTTCAATCCTCTATGCTCAATCGTCAATCCTCAAGCCTCAGTCCTCAATCCTCAATCCTCAATCATCAAACCTCAATCCTCAACCGTCAGTCCTCGTCCTCAATCCTCAACCCTCAATCCTCAATCCTCAATCTTCAATCATCAGTACTCAATCTTCAATCCTCAATACTCAATCCTCAATCGTCAATCCTCAATCCCCAATCCTCAATCCTCAATGCTCAATCCTCAATCCTCAATCCTCAATCCTCAATCCTCAATCTTCAATCCTCAATACTCAATCTTCAATCCTCAATCCTCAATCCTCAATCCTCAATCCTCAATCCTCAATCCTGAATCCTCAATCATCAATCCTCAATCTTCAATACTCAATCCTCAATCCTCAATCCTCAATCCTCAATACTCAACCATCAATCCTAAATTCTCAATACTCAATAGAATATCCTGATTTCTCAGGATTCTATACTCAAACCTCAATCCTCAACCCTCAGCCCTCATTCTCAATCCTCAATCCTCAATCCTCAATATTCAATCTCCAATACTCAATCTTCAATCCTCAATCCTCAATCCTCAATCCTCAATCCTCAATCCTCAGTCATAAATCCTCAATCTTCAATACTCAATCGTCAATCCTCAGTCCTCAATCCTCAATCCTCAATCCTCGTTCCTCAAACCTCAATCCTCAACCCTCAGTCCTCATCCTCAATTCTCAATTAGCAATCCTCAATCCTCAATCCTCAATCTTCAATCCCCAAAAATCAATCTCCAATCCTAGATCCTCAATCCCCAATCCTCAGTCCTTAATCCTCAATCTTCAATCCTCAATCGCCAGTCCTCAATCTTCAATCCTCTATGCTCAATCGTCAATCCTCAAGCCTCAGTCCTCAATCCTCAATCCTCTATCCTGAATCCTCATTCTTCAAACCTCAATACCCAATCCTCAATCTTCAACCCTCAATACTCAATCCTCAGTCTTCAATCATCAATATTCAATCTTCAATCCTCAATCCTCAATCCTCAATCCTCAATCCTCAATCCTCAAACCTCAATCCTCAATCCTCATGCGTCAGTCCTCAATCCTCAATCCTCATTCCGCAAACCTCAATCCTCAACCGTCAGTCCTCGTCCTCAATCCTCAACCCTCAATCCTCAATCCTCAAACTTCAATCATCAATAATCAATCTTCAATCCTCAATCATCAATCCTCAATCCTTAATCTTCAATCCTCAATATTCAACACTCAACCCTCAACCATCAATCCTCAATACTCAACCATCAATCCTCAATTCTCGATACTCAATAGAACATCCAGAACTCTGATGGTTCAATACTCAATCCAGAATATTCAATAATCAAATTTCAAACCTCAAGCATCAATTGTCAACACTCAATCCTCAACACTCAGTCCTCTCTCTTCAATCCTACATCCTCAACCCTCAATCCTCAAGCGTCAATCCTCAATACTCAATCCTCAATCCTCAATCCTCAATCATCAATCTTCAATCCTCAATACCCAATCTTCAATCCTCAATACTAAATCCTCAATCGTCAATCCTCAATCCTCAACCATCAATCCTCAATCTTCAATACTCAATCCTCAATCCTCAATCCTCAATCCTCAATCCTCAATACTCAACCATCAATCCTAAATTCTCAATGCTCAATAGAATATCCTGAATTCACAGGATTCTATACTCTAACCTCAATCCTCAACCCCTAGCCCTCATTCTCAATCCTCAATCCTCAATCCTCAATATTCAATCTCCAATACTCAATCTTCAATCCTCAATCCTCAATCCTCAATCCTCAATCCTCAATCCTCAGTCATAAATCCTCAATCTTCAATACTCAATCGTCAATCCTCAGTCCTCAATCCTCAATCCTCAATCCTCGTTCCTCAAACTTCAATCCTCAACACTCAGTCCTCATCCTCAATTGTCAATTCTCAATCCTCAATCCTCAATCCTCAATCTTCAATCCCCAAAAATCAATCTCCAATCCTAGAACCTCAATCCCCAATCCTCAGTCCTTAATCCTCAATCTTCAATCCTCAATCGCCAGTCCTCTATCTTCAATCCTCTATGCTCAATCGTCAATCCTCAGGCCTCAGTCCTCAATCCTCAATCCTCAATCCTCAAACCTCAATCATCAACCGTCAGTCCTCGTCCTCAATCCTCAACCCTCAACCCTCAATCCTCAATCTTCAATCATCAGTACTCAATCATCAATCCTCAATACTCAATCCTCAATCGTCAATCCTCAATCCCCAATCCTCAATCCTCAATGCTCAATCCTCAATCCTCAATCCTCAATCCTCAATCCCCAATCTTCAATCCTCAATACTCAATCTTCAATCCTCAATCCTCAATCCTCAATCCTCAATCCTCAATCCTCAATCCTGAATCCTCAATCATGAATCCTCAATCTTCAATACTCAATCCTCAATCCTCAATCCTCAATCCTCAATACTCAATCATCAATCCTAAATTCTCAATGCTCAATAGGATATCCTGATTTCTCAGGATTCCATACTCAAACCTCAATCCTCAACCCTCAGCCCTCATTCTCAATCCTCAATCCTCAATCCTCAATCTTCAAACCTCAATCCTCATCCTCAATACTCAATCCTCAATCTTCGATCCTCAATACTCAAGCTTCAGTCCTCAATCCTCAATCCTCAATCCTCAATCCTCAATCTTCAATCCTCAATACTCAATCTTCAATCCTCAATCCTCAATCCTCAATCCTCAATCCACAATCCTCAATCCACAATCCTCAACCTTCAACACTCAATGCTCAATCCTCAATCCTCAACCCTCAATCCTCATCCTTCAACCCTCAATACCCAATCCTCAATCTTCAATCCCAATCCTCAATCCTCAATCCTCAATCCTCAATCCTCATTCCTCAATCCTCAATACCCAATCCTCAATCTTCAATCCCCGATCCTCAATCCTGAATTCTCAATCCTCAATCCTCAGTCCTCAACCATCAATCCTAAATTCTCAATGCTCAATAGAGTATACTGAATTCTCAGGGTTCTATACTCAAACCTCAATCCTCAACCCTCAGCCCTCATTCTCAATCCTCAATCCTCAATCCTCAATATTCAATCCCCAATACTCAATCTTCAATCCTCAATCCTCAATCCTCGAACCTCAATCCACAATCCTCAATCCACAATCCTCAACCTTCAACACTCAATGCTCAATCCTCAATCCTCAACCCTCAATCCTCATTCTTCAACCCTCAATACCCAATCCTCAATCTTCAATCCCAATCCTCAATCCTCAATCCTCAATCCTCAATCCTCATTCCTCAATCCTCATTACCCAATCCTCAATCTTCAATCCCCGATCCTCAATCCTGAATTCTCAATCCTCAATCCTCAGGCCTCAACCATCAATCCTAAATTCTCAATGCTCAATAGAATATCCTGAATTCTCAGGATTCTATACTCACACCTCAATCCTCAACCCTCAGCCCTCATTCTCAATCCTCAATCCTCAATCCTCAATATTCAATCCCCAATACTCAATCTTCAATCCTCAATCCTCAATCCTCAATCCTCAACGCTCAATCCTCAATCCTCAGTCATAAATCCTCAATATTCAATACTCAATCGTCAATCCTCAGTCCTCAATCCTCAATCCTCAATCCTCGTTCCTCAAACCTCAATCCTCAACCCTCAGTCCTCATCCTCAATTCTCAATTAGCAATCCTCAATCCTCAATCCTCAATCTTCAATCCCCAAAAATCAATCTCCAATCCTAGATCCTCAATCCCCAATCCTCAGTCCTTAATCCTCAATCTTCAATCCTCAATTGCCAGTCCTCAATCTTCAATCCTCTATGCTCAATCGTCAATCCTCAAGCCTCAGTCCTCAATCCTCAATCCTCAATCCTCAATCCTCATTCTTCAAACCTCAACACCCAATCCTCAATCTTCAATCCTCAATTCTCAATCCTCAATTCTCAATCCTCAATCCTTAATCCTCAGACCTCAAACATCAATATTCAACCCTCAGTCCTCGTCCTCAATCCACAACTCTCACTCCTCAGTCCTCAATATTCAATCATCAATATTCAATCTTCAATCCTCAATCCTCAATCCTCAATCCTCAATCCTCAATCCTCAATCTTCAAACCTCAATCCTCATCCTCAATACTCAATCCTCAATCTTCGATCCTCAATACTCAAGCTTCAGTCCTCAATCCTCAATCCTCAATCCTCAATCCTCAATCCTCAATCTTCAATCCTCAATACTCAATCTTCAATCCTCAATCCTCAATCCTCAATCCTCAATCCACAATCCTCAATCCACAATCCTCAACCTTCAACACTCAATGCTCAATCCTCAATCCTCAACCCTCAATCCTCATTCTTCAACTCTCAATACCCAATCCTCAATCTTCAATCCCAATCCTCAATCCTCAATCCTCAATCCTCAATCCTCATTCCTCAATCCTCAATACCCAATCCTCAATCTTCAATCCCCGATCCTCAATCCTGAATTCTCAATCCTCAATCCTCAGTCCTCAATCCTCAATCCTCAATCCTCGTTCCTCAAACCTCAATCCTCAACCCACAGTCCTCATCCTCAATTCTCAATTAGCAATCCTCAATCCTCAACCCTGAACCTTCAATCCCCAAAAATCAATCTCCAATCCTAGATTCTCAATCCCCAATCCTCACTCCTTAATCCTCAATCTTCAATCCTCAATAGCCAGTCCTCAATCTTCAATCCTCTATGCTCAATCGTCAATCCTCAAGCCTCAGTCCTCAATCCTCAATCCTCAATCCTCAAACCTCAATCCTCAACCGTCAGTCCTCGTCCTCAAACCTCAACCCTCAATCCTCAATCCTCAATCCTCAATCCTCAATCCTCAATCCTCAATCCTGAATCCTCAATCTTCAATCCTCAATACTCAATCTGCAATCCTCAATCCTCAATCCTCAATCCTCAATCCTCAATCCTCATTCTTCAATCCTCAATACCCAATCCTCAATCTTCAACCCTCAGTCCTCAATCATCAATTCTCAATCCTCAATCCTCAATCCTCAGGCCTCAAACATCAATATTCAACCCTCAGTCCTCGTTCTCAGTCCACAACCCTCAATCCTCAAACCACAATCCTCAACCGTCAGTCCTCGTCCTCAATCCTCAACCCTCAATCCTCAATCCTCAATCTTCAATCTTCAATACTCAGTCTTCAATCCTCAATACTCAATCCTCAATCCTCAATCCTCAATCCTCAGTCATAAATCCTCAATCTTCAATACTCAATCGTCAACCCTAAGTCCTCAATCCTCAATCCTCAATCCTCGTTCCTCAAACCTCAATCCTCAACCCTCAGTCCTCATCCTCAATTCTCAATTCTCAATCCTCAATCCTCAATCCTCAATCCTCAATCTTCAATCCCCAATAATCAATCTCCAATCCTAGATCCTCAATCCCCAATCCTCAATCCTTAATCCTCAATCTTCAATCCTCAATACTCAATCTTCGATCCTCAATCCTGAATCCACAATCCTCAATCCTCAATCCTCAATCCTCAATCCTGAATCTTCAATCCTCAATACTCAATATTCAATCCTCAATCCTCAATCCTCAATCCTCAATCCTCAATCCTCAATCCTCAATCCTCAACCTTCAACACTCAATACTCAATCCTCAATCCTCAATCCTCAACCCTCAATCCTCATTCTTCAATACTCAATACCCAATCCTCAATCTTCAATCCCAATCCTCAATCCTCAATCCTCAATCCTCAACCCTCATTCCTCAATCCTCAATACCCAATCCTCAATCTTCAATCCTCGATCCTCAATCCTGAATTCTCAATCCTCAATCCTCAGTCCTCAACCATCAATCCGCAATTCTCAATGCTCAATAGAGTATACTGAATTCTCAGGATTCTATACTCAAACCTCAATCCTCAACCGTCAGCCCTCATTCTCAATCCTCAATCCTCAATCCTCAATATTCAATCCCCAATACTCAATCTTCAATCCTCAATCCTCTATCCTCGATCCTCAATCCTCAATCCTCAATCCTCGTTCCTCAAACCTCAATCCTCAACCCTCAGTCCTCATCCTCAATTCTCAATTAGCAATCCTCAATCCTCAATCCTGAATATTCAATCCCCAAAAATTAATCTCCAATCCTACATTCTCAATCCCCAATCCTCACTCCTTAATCCTCAATCTTCAATCCTCAATAGCCAGTCCTCAATCTTCAATCCTCTATGCTCAATCGTCAATCCTCAAGCCTCAGTCCTCAATCCTCAATCCTCAATCCTCAAACCTCAATCCTAAATTCTCAATGCTCAATAGAATATCCTGAATTCTCAGGATTCTATACTCAAACCTCAATCCTCAAACCTCAGCCCTCATTCTCAATCCTCAATCCTCAATCTTCAATCCACAATCCTCAATCCTCAATCCTCAATCGTCAATCCTCAATCCTGAATCCTCAATCTTCAATCCTCAATACACAATGTGCAAACCTCAATCCTCAATCCTCAATCCTCAATCCTCATTCTTCAATCCTCAATACGCAATCCTCAATCTTCAATCCTCAATGCTCAATCCTGAATTCTCAATCCTCAATCCTCAGTCCTCAGTCCTCAAACCTCAATCCTCAACCCTCAGTCCTCGTCCTCAATCCACAAACATCAATCCTCAGTCCTCAATATTCAATCATCTATATTCAATCTTCAATCCTCAATCCTCAATCCTCAATCCTCAATCCTCAATCCTCAATCTTCAAACCTCAATCCTCAATCCTCAATACTCAATCCTCAATGTTCAATCATCAGTACTCAATCTTCATTCCTTAATCCTCAATCCTCAATCCTCAATCCTCAATCTTCAATCCTCAAATTCAATCTTCAATCCTCAATGATCAACCCTCAATCCTCAATCCTCATTCTTCAATCCTCAATATCCAATCCTCAATCTTCAATCCTCGATCCTCAATCCTGAATTCTCAATCCTCAATCCTCAGTCCTCAACCATCAATCCTAAATTCTCAATGCTCAATAGAATATCCTGAATTCTCAGGATTCTATACTCAAACCTCAATCCTCAATCTTCAATCCTCAATACTCAAGCTTCGATCCTCAATCCTCAATCCTCAATCCTCAATCCTCAATCCTCATTCTTCAATCCTCAATACCCAATCCTCAATCTTCAATCCTCAATCCTCAATCCTCAATACTCAATCCTCAATCCTCAATCTTCAATCCTCAATCCTCAATCCCCAATCCTCAATCCTCAACCCTCAATCCTCAATCCTCATTCTTCAATCCTCAATACCCAATCCTCAATCTTCAATCCTCAATCCTCAATCCTCAATCCTCAATCCTCAATCCTCAATCTTCAAACCTCAATCCTCATCCTCAATACTCAATCCTCAATCTGCAATCCTCGATACTCAAGCTTCAATCCTCAATCCTCAATCCTCAATCCTCAATACTCAATCTTCAATCCTCAATACTCATTCTTCAATCCTCAATCCTCAACCCTCAATCCTCAATCCTCATTCTTCAATCCTCAATACCCAATCCTCAATCTTCAATCCTCAATCCTCAAACCTCAATCCTCAACCCTCAGCCCCCATTCTCCATCCTCAATCCTCAATCCTCAATATTCAACCCCAATACTCAATCTTGAATCCTCAATCCTCAATCCTCAATCCTCAATCCTCAGTCATAAATCCTCAATCTTCAATACTCAATCGTCAATCCTCAGTCCTCAATCCTCAATCCTCAATCCTCAATCCTCATTCTTCAATCCTCAATACCCAATCCTCAATATTCAATCCTCAATCCTCATTCTTCAATCCTCAATACCCAATCCTCAATCTTCAACCCTCAATCCTCTATCCTCAATCCCCATTTCTCAATCCTAATTCTTCAATCCTCAATACCCAAACCTCAATCTTCAATCCTCAATCCTCAATCCTCAATCATCAATCCTCAACCTTCAATACTCATTCCTCAATCCTCAATCCCCAATCCTCAATCTTCAACCATCAATCCTCATTGTCCAACACTGAATCCTCAATCCTCAGTCCTCAATACTCAATCCTCAGTACTCAATCCTCAACCCTCAATCTTCAATCCACAATACTCAATCCTCAATCCTCAATCCTCAATCCTCAACCCTCAATCCTCAATCTTCAATCCTCAATCCTCAATCCTCAATCTTCAATCCTCAGTACTCAATCTTCATTCCTCAATCCTCAATCCTCAATCCTCAATTCTCAATCTTCAATCCTCAATATTCAGTCTTCAATCCTCAATCCTCAACCCTCAATCCTCAATCCTCATTCTTCAATCCTCAATACCCAATCCTCAATCTTCAATCCTCAATCCTCAATCCTCAATCCTCAATCCTGAATTCTCATCCTCAATCCTCAGTCCTCAGTCCTCAAACCTCAATCCTCAACCCTCAGCCCTCATCCTCAATCCTCAATCCTCAATCCTCAGCCCTCAGTCCTCAAACCTCAATGCTCAATCCTCAATCCCCAATCCTCAATCCTCAATCCTCAATCATCAATCCTCAATCTTCCATACTCATTCCTCAATCCTGAATCCTCAATCTTCAATCCTCAATACTCAATCTTCAACCCTCAATCCTCAATCCTCAATCCTCAATCCTCAATCCCCAATCCTGAATCCTCAATCTTCAATCCTCAATACTCAATCTGCAGTCCTCAATCCTCAATCCTCAATCCTCAATCCTCAATCCTCAATCCTCAATCCTCAATCCTCATTCTTCAATCCTCAATACCCAATCCTCAATCTTCAACCCTCAGTCCTCAATCATCAATTCTCAATCCTC
This sequence comes from Calliopsis andreniformis, assembly GCF_051401765.1. Classification (NCBI taxonomy): domain Eukaryota; kingdom Metazoa; phylum Arthropoda; class Insecta; order Hymenoptera; family Andrenidae; genus Calliopsis; species Calliopsis andreniformis. The sequence continues at coordinate 387,548 of NW_027480553.1, read as the reverse complement.
AATCCTCAATCCTCAGGCCTCAAACATCAATATTCAACCCTCAGTCCTCGTTCTCAGTCCACAACCCTCAATCCTCAAACCTCAATCCTCAACCTTCAATCCTCGATACTCAAGCTTCAATCCTCAATCCTCAATCCTCAATCCTCAATCCTCAATCTTCAATCCTCAATACTCAATCTTCAATCCTCAATCCTCAACCCTCAATCCTCAATCCTCATTCTTCAATCCTCAATACCCAATCCTCAATCTTCAATCCTCAATCCTCAATCCTCAATCCTCAATCCTCAATCCTCATTCTTCAATCCTCAATACCCAATCCTCAATCTTCAATCCTCAATCCTCAATCCTCAATCCTCAATCCTCAATCCTCATTCTTCAATCCTCAATACCCAATCCTCAATCTTTAATCCTCGATCCTCAATCCTGAATTCTCAATCCTCAATCCTCAGTCCTCAACCATCAATCCTAAATTCTCAATGCTCAATAGAATATCCTGAATTCTCAGGATTCTATACTCAAACCTCAATCCTCAACCCTCAGCCCCCATTCTCAATCCTCAATCCTCAATCCTCAATATTCAATCCCCAATACTCAATCTTGAATCCTCAATCCTCAATCCTCAATCTTCAATCCTCAATCCTCAGTCATAAATCCTCAATCTTCAATACTCAATCGTCAATCCTCAGTCCTCAATCCTCAATCCTCAATCCTCAATCCTCATTCTTCAATCCTCAATACCCAATCCTCAATCTTCAATCCTCAATCCTCATTCTTCAATCCTCAATACCCAATCCTCAATCTTCAACCCTCAATCCTCTATCCTCAATCCCCAATTCTCAATCTTCAATCCTCAATCCTCAATCCTCAACCCTCAATCCTGAATTCTCAATCCTCAATCCTCAGTCCTCAGTCCTCAAACCTCAATGCTCAATCCTCAATCCCCAATCCTCAATCCTCAATCCTCAATCATCAATCCTCAATCTTCAATACTCATTCCTCAATCCTGAATCCTCAATCTTCAATCCTCAATACTCAATCTTCAACTCTCAATCCTCAATCCTCAATCCTCAATCCTCAATCGTCAATCCTCAATCCTGAATCCTCAATCTTCAATCCTCAATACTCAATCTGCAATCCTCAATCCTCAATCCTCAATCCTCAATCATCAATCCTCATTCTTCAATCCTCAATACCCAATCCTCAATCTTCAACCCTCAGTCCTCAATCATCAATTCTCAGTCCTCAATCCTCAATCCTCAGGCCTCAAACATCAATATTCAACCCTCGGTCCTCGTTCTCAGTCCACAACCCTCAATCCTCAAACCTCAATCCTCAACCGTCAGTCCTCGTCCTCAATCCTCATTCTTCAATCCTCAATACCCAATCCTCAATCTTCAATCCCAATCCTCAATCCTCAATCCTCAATCCTCAATCCTCATTCCTCAATCCTCAATACCCAATACTCAATCTTCAATCCTCGATCCTCAATCCTGAGTTCTCAATCCTCAATCCTCAGTCCTCAACCATCAATCCTCAATTCTCAATGCTCAATAGAGTATACTGAATTCTCAGGATTCTATACTCAAACCTCAATCCTCAACCCTCAGCCCTCATTCTCAATCCTCAATCCTCAATCCTCAATATTCAATCCCCAATACTCAATCTTCAATCCTCAATCCTCAATCCTCGATCCTCAATCCTCAATCCTCAGTCATAAATCCTCAATCTTCAATACTCAATCGTCAATCCTCAGTCCTCAATCCTCAATCCTCAATCCTCGTTCCTCAAACCTCAATCCTCAACCCTCAGTCCTCATCCTCTATTCTCAATTAGCAATCCTCAATCCTCAATCCTCAATAGCCAGTCCTCAATCTTCAATCCTCTATGCTCAATCGTCAATCCTCAAGCCTCAGTCCTCAATCCTCAATCCTCAATCCTCAAACCTCAATCCTCAACCGTCAGTCCTCGTCCTCAAACCTCAACCCTCAATCCTCAATCCTCAATCCTCAATCCTCAATCCTGAATCCTCAATCTTCAATCCTCAATACTCAATCTGCAATCCTCAGTCCTCAATCCTCATTCCTCAATCCTCAATACCCAATCCTCAATCTTCAACCCTCAGTTCTCAATCTTCAATCCTCAATCCTCAACCCTCAATCCTCAATCCTCATTCTTCAATCCTCAATACCCAATCCTCAATCTTCAATCCTCAATCCTCAATCCTCAATCCTCAATCCTCAATCCTCAATCTTCAAACCTCAATCCTCATCCTCAATACTCAATCCTCAATCTGCAATCCTCGATACTCAAGCTTCAATCCTCAATCCTCAATCCTCAATCCTCAATACTCAATCTTCAATCCTCAATACTCAATCTTCAATCCTCAATCCTCAACCCTCAATCCTCAATCCTCATTCTTCAATCCTCAATACCCAATCCTCAATCTTCAATCCTCAATCCTCAAACCTCAATCCTCAACCCTCAGCCCCCATTCTCCATCCTCAATCCTCAATCCTCAATATTCAATCCCCAATACTCAATCTTGAATCCTCAATCCTCAATCCTCAATCCTCAATCCTCAATCCTCAGTCATAAATCCTCAATCTTCAATACTCAATCGTCAATCCTCAGTCCTCAATCCTCAATCCTCAATCCTCAATCCTCATTCTTCAATCCTCAATACCCAATCCTCAATATTCAATCCTCAATCCTCATTCTTCAATCCTCAATACCCAATCCTCAATCTTCAACCCTCAATCCTCTATCCTCAATCCCCATTTCTCAATCCTAATTCTTCAATCCTCAATACCCAAACCTCAATCTTCAATCCTCAATCCTCAATCCTCAATCATCAATCCTCAACCTTCAATACTCATTCCTCAATCCTCAATCCCCAATCCTCAATCTTCAACCATCAATCCTCATTGTCCAACACTGAATCCTCAATCCTCAGTCCTCAATACTCAATCCTCAGTACTCAATCCTCAAGCCTCAATCTTCAATCCACAATACTCAATCTTCAATCCTCAATCCTCAATCCTCAACCCTCAATCCTCAATCTTCAATCCTCAATCCTCAATCCTCAATCGTCAATCCTCAATACTCAATTTCAAACCTCAATCCTCAATCCTCAATACTCAATCCTCAATCTTCAATCCTCAGTACTCAATCTTCATTCCTCAATCCTCAATCCTCAATCCTCAATTCTCAATCTTCAATCCTCAATATTCAGCCTTCAATCCTCAATCCTCAACCCTCAATCCTCAATCCTCATTCTTCAATCCTCAATACCCAATCCTCAATCTTCAATCCTCAATCCTCAATCCTCAATCCTCAATCCTGTATTCTCATCCTCAATCCTCAGTCCTCAGTCCTCAAACCTCAATCCTCAACCCTCAGCCCTCATCCTCAATCCTCAATCCTCAATCCTCAGCCCTCAGTCCTCAAACCTCAATGCTCAATCCTCAATCCCCAATCCTCAATCCTCAATCCTCAATCATCAATCCTCAATCTTCCATACTCATTCCTCAATCCTGAATCCTCAATCTTCAATCCTCAATACTCAATCTTCAACCCTCAATCCTCAATCCTCAATCCTCAATCCTCAATCCTCAATCCTGAATCCTCAATCTTCAATCCTCAATACTCAATCTGCAGTCCTCAATCCTCAATCCTCAATCCTCAATCCTCAATCCTCAATCCTCAATCCTCAATCCTCATTCTTCAATCCTCAATACCCAATCCTCAATCTTCAACCCTCAGTCCTCAATCATCAATTCTCAATCCTCAATCCTCAATCCTCAGGCCTCAAACATCAATATTCAACCCTCAGTCCTCGTTCTCAGTCCACAACCCTCAATCCTCAAACCTCAATCCTCAACCTTCAATCCTCGATACTCAAGCTTCAATCCTCAATCCTCAATCCTCAATCCTCAATCCTCAATCTTCAATCCTCAATACTCAATCTTCAATCCTCAATCCTCAACCCTCAATCCTCAATCCTCATTCTTCAATCCTCAATACCCAATCCTCAATCTTCAATCCTCAATCCTCAATCCTCAATCCTCAATCCTCAATCCTCATTCTTCAATCCTCAATACCCAATCCTCAATCTTCAATCCTCAATCCTCAATCCTCAATCCTCAATCCTCAATCCTCATTCTTCAATCCTCAATACCCAATCCTCAATCTTTAATCCTCGATCCTCAATCCTGAATTCTCAATCCTCAATCCTCAGTCCTCAACCATCAATCCTAAATTCTCAATGCTCAATAGAATATCCTGAAATCTCAGGATTCTATACTCAAACCTCAATCCTCAACCCTCAGCCCCCATTCTCAATCCTCAATCCTCAATCCTCAATATTCAATCCCCAATACTCAATCTTGAATCCTCAATCCTCAATCCTCAATCTTCAATCCTCAATCCTCAGTCATAAATCCTCAATCTTCAATACTCAATCGTCAATCCTCAGTCCTCAATCCTCAATCCTCAATCCTCAATCCTCATTCTTCAATCCTCAATACCCAATCCTCAATCTTCAATCCTCAATCCTCATTCTTCAATCCTCAATACCCAATCCTCAATCTTCAACCCTCAATCATCTATCCTCAATCCCCAATTCTCAATCCTAATTCTTCAATCCTCAATACCCAAACCTCAATCTTCAATCCTCAATCCTCAATCCTCAATCATCAATCCTCAACCTTCAATACTCATTCCTCAATCCTCAATCCCCAATCCTCAATCTTCAACCATCAATCCTCATTGTCCAACACTGAATCCTCAATCCTCAGTCCTCAATACTCAAACCTCAGTACTCAATCCTCAGCCCTCAATCTTCAATCCACAATACTCAATCTTCAATCCTCAATCCTCAATCCTCAATCCTCAATCCTCAATCTTCAATCCTCAATCCTCAATCCTCAATCGTCAATCCTCAATACTCAATCTTCAAACCTCAATCCTCAATCCTCAATACTCAATCCTCAATCTTCAATCCTCAGTACTCAATCTTCATTCCTCAATCCTCAATCCTCAATCCTCAATCCTCAATCTTCAATCCTCAATATTCAGTCTTCAATCCTCAATCCTCAACCCTCAATCCTCAATCCTCATTCTTCAATCCTCAATACCCAATCCTCAATCTTCAATCCTCAATCCTCAATCCTCAATCCTCAATCCTGAATTCTCAATCCTCAATCCTCAGTCCTCAGTCCTCAAACCTCAATCCTCAACCCTCAGCCCTCATCCTCAATCCTCAATCCTCAATCCTCAGCCCTCAGTCCTCAAACCTCAATGCTCAATCCTCAATCCCCAATCCTCAATCCTCAATCCTCTATCATCAATCCTCAATCTTCAATACTCATTCCTCAATCCTGAATCCTCAATCTTCAATCCTCAATACTCAATCTTCAACTCTCAATCCTCAATCCTCAATCCTCAATCCTCAATCCTCAATCCTCAATCCTGAATCCTCAATCTTCAATCCTCAATACTCAATCTGCAATCCTCAATCCTCAATCCTCAATCCTCAATCATCAATCCTCATTCTTCAATCCTCAATACCCAATCCTCAATCTTCAACCCTCAGTCCTCAATCATCAATTCTCAGTCCTCAATCCTCAATCCTCAGGCCTCAAACATCAATATTCAACCCTCGGTCCTCGTTCTCAGTCCACAACCCTCAATCCTCAAACCTCAATCCTCAACCGTCAGTCCTCGTCCTCAATCCTCAATCCTCAATCTTCAATCTTCAATACTCAATCTTCAATCCTCAATACTCAATCCTCAATCCTCAATCCTCAATCCTCAGTCATAAATCCTCAATCTTCAATACTCAATCGTCAACCCTCAGTCCTCAATCCTCAACCCTCAATCCTCGTTCCTCAAACCTCAATCCTCAACCCTCAGTCCTCATCCTCAATTCTCAATTCTCAATCCTCAATCCTCAATCCTCAATCCTCAATCTTCAATCCCCAATAATCAATCTCCAATCCTAGATCCTCAATCCCCAATCCTCAATCCTTAATCCTCAATCTTCAATCCTCGATACTCAATCTTCGATCCTCAATCCTGAATCCACAATCCTCAATCCTCAATCCTCAATCCTCAATCCTGAATCTTCAATCCTCAATACTCAATATTCAACCCTCAATCCTCAATCCTCAATCCTCAATCCTCAATCCTCAATCCTCATTCTTCAATCCTCAATACCCAATCCTCAATCTTCAATCCTCGATCCTCAATCCTGAATTCTCAATCCTCAATCCTCAGTCCTCAACCATCAATCCTAAATTCTCAATGCTCAATAGAATATCCTGAATACTCAGGATTCTATACTCACACCTCAATCCTCAACCCTCAGCCCTCATTCTCAATCCTCAATCCTCAATCCTCAATATTCAATCCCCAATTCTCAATCTTCAATCCTCAATCCTCAATCCTCAATCCTCAATCCTCAATCCTCAATCCTCAGTCATAAATCCTCAATCTTCAATACTCAATCGTCAATCCTCAGTCCTCAATCCTCAATCCTCAATCCTCGTTCCTCAAACCTCAATCCTCAACCCTCAGCCCTCATCCTCAATTCTCAATTAGCAATCCTCAATCCTCAATCCTCAATCTTCAATCCCCAAAAATCAATCTCCAATCCTAGATCCTCAATCCCCAATCCTCAGTCCTTAATCCTCAATCTTCAATCCTCAATCGCCAGTCCTCAATCTTCAATCCTCTATGCTCAATCGTCAATCCTCAAGCCTCAGTCCTCAATCCTCAATCCTCTATCCTCAATCCTCATTCTTCAAACCTCGATACCCAATCCTCAATCTTCAACCCTCAATACTCAATCCTCAATCTTCAATCATCAATATTCAATCTTCAATCCTCAATCCTCAATCCTCAATCCTCAATCCTCAATCCTCAAACCTCAATCCTCAATCCTCATGCGTCAGTCCTCAACCCTCAATCCTCAAGCGTCAATCCTCAATCCTCAACCGTCAGTCCTCGTCCTCAATCCTCAACCCTCAATCCTCAATCCTCAACCTTCAATCCTCAATACTAAATCCTCAATCGTCAAACCTCAATCCTCAACCATCAATCCTCAATCTTCAATACTCAATCCTCAATCCTCAATCCTCAATCCTCAATACTCAACCATCAATCCTAAATTCTCAATCCTCAATGGAATATCCTGAATTCTCAGGATTCTATACTCTAACCTCAATCCTCAACCCCTAGCCCTCGTTCTCAATCCTCAATCCTCAATCCTCAATATTCAATCTCCAATACTCAATCTTCAATCCTCAATCCTCAATATTCAATCTCCAATACTCAATCTTCAATCCTCAATCCTCAATCCTCAATCCTCAATCCTCAATCCTCAGTCATAAATCCTCAATCTTCAATACTCAATCGTCAATCCTCAGTCCTCAATCCTCAATCCTCAATCTTCGTTCCTCATTCTTCAATCCTCAATACCCAATCCTCAATCTTCAACCCTCAGTCCTCAATCATCAATTCTCAATCCTCAATCCTCAATCCTCAGGCCTCAAACATCAATATTCAACCCTCAGTCCTCGTTCTCAGTCCACAACCCTCAATCCTCAAACCTCAATCCTCAACCGTCAGTCCTCGTCCTCAATCCTCAACCCTCAATCCTCAATCCTCAATCCTCAATCATCAATCCTCAATCTTCAATACTCATTCCTCAATCCTGAATCCTCAATCTTCAATCCTCAATACTCAATCTTCAACCCTCAATCCTCAATCCTCAATCCTCAATCCTCAATCCTCAATCCTGAATTCTCAATCTTCAATCCTCAATACTCAATCTGCAGTCCTCAATCGTCAATCCTCAATCCTCAATCCTCAATCCTCAATCCTCAATCCTCAATCCTCATTCTTCAATCGTCAATACCCAATCCTCAATCTTCAACCGTCAGTCCTCAATCATCAATTCTCAATCCTCAATCCTCAATCCTCAGGCCTCAAACATCAATATTCAACCCTCAGTCCTCGTTCTCAGTCCACAACCCTCAATCCTCAAACCTCAATCCTCAACCGTCAGTCCTCGTCCTCAATCCTCAACCCGCAATCCTCAATCCTCAATCTTCAATCTTCAATACTCAGTCTTCAATCCTCAATACTCAATCCTCAATCCTCAATCCTCAATCCTCAGTCATAAATCCTCAATCTTCAATACTCAATCGTCAACCCTCAGTCCTCAATCCTCAATCCTCAATCCTCGTTCCTCAAACCTCAATCCTCAACCCTCAGTCCTCATTCTTCAATCCTCAATATCCAATCCTCAATCATCAATCCTCAATCCTCAACCCTCAATCCTCAATCCTCAATCCTCAATCCTCAATCCTCATTCTTCAATCCTCAATACCCAATCCTCAATCTTCAATCCTCGATCCTCAATCCTGAATTCTCAATCCTCAATCCTCAATCCTCAATTCTCAATCCTCAATCCTGAATCCTCAATCTTCAATCCTCAATACACAATCTGCAAACCTCAATCCTCAACCCTCAGCCCTCATCCTCAATCCTCAATCCTCAATCCTCAATCCTCAATCCTCAATCCTCAGCCCTCAGTCCTCAAACCTCAATGCTCAATCCTCAATCACCAATCCTCAATCCTCAAACCTCAATCCTCAATCCTCAATACTCAATCCTCAATCGTCAATCCTCAATCCCCAATCCTCAATCCTCAATGCTCAATCCTCAATCCTCAATCCTCAATCCTCAATCCTCAATCTTCAATCCTCAATACTCAATCTTCAATCCTCAATCCTCAATCCTCAATCCTCAATCCTCAATCCTCAATCCTCAATCCTCAGTCATCAATCCTCAATCTTCAATACTCAATCCTCAATCCTCAATCCTCAACCCTCAATACTCAACCATCAATCCTAAATTCTCAATGCTCAATAGAATATCCTGATTTCTCAGGATTCTATACTCAAACCTCAATCCTCAACCCTCAGCCCTCATTCTCAATCCTCAATCCTCAATGCTCAATATTCAATCTCCAATACTTAATCTTCAATCCTCAATCCTCAATCCTCAATCCTCAATCCTCAATCCTAAGTCGTAAATCCTCAATCTTCAATACTCAATCGTCAATCCTCAGTTCTCAATCCTCAATCCTCAGTCCTCGTTCCTCAAACTTCAATCCTCAACCCTCAGTCCTCATCCTCAATTGTCAATTCTCAATCCTCAATCCTCAATCCTCAATCTTCAATCCCCAAAAATCAATCTCCAATCCTAGAACCTCAATCCCCAATCCTCAGTCCTTAATCCTCAATCTTCAATCCTCAATCGCCATTCCTCAATCTTCAATCCTCTATGCTCAATCGTCAATCCTCAAGCCTCAGTCCTCAATCCTCAATCCTCAATCCTCAAACCTCAATCCTCAACCGTCAGTCCTCGTCCTCAATCCTCAACCCTCAATCCTCAATCCTCAATCTTCAATCATCAGTACTCAATCTTCAATCCTCAATACTCAATCCTTAATCGTCAATCCTCAATCCCCAATCCTCAATCCTCAATGCTCAATCCTCAATCCTCAATCCTCAATCCTCAATCCTCATTCTTCAATCCTCAATACCCAATCCTCAATCTTCAATCCTCGATCCTCAATCCTGAATTCTCAATCCTCAATCCTCAGTCCTCAACCATCAATCCTAAATTCTCAATGCTCAATAGAATATCCTGAATTCTCAGGATTCTATACTCACACCTCAATCCTCAACCCTCAGCCCTCATTCTCAATCCTCAATCCTCAATCCTCAATATTCAATCCCCAATACTCAATCTTCAATCCTCAATCCTCAATCCTCAATCCTCAATCCTCAATCCTCAGTCATAAATCCTCAATCTTCAATACTCAATCGTCAATCCTCAGTCCTCAATCCTCAATCCTCAATCCTCAATCCTCGTTCCTCAAACCTCAATCCTCAACCCTCAGTCCTCATCCTCAATTCTCAATTAGCAATCCTCAATCCTCAATCCTCAATCTTCAATCCCCAAAAATCAATCTCCAATCCTAGATCCTCAATCCCCAATCCTCAGTCCTTAATCCTCAATCCTCAATCCTCAATCTTCAAACCTCAATCCTCATCCTCAATACTCAATCCTCAATCTTCGATCCTCAATACTCAAGCTTCAGTCCTCAATCCTCAATCCTCAATCCTCAATCCTCAATCCTCAATCTTCAATCCTCAATACTCAATCTTCAATCCTCAATCCTCAATCCTCAATCCTCAACCCACAATCCTCAATCCACAATCCTCAACCTTCAACACTCAATACTCTATCCTCAATCCTCAATCCTCAACCCTCAATCCTCATTCTTCAATCCTCAATACAAAATCCTCAATCTTCAATCCCAATCCTCAATCCTCAATCCTCAATCCTCAATCCTCATTCCTCAATCCTCAATACCCAATCCTCAATCTTCAATCCTCGATCCTCAATCCTGAATTCTCAATCCTCAATCCTCAGTCCTCAACCATCAATCCTAAATTCTCAATGCTCAATAGAGTATACTGAATTCTCAGGATTCTATACTCAAACCTCAATCCTAACCCTCAGCCCTCATTCTCAATCCTCAATCCTCAATCCTCAATATTCAATCCCCAATACTCAATCTTCAATCCTCAATCCTCAATCCTCGATCCTCAATCCTCAATGCTCAGTCATAAATCCTCAATCTTCAATTCTCAATCGTCAATCCTCAGTCCTCAATCCTCAATCCTCAATCCTCGTTCCTCAAACCTCAATCCTCAACACTCAGTCCTCATCCTCAATTCTCAATTAGCAATCCTCAATCCTCAATCCTCAATCTTCAATCCCCAAAAATCAATCTCCAATCCTAGATTCTCAATCCCAAATCCTCACTCCTTAATCCTCAATCTTCAATCCTCAATAGCCAGTCCTCAATCTTCAATCCTCTATGCTCAATCGTCAATCCTCAAGCCTCAGTCCTCAATCCTCAATCCTCAATCCTCAAACCTCAATCCTCAACCGTCAGTCTTCGTCCTCAAACCTCAACCCTCAATCCTCAATCCTCAATCCTCAATCCTGAATCCTCAATCTTCAATCCTCAATACTCAATCTGCAATCCTCAATCCTCAATCCTCATTCCTCAATCCTCAACACCCAATCCTCAATCTTCAACCCTCAGTTCTCAATACCCAATCCTCAATCTTGAATCCTCAATCCTAAACCTCAATTCTCGATCCTCAATCCTTAATCCTCAGACCTCAAACATCATTATTCAACCCTCAGTCCGCGTCCTCAATCCACAAACATCAATCCTCAGTCCTCAATATTCAATCATCTATATTCAATCTTCAATCCTCAATCCTCAACCCTCAATCCTCAATCCTCATTCTTCAATCCTCAATATCCAATCCTCAATCTTCAATCATCAGTACTCAATCTTCAATCCTCAATACTCAATCCTCAATCGTCAATCCTCAATCCCCAATCCTCAATCCTCAATGCTCAATCCTCTATCCTCAATCCTCAATCCTCAATCCTCAATCTTCAATCCTCAATACACAATCTTCAATCCTCAATCCTCAATCCTCAATCCTCAATCCTCTGCCCTCAGTCCTCAAACCTCAATGCTCAATCCTCAATCCCCAATCCTCAATACTCAATCCTCAATCGTCAATCCTCAATCCCCAATCCTCAATCCTCAATGCTCAATCCTCAATCTTCAATCCTCAATCCTCAATCCTCAATCGTCAATCCTCAATACTCAATCTTCAAACCTCAATCCTCAATCCTCAATACTCAATCCTCAATCTTCAATCCTCAGTACTCAATCTTCACTCCTCAATCCTCAATCCTCAATCCTCAATCCTCAATCTTCAATCCTCAATATTCAGTCTTCAATCCTCAATCCTCAACCCTCAATCCTCTATCCTCATTCTTCAATCCTCAATACCCAATCCTCAATCTTCAATCCTCAATCCTCAATCCTCAATCCTCAATCCTGAATTCTCAATCCTCAATCCTCAATCCTGAATCCTCAATCTTCAATCCTCAATACTCGATCTGCATTCCTCAATCCTCAATCCTCAATCCTCAATCCTCAATCCTCATTCTTCAATCCTCAATACCCAATCCTCAATCTTCAACCCTCAGTCCTCAATCATCAATTCTCAATCCTCAATCCTCAATCCTCAGGCCTCAAACATCAATATTCAACCCTCAGTCCTCGTTCTCAGTCCACAACCCTCAATCCTCAAACCTCAATCCTCAACCGTCAGTCCTCGTCCTCAATCCTCAACCCTCAATCCTCAATCCTCAATCCTCAATCTTCAATCTTCAATACTCAATCTTCAATCCTCAATACTCAATCCTCAATCCTCAATCCTCAATCCTCAGTCATAAATCCTCAATCTTCAATTCTCAATCGTCAACCCTCAGTCCTCAATCCTCAATCCTCAATCATCAATAATCAATCTTCAATCCTCAATCATCAATCCTCAATCCTCAATCTTCAATCCTCAATATTCAACACTCAACCCTCAACCATCAATCCTCAATACTCAACCATCAATCCTCAATTCTCAATACTTAATAGAACATCCTGAACTCTGATGGATCAATACTCAATCCAGAATATTCAATAATCAAATTTCAAACCTCAAGCATCAATTCTCAACACTCAATCCTCAACACTCAGTCCTCTCTCTTCAATCCTACATCCTCAACCCTCAATCCTCAAGCGTCAATCCTCAATACTCAATCCTCAATCCTCAATCCTCAATCATCAATCTTCAATCCTCAATACTCAATCTTCAATCCTCAATACTCAATCCTCAATCCTCAATCCTCAATCCTCAATCATCAATCCTCAATCTTCAATACTCAATCCTCAATCCTCAATCCTCAATCCTCAATACTCAACCACCAATCGTAAATTCTCAATGCTCAATAGAATATCCTGAATTCTCAGGATTCTATACTCAAACCTCAATCCTCAACCCCTAGCCCTCATTCTCAATCCTCAATCCTCAATCCTCAATATTCAATCTCCAATTCTCAATCTTCAATCCTCAATCCTCAATCCTCAATCCTCAATCCTCAATCCTCGTTCCTCAAACTTCAATCCTCAACCATCAGTCCTCATCCTCAATTGTCAATTCTCAATCCTCAATCCTCAATCCTCAATCCTCAATCCCCAAAAATCAATCTCCTATCCTAGAACCTCAATCCCCAATCCTCAGTCCTTAATCCTCAATCTTCAATCCTCAATCGCCAGTCCTCAATCTTCAATCCTCTATGCTCAATCGTCAATCCTCAAGCCTCAGTCCTCAATCCTCAATCCTCAATCCTCAAACCTCAATCCTCAACCGTCAGTCCTCGTCCTCAATCCGCAACCCTCAATCCTCAATCCTCAATCTTCAATCATCAGTACTCAATCTTCAATCCTCAATACTCAATCCTCAATCATCAATTCTCAATCCCCAATCCTCAATCCACAATCCTCAATCCTCAATCTTCAAACCTCAATGCTCATCCTCAATACTCAATCCTCAATCTTCAATCCTCGATACTCAAGCTTCAATCTTCAATCCTCAATCCTCAATCCTCAATCCTCAATCTTCAATCCTCAATACTCAATCTTCAATCCTCAATCCTCAATCCTCAATCCTCAATCCTCATTCTTCCATCCTCAATACCCAACCCTCAATCTTCAATACTCAATCCTCAATCCTCAATCCTCAATCCTCATTCCTCAATCCTCAATACCCAATCCTCAATCTTCAATCCTCAATCCTCATTCCTCAATCCTCAATCCACAACCCTCAATCCTCAATCCTCATTCTTCAATCCTCAATACCCAATCCTCAATCTTCAATACTCAATCCTCAATCCTCAATCCTCAATCCTCAATCCTCAATCCTCAATCCTCATTCTTCAGTCCTCAATACCCAATCCTCAATCTTCAACCCTCAGTCCTCAATCATCAATTCTCAATCCTCAATCCTCAATCCTCAGGCCTCAAACATCAATATTCAACCCTCAGTCCTCGTTCTCAATCCACAACCCTCAAACCTCAAACCTCAATCCTCAGCCGTCAGTCCTCGTCCTCAATCCTCAACCCTCAATCCTCAATCCTCAATCTTCAATCTTCAATACTCAATCTTCAATCCTCAATACTCAATCCTCAATCCTGAATTCTCAATCCTCAATCCTCAGTCCTCAACCATCAATCCTAAATTCTCAATGCTCAATTGAATATCCTGAATTCTCAGGATTCTATACTCAAACCTCAATCCTCAACCCTCAGCCCCCATTCTCAATCCTCAATCCTCAATCCTCAATATTCAATCCCCAATACTCAATCTTGAATCCTCAATCCTCAATCCTCAATCCTCAATCCTCAATCCTCAGTCATAAATCCACAATCTTCAATACTCAATCGTCAATCCTCAGTCCTCAATCCTCAATCCTCAATCCTCAATCCTCATTCCTCAATCCTCAATACCCAATCCTCAATCTTCAATCCTCAATCCTCATTCCTCAATCCTCAATCCTCAATCCTCAATCCTCAATATTCAGTCTTCAATCCTCAATCCACAACCCTCAATCCTCAATCCTCATTCTTCAATCCTCAATACCCAATCCTCAATCTTCAATCCTCAATCCTCAATCCTCAATCCTCAATCCTCAATCCTCAATCCTCAATCTTCAATCCTCTATCCTCATTCCTCAATCCTCAATCCTCAATCCTCATTCTTCAATCCTCAATACCCAATCCTCAATCTTCAATCCTCGATCCTCAATCCTGAATTCTCAATCCTCAATCCTCAGTCCTCAACCATCAATCCTAAATTCTCAATGCTCAATAGAATATCCTGAATTCTCAGGATTCTATACTCAAACCTCAATCCTCAACCCTCAGCCCCCATTCTCAATCCTCAATACTCAATCCTCAATATTCAATCCCCAATACTCAATCTTGAATCCTCAATCCTCAATCCTCAATCCTCAATCCTCAGTCATAAATCCTCAGTCTTCAATACTCAATCGTCAATCCTCAATACTCAATCTTCAAACCTCAATCCTCAATCCTCAATACTCAATCCTCAATCTTCAATCCTCAGTACTCAATCTTCGTTCCTCAATCCTCAATCCTCAATCCTCAATCCTCAATCTTCAATCCTCAATATTCAGTCTTCAATCCTCAATCCACAACCCTCAATCCTCAATCCTCATTCTTCAATCCTCAATACCCAATCGTCAATCTTCAATCCTCAATCCTCAATCCTCAATCCTCAATCCTCAATCCTCAATCCTCAATCCTCATCCTTCAGTCCTCAATACCCAATCCTCAATCCTCAACCCTCAGTCCTCAATCATCAATTCTCAATCCTCAATCCTCAATCCTCAGGCCTCAAACATCAATATTCAACCCTCAGTCCTCGTTCTCAATCCACAACCCTCAAACCTCAAACCTCAATCCTCAGCCGTCAGTCCTCGTCCTCAATCCTCAACCCTCAATCCTCAATCCTCAATCTTCAATCTTCAATACTCAATCTTCAATCCTCAATACTCAATCCTCAATCCTGAATTCTCAATCCTCAATCCTCAGTCCTCAACCATCAATCCTAAATTCTCAATGCTCAATTGAATATCCTGAATTCTCAGGATTCTATACTCAAACCTCAATCCTCAACCCTCAGCCCCCATTCTCAATCCTCAATCCTCAATCCTCAATATTAAATCCCCAATACTCAATCTTGAATCCTCAATCCTCAATCCTCAATCCTCAATCCTCAATCCTCAGTCATAAATCCACAATCTTCAATACTCAATCGTCAATCCTCAGTCCTCAATCCTCAATCCTCAATCCTCAATCCTCATTCCTCAATCCTCAATACCCAATCCTCAATCTTCAATCCTCAATCCTCATTCCTCAATCCTCAATCCTCAATCCTCATTCTTCAATCCTCAATACCCAATCCTCAATCTTCAATCCTCGATCCTCAATCCTGAATTCTCAATCCTCAATCCTCAGTCCTCAACCATCAATCCTAAATTCTCAATGCTCAATAGAATATCCTGAATTCTCAGGATTCTATACTCAAACCTCAATCCTCAACCCTCAGCCCCCATTCTCAATCCTCAATCCTCAATCCTCAATATTCAATCCCCAATACTCAATCTTGAATCCTCAATCCTCAATCCTCAATCCTCAATCCTCAGTCATAAATCCTCAATCTTCAATACTCAATCGTCAATCCTCAGTCCTCAATCCTCAATCCTCAATCCTCAATCCTCATTCTTCAATCCTCAATACCCAATCCTCAATCTTCAATCCTCAATCGTCATTCTTCAACCATCAATCCTCATTGTCCAACACTGAATCCTCAATCCTCAGTCCTCAATACTCAATCCTCAGTACTCAATCCTCAACCCTCAATCTTCAATCCACAATACTCAATCTCAATACTCAATCCTCAATCCTCAAACCTCAATCCTCATCCTCAATACTCAATCCTCAATCTTAAATCCTCGATACTCAAGCTTCAATCCTCAATCCTCAATCCTCAATCCTCAATGCTCAATCTTCAATCCTCAATACTCAATCTTCAATCCTCAATCCTCAACCCTCAATACTGAATCCTCATTCTCCAATCCTCAATACCCAATCCTCAATCTTCAATCCTCAATCCTCAATCCTCAATCCTCAATCCTCAATCCTCAGTCCTCAGCCATCAATCCTAAATTCTCAATGCTCAATAGAATATCCTGAATTCTCAGGATTCTATACTCAAACCTCAATCCTCAACCCTCAGCCCCCATTCTCAATCCTCAATCCTCAATCCTCAATATTCAATCACCAATACTCAATCTTGAATCCTCAATCCTCAATCCTCAATCCTCAATCCTCAACCCTCAGTCATTAATCCTCAATCTTCAATACTCAATCGTCAATCCTCAGTCCTCAATCCTCAATCCTCAATCCTCAATCCTCATTCTTCAATCCTCAATAGCCAGTCCTCAATCTTCAATCCTCAATCCTCATTCTTCAATCCTCAATACCCAATCCTCAATCTTCAACCCTCAATCCTCTATCCTCAATCCCCAATTCTCAATCCTAATTCTTCAATCCTCAATACCCAAACCTCAATCTTCAATCCTCAATCCTCAATCCTCAATCATCAATCCTCAACCTTCAATACTCATTCCTCAATCCTCAATCCCCAATCCTCAATCTTCAACCATCAATCCTCATTGTCCAACACTGAATCCTCAATCCTCAGTCCTCAATACTCAATCCTCAGTACTCAATCCTCAACCCTCAATCTTCAATCCACAATACTCAATCTTCAATCCTCAATCCTCAATCCTCAATCCTCAGTCCTCAATCTTCAATTCTCAATCTACAATCCTCAATCGTCAATCCTCAATACTCAATCTTCAAACCTCAATCCTCAATCCTCAATACTCAATCCTCTAATCTTCAATCCTCAGTACTCAATCTTCATTCCTCAATCCTCAATCCTCAATCCTCAATCCTCAATCTTCAATCCTCAATATTCAGTCTTCAATCCTCAATCCTCAATCCTCAACCCTCAATCCTCAATCCTCATTCTTCAATCCTCAATACCCAATCCTCAATCTTCAATCCTCAATCCTCAATCCTCAATCCTCAATCCTGAATTCTCAATCCTCAATCCTCAGTCCTCAGTCCTCAAACCTCAATCCTCAACCCTCAGCCCTCATCCTCAATCCTCAATCCTCAATCCTCAGCCCTCAGTCCTCAAACCTCAATGCTCAATCCTCAATACCCAATCCTCAATCCTCAATCCTCAATCATCAATCCTCAATCTTCAATACTCATTCCTCAATCCTGAATCCTCAATCTTCAATCCTCAATACTCAATCTTCAACCCTCAATCCTCAATCCTCAATCCTCAATCCTCAATCCTCAATCCTGAATCCTCAATCTTCAATCCTCAATACTCAATCTGCATTCCTCAATCCTCAATCCTCAATCCTCAATCCTCAATCCTCATTCTTCAATCCTCAATACCCAATCCTCAATCTTCAACCCTCAGTCCTCAATCATCAATTCTCAATCCTCAATCCTCAATCCTCAATCCCCAAAAATCAATCTCCTATACTAGAACCTCAATCCCCAATCCTCAGTCCTTAATCCTCAATCTTCAATCTTCAATCGCCAGTCCTCAATCTTCAATCCTCTATGCTCAATCGTCAATCCTCAAGCCTCAGTCCTCAATCCTCAATCCTCGATCCTCAAACCTCAATCCTCAATCCTCAGTCATAAATCCTCAATCTACAATACTCAATCTTCAATCCTCAGTCCTCAATCCTCAATCCTCAATCCTCAATCCTCATTTTTCAATCCTCAATACCCAATCCTCAATCTTCAGTCCTCAATACCCAATCCCCAATCTTCAACCCTCAGTCCTCAATCATCAATTCTCAATCCTCAATCCTCAATCCTCAGGCCTCAAACATCAATATTCAACCCTCAGTCCTCGTTCTCAATCCACAACCCTCAAACCTCAAACCTCAATCCTCAGCCGTCAGTCCTCGTCCTCAATCCTCAACCCTCAATCCTCAATCCTCAATCTTCAATCTTCAATACTCAATCTTCAATCCTCAATACTCAATCCTCAATCCTGAATTCTCAATCCTCAATCCTCAGTCCTCAACCATCAATCCTAAATTCTCAATGCTCAATTGAATATCCTGAATTCTCAGGATTCTATACTCAAACCTCAATCCTCAACTCTCAGCCCCCATTCTCAATCCTCAATCCTCAATCCTCAATATTCAATCCCCAATACTCAATCTTGAATCCTCAATCCTCAATCCTCAATCCTCAATCCTCAATCCTCGGTCATAAATCCACAATCTTCAATACTCAATCGTCAATCCTCAGTCCTCAATCCTCAACCCTCAATCCTCAATCCTCAATCTTCAATCCTTAATACCCAGTCCTCAATCTTCAACCCTCAATCCTCTATCCTCAATCCCCAATTCTCAATCCTAATTCTTCAATCCTCAATACCCAAACCTCAATCTTCAATCCTCAATCCTCAATCCTCAATCATCAATCCTCAACCTTCAATACTCATTCCTCAATCCTCAATCCCCAATCCTCAATCTTCAACCATCAATCCTCACTGTCCAACACTGAATCCTCAATCCTCAGTCCTCAATACTCAATCCTCAGTACTCAATCCTCAACCCTCAATCTTCAATCCACAATACTCAATCTTCAATCCTCAATCCTCAATCCTCAATCCTCAATCCTCAATCTTCAATCCTCAATCCTCAATCCTCAATCCTCAATCCTCAATCTTCAATCCTCAATCCTCAATCCTCAATCGTCAATCCTCAATACTCAATCTTCAAACCTCAATCCTCAATCCTCAATACTCAATCCTCAATGTTCAATCCTCAGTACTCAATCTTCATTCCTCAATCCTCAATCCTCAAACCTCAATCCTCAATCTTCAATCCTCAATATTCAGTCTTCAATCCTCAATCCTCAACCCTCAATCCTCAATCCTCATTCTTCAATCCTCAATACCCAATCCTCAATCTTCAATCCTCAATCCTCAATCCTCAATCCTCAATCCTGAATTCTCAATCCTCAATCCTCAGTCCTCAGTCCTCAAACCTCAATCCTCAACCCTCAGCCCTCCTCCTCAATCCTCAATCCTCAATCCTCAGCCATCAGTCCTCAAACCTCAATGCTCAATCCTCAATCCCCAATCCTCAATCCTCAATCCTCAATCATCAATCCTCAATCTTCAATACTCATTCCTCAATCCTGAATCCTCAATCTTCAATCCTCAATACTCAATCTTCAACCCTCAATCCTCAATCCTCAATCCTCAATCCTCAATCCTCAATCCTGAATCCTCAATCTTCAATCCTCAATACTCAATCCTCAATCCTCAATCCTCAATCCTGAATCCTCAATCTTCAATCCTCAATACTCAATCTGCATTCCTCAATCCTCAATCCTCAATCCTCAATCCTCAATCCTCATTCTTCAATCCTCAATACCCAATCCTCAATCTTCAACCCTCAGTCCTCAATCATCAATTCTCAATCCTCAATCCTCAATCCTCAGACCTCAAACATCAATATTCAACCCTCAGTCCTCGTCCTCAATCCACAACCCTTAATACTCAATCCTCAATCTTCAATCATCAATATTCAACCTTCAATCCTCAATCCTCAATCCTCAATCCTCAATCCTCAATCATCAAACCTCAATCCTCAATCCTCAAGCCTCAGACCTCAATCCGCAATCCTCAATCCTCAAACCTCAATCCTCAACCGTCAGTCCTCGTCCTCAATCCTCAACCCTCAATCCTCAATCCTCAATCTTCAATCATCAATAATCAATCTTCAATCCTCAATCATCAATCCTCAATCCTCAATCTTCAATCCTCAATATTCAACACTCAACCCTCAACCATCAATCCTCAATACTCAACCATCAATCCTCAATTCTCAATACTTAATAGAACATCCTGAACTCTGATGGTTCAATACTCAATCCAGAATATTCAATAATCAAATTTCAAACCTCAAGCATCAATTCTCAACACTCAATCCTCAACACTCAGTCCTCTCTCTTCAATCCTACATCCTCAACCCTCAATCCTCAAGCGTCAATCCTCAATACTCAATCCTCAATCCTCAATCCTCAATCATCAATCTTCAATCCTCAATACTCAATCTTCAATCCTCAGTACTCAATCCTCAATCCTCAATCCTCAATCCTCAATCACCAATCCTCAATCTTCAATACTCAATCCTCAATCCTCAATCCTCAATCCTCAATACTCAACCATCAATCCTAAATTCTCAATGCTCAATAGAATATTCTGAATTCTCAGGATTCTATACTCAAACCTCAATCCTCAACCCCTAGCCCTCATTCTCAATCCTCAATCCTCAATCCTCAATATTCAATCTCCAATACTCAATCTTCAATCCTCAATCCTCAATCCTCAATCCTCAATCCTCAATCCTCGTTCCTCAAACTTCAACCCTCAACCATCAGTCCTCATCCTCAATTGTCAATTCTCAATCCTCAATCCTCAATCCTCAATCCTCAATCCCCAAAAATCAATCTCCTATCCTAGAACCTCAATCCCCAATCCTCAGTCCTTAATCCTCAATCTTCAATCCTCAATCGCCAGTCCTCAATCTTCAATCCTCTATGCTCAATCGTCAATCCTCAAGCCTCAGTCCTCAATCCTCAATCCTCAATCCTCAAACCTCAATCCTCAATCCTCAGTCATAAATCCTCAATCTACAATACTCAATCTTCAATCCTCAGTCCTCAATCCTCAATCCTCAATCCTCAATCCTCATTTTTCAATCCTCAATACCCAATCCTCAATCTTCAATCCTCAATCCTCATTCTTCAATCCTCAATACCCAATCCTCAATCTTCAACCCTCAATCCTCTATCCTCAATCCTCAATTCTCAATTATAATTCTTCAATCCTCAATACCCAAACCTCAATCTTCAATCCTCAATCCTCAATCCTCAATCATCAATCCTCAATCTTCAATCTTCAATACTCATTCCTCAATCCTCAATCCCCAATCCTCAATCTTCAACCATCAATCCTCATTGTCCAACACTGAATCCTCAATCCTCAGTCCTCAATACTCAATCCTCAGTACTCAATCCTCAACCCTCAATCTTCAATCCACAATACTCAATCTCAATACTCAATCCTCAATCCTCAATCCTCAATCCTCAATCTTCAATCCTCAATCCTCAATCCTCAATCCTCAATCGTCAATCCTCAATACTCAATCTTCAAACCTCAATCCTCAATCCTCAATACTCAATCCTCAATCTTCAATCCTCAGTACTCAATCTTCGTTCCTCAATCCTCAATCCTCAATCCTCAATCCTCAATCTTCAATCCTCAATATTCAGTCTTCAATCCTCAATCCACAACCCTCAATCCTCAATCCTCATTCTTCAATCCTCAATACCCAATCCTCAATCTTCAATCCTCAATCCTCAATCCTCAATCCTCAATCCTCAATCCTCAATCCTCATTCTTCAGTCCTCAATACCCAATCCCCAATCTTCAACCCTCAGTCCTCAATCATCAATTCTCAATCCTCAATCCTCAATCCTCAGGCCTCAAACATCAATATTCAACCCTCAGTCCTCGTTCTCAATCCACAACCCTCAAACCTCAAACCTCAATCCTCAGCCGTCAGTCCTCGTCCTCAATCCTCAACCCTCAATCCTCAATCCTCAATCTTCAATCTTCAATACTCAATCTTCAATCCTCAATACTCAATCCTCAATCCTGAATTCTCAATCCTCAATCCTCAGTCCTCAACCATCAATCCTAAATTCTCAATGCTCAATTGAATATCCTGAATTCTCAGGATTCTATACTCAAACCTCAATCCTCAACTCTCAGCCCCCATTCTCAATCCTCAATCCTCAATCCTCAATATTCAATCCCCAATACTCAATCTTGAATCCTCAATCCTCAATCCTCAATCCTCAATCCTCAATCCTCAGTCATAAATCCACAATCTTCAATACTCAATCGTCAATCCTCAGTCCTCAATCCTCAATCCTCAATCCTCAATCCTCATTCTTCAATCCTCAATACCCAGTCCTCAATCTTCAATCCTCAATCCTCAATCCTCAATCCTCAATCCTCGTTCCTCAAACTTCAACCCTCAACCATCAGTCCTCATCCTCAATTGTCAATTCTCAATCCTCAATCCTCAATCCTCAATCCTCAATCCCCAAAAATCAATCTCCTATCCTAGAACCTCAATCCCCAATCCTCAGTCCTTAATCCTCAATCTTCAATCCTCAATCGCCAGTCCTCAATCTTCAATCCTCTATGCTCAATCGTCAATCCTCAAGCCTCAGTCCTCAATCCTCAATCCTCAATCCTCAAACCTCAATCCTCAATCCTCAGTCATAAATCCTCAATCTACAATACTCAATCTTCAATCCTCAGTCCTCAATCCTCAATCCTCAATCCTCAATCCTCATTTTTCAATCCTCAATACCCAATCCTCAATCTTCAATCCTCAATCCTCATTCTTCAATCCTCAATACCCAATCCTCAATCTTCAACCCTCAATCCTCTATCCTCAATCCTCAATTCTCAATTATAATTCTTCAATCCTCAATACCCAAACCTCAATCTTCAATCCTCAATCCTCAATCCTCAATCATCAATCCTCAATCTTCAATCTTCAATACTCATTCCTCAATCCTCAATCCCCAATCCTCAATCTTCAACCATCAATCCTCATTGTCCAACACTGAATCCTCAATCCTCAGTCCTCAATACTCAATCCTCAGTACTCAATCCTCAACCCTCAATCTTCAATCCACAATACTCAATCTCAATACTCAATCCTCAATCCTCAATCCTCAATCCTCAATCTTCAATCCTCAATCCTCAATCCTCAATCCTCAATCGTCAATCCTCAATACTCAATCTTCAAACCTCAATCCTCAATCCTCAATACTCAATCCTCAATCTTCAATCCTCAGTACTCAATCTTCGTTCCTCAATCCTCAATCCTCAATCCTCAATCCTCAATCTTCAATCCTCAATATTCAGTCTTCAATCCTCAATCCACAACCCTCAATCCTCAATCCTCATTCTTCAATCCTCAATACCCAATCCTCAATCTTCAATCCTCAATCCTCAATCCTCAATCCTCAATCCTCAATCCTCAATCCTCATTCTTCAGTCCTCAATACCCAATCCCCAATCTTCAACCCTCAGTCCTCAATCATCAATTCTCAATCCTCAATCCTCAATCCTCAGGCCTCAAACATCAATATTCAACCCTCAGTCCTCGTTCTCAATCCACAACCCTCAAACCTCAAACCTCAATCCTCAGCCGTCAGTCCTCGTCCTCAATCCTCAACCCTCAATCCTCAATCCTCAATCTTCAATCTTCAATACTCAATCTTCAATCCTCAATACTCAATCCTCAATCCTGAATTCTCAATCCTCAATCCTCAGTCCTCAACCATCAATCCTAAATTCTCAATGCTCAATTGAATATCCTGAATTCTCAGGATTCTATACTCAAACCTCAATCCTCAACTCTCAGCCCCCATTCTCAATCCTCAATCCTCAATCCTCAATATTCAATCCCCAATACTCAATCTTGAATCCTCAATCCTCAATCCTCAATCCTCAATCCTCAATCCTCAGTCATAAATCCACAATCTTCAATACTCAATCGTCAATCCTCAGTCCTCAATCCTCAATCCTCAATCCTCAATCCTCATTCTTCAATCCTCAATACCCAGTCCTCAATCTTCAACCCTCAATCCTCTATCCTCAATCCCCAATTCTCAATCCTAATTCTTCAATCCTCAATACCCAAACCTCAATCTTCAATCCTCAATCCTCAATCCTCAATCATCAATCCTCAACCTTCAATACTCATTCCTCAATCCTCAATCCCCAATCCTCAATCTTCAACCATCAATCCTCACTGTCCAACACTGAATCCTCAATCCTCAGTCCTCAATACTCAATCCTCAGTACTCAATCCTCAACCCTCAATCTTCAATCCACAATACTCAATCTTCAATCCTCAATCCTCAATCCTCAATCCTCAATCCTCAATCTTCAATCCTCAATCCTCAATCCTCAATCCTCAATCCTCAATCTTCAATCCTCAATCCTCAATCCTCAATCGTCAATCCTCAATACACAATCTTCAAACCTCAATCCTCAATCCTCAATACTCAATCCTCAATCTTCAATCCTCAGTACTCAATCTTCATTCCTCAATCCTCAATCCTCAATCCTCAATCCTCAATCTTCAATCCTCAATCCTCAATCCTCAATCCTCAATCCCCAATCCTCAATCCTCAATCCTCAATCATCAATCCTCAATCCTCATTCTTCAATCCTCAATACCCAATCCTCAATCTTCAATCCTCAATCCTCAATCCTCAATCCTCAATCCTGAATTCTCAATCCTCAATCCTCAGTCCTCAGTCCTCAAACCTCAATCCTCAACCCTCAGCCCTCCTCCACAATCCTCAATCCTCAATCCTCAGCCATCAGTCCTCAAACCTCAATGCTCAATCCTCAATCCCCAATCCTCAATCCTCAATCCTCAATCATCAATCCTCAATCTTCAATACTCATTCCTCAATCCTGAATCCTCAATCTTCAATCCTCAATACTCAATCTTCAACCCTCAATCCTCAATCCTCAATCCTCAATCCTCAATCCTCAATCCTGAATCCTCAATCTTCAATCCTCAATACTCAATCTGCATTCCTCAATCCTCAATCCTCAATCCTCAATCCTCAATCCTCAATCCTCAATACCCAATCCTCAATCTTCAATCCTCAATCCTCAATCATCAATTCTCAATCCTCAATCCTCAATCCTCAGACCTCAAACATCAATATTCAACCCTCAGTCCTCGTCCTCAATCCACAACTCTTAATACTCAATCATCAATCTTCAATCATCAATATTCAATCTTCAATCCTCAATCCTCAATCCTCAATCCTCAATCCTCAATCCTCAATCCTCAAACGTCAATCCTCAATCCTCAAGCCTCAGTCCTCAATCCTCAATCCTCAATCCTCAAACCTCAATCCTCAACCGTCAGTCCTCGTCCTCAATCCTCAACCCTCAATCCTCAATCCTCAATCTTCAATCATCAATAATCAATCTTCAATCCTCAATCATCAGTCCTCAATCCTCAATCTTCAATCCTCAATATTCAACACTCAACCCTCAACCATCAATCCTCAATACTCAACCATCAATCCTCAATTCTCAATACTTAATAGAACATCCTGAACTCTGATGGATCAATACTCAATCCAGAATATTCAATAATCAAATTTCAAACCTCAAGCATCAATTCTCAACACTCTATCCTCAACACTCAGTCCTCTCTCTTCAATCCTACATCCTCAACCCTCAATCCTCAAGCGTCAATCCTCAATACTCAATCCTCAATCCTCAATCCTCAATCATCAATCTTCAATCCTCAATACTCAATCTTCAATCCTCAATACTCAATCCTCAATCCTCAATCCTCAATCATCAATCCTCAATCTTCAATACTCAGTCCTCAATCCTCAATCCTCAATCCTCAATACTCAACCATCAATCCTAAATTCTCAATGCTCAATAGAATATTCTGAATTCTCAGGATTCTATACTCAAACCTCAATCCTCAACCCCTAGCCCTCATTCTCAATCCTCAATCCTCAATCCTCAATATTCAATCTCCAATACTCAATCTTCAATCCTCAATCCTCAATCCTCAATCCTCAATCCTCAATCCTCAATCATCAATCCTCAATCTTCAATACTCAATCGTCAATCCTCAGTCCTCAATCCTCAATCCTCAATCCTCGTTCCTCAAACTTCAATCCTCAACCCTCAGCCCGCATCCTCAATTGTCAATTCTCAATCCTCAATCCTCAATCCTCAATCCTCAATCCCCAAAACTCAATCTCCTATCCTAGAACCTCAATCCCCAATCCTCAGTCCTTAATCCTCAATCTTCAATCCTCAATCGCCAGTCCTCAATCTTCAATCCTCTATGCTAAATCGTCAATCCTCAAGCCTCAGTCCTCAATCCTCAATCCTCAATCCTCAAACCTCAATCCTCAACCGTCAGTCCTCGTCCTCAATCCTCAACCCTCAATCCTCAATCCTCAATCTTCAATCATCAGTACTCAATCTTCAATCCTCAATACTCTATCCTCAATCGTCAATCCTCAATCCCCAATTCAATCCTCAATGCTCAAACCTCAATCCTCAATCCTCAATCCTCAATCCTCAATCTTCAATCTTCAATACTCAATCTTCAATCCTCAATCCTCAATCCTCAATCCTCAATCCTCAATCCTCAATCCTGAATCCTCAATCATCAATCCTCAATCTTCAATACTCAATCCTCAATCCTCAATCCTCAATCCTCAATACTCAACCATCAATACTAAATTCTCAATGCTCAATAGAATATCCTGAATTCTCAGGATTCTATACTCAAACCTCAATCCTCAACCCTCAGCCCTCATTCCCAATCCTCAATCATCAATCCTCA
The DNA here is from genome assembly GCF_051401765.1 of Calliopsis andreniformis. NCBI lineage: Eukaryota > Metazoa > Arthropoda > Insecta > Hymenoptera > Andrenidae > Calliopsis > Calliopsis andreniformis. The sequence continues at coordinate 360,401 of NW_027480553.1, read as the reverse complement.
ATATTCAATCTCCAATACTCAATCTTCAATCCTCAATCCTCAATCCTCAACCCTCAATCCTCAATCCTCAGTCATAAATCCTCAATCTTCAATCTTCAATCCTCAATCCTCAACCCTCAATCCTCAATCCTCATTCTTCAATCCACAATACCCAATCCTCAATATCCAATCCTCAATCCTCAATCCTGAATTATCAATCCTCAATCCTCAGTCCTCAGTCCTCAAACCTCAATCCTCAATCCTCAACCTTCAATCATCAGTACTCAATCTTCAATCCTCAATACTCAATCCTCAATCGTCAACCCTCAATCCCCAATCCTCAATCCTCAATGCTCAATCCTCTGTCCTCAATCCTCAATCCTCAATCCTCAATCTTCAATCCTCAATCCTCAATCCTGAATTCTCAATCCTCAATCCTCAGTCCTCAGTCCTCAAACCTCAATCCTCAACCCTCAGCCCTCATCCTCAATCCTCAGTCTTCAATCCTCAATCCTCAATGCGCAGCCCTCAGTCCTCAAACCTAAATGCTCAATCCTCAATCCCCAATCCTCAACCCTCATTCTTCAATCCTCAATACCCAATCCTCAATCTTCAATCCTCAATCCTCAATCCTCAATCCTCAATCCTCAATCCTCAATCCTCATTCTTCAATCCTCAATACCCAATCCTCAATCTTCAATACTCAATCCTCAATCCTGAATTCTCAATCCTCAATCCTCAGTCCTCAGTCCTCAAACCTCAATCCCCAATCCTCAATCTTCAATCATCAGTACTCAATCTTCAATCCTCAATACTCATTCCTCAATCGTCAATCCTCAATCCCCAATCCTCATTCCTCAATGCTCAATCCTCAATCCTCAATCCTCAATCCTCAATCCTCAATCTTCAGTCCTCAATACTCAATCTTCAATCCCCAATGCTCAATCCTCAATCCTCAATCCTCAATCCTCAATCCTGAATTCTCAATCTTCAATCCTCAATACTCAATCTGCAATCCTCAATCCTCAATCCTCAATCCTCAATCCTCAATCCTCATTCTCAATCCTCAATCCTCAATCCTCAATATTCAATCTCCAATACTCAATCTTCAATCCTCAATCCTCAATCCTCAATCCTCAATCCTCAATCCTCAGTCATAAATCCTCAATCTTCAATACTCAATCGTCAATCCTCAGTTCTCAATCCTCAATCCTCTGTCCTCGTTCCTCAAACTTCAATCCTCAACCCTCAGTCCTCATCCTCAATTGTCAATTCTCAATCCTCAATCCTCAATCCTCAAACTTCAATCCCCAAAAATCAATCTCCAATCCTAGAACCTCAATCCTCAATACTCAATCCTTAATCGTCAATCCTCAATACCCAATCCTCAATCATCAATGCTCAATCCTCAATCCTCAATCCTCAATCCTCAATCCTCAATCTTCAATCCTCAATACTCAATCTTCAATCCTCAATCCTCAATCCTCAATCCTCAATCCTCAATCCTCAATCCTCAATCCTCAATCCTCATTCTTCAATCCTCAATACCCAATCCTCAATCTTCAATCCTCGATCCTCCATCCTGAATTCTCAATCCTCAATCCTCAGTCCTCAACCATCAATCCTAAATACTGAATGCTCAATAGAATATCCTGAATTCTCAGGATTCTATACTCAAACCTCAATCCTCAACCCTCAGCCCTCATTCTCAATCCTCAATCCTCAATCCTCAATATTCAATCCCCGATACTCAATCTTCAATCCTCAATCCTCAATCCTCAATCCTCAATCCTCAATCCTCAGTCATAAATCCTCAATCTTCAATACTCAATCGTCAATCCTCAGTCCTCAATCCTCAATCCTCAATCCTCGTTCCTCAAACCTCAATCCTCAACCCTCAGTCCTCATCCTCAATTCTCAATTAGCAATCCTCAATCCTCAATCCTCAATCTTCAATCCCCAAAAATCAATCTCCAATCCTAGATCCTCAATCCCCAATCCTCAGTCCTTAATCCTCAATCTTCAATCCTCAATCGCCAGTCCTCAATCATCAATGCTCTATGCTCAATCGTCAATCCTCAAGCCTCAGTCCTCAATCCTCAATCCTCAATCCTCAATCTTCATTCTTCAGACCTCAATACCCAATCCTCAATGTTCAATCCTCAATTCTCAATCCTCAATTCTCAATCCTCAATCCTTAATACTCAGACCTCAAACATCAATATTCAACCCTCAGTCCTCGTCCTCAATCCACAACCCTCAATCCTCAGTCCTCAATATTCAATCATCAATATTCAATCTTCAATCCTCAATCCTCTATCCTCAATCCTCAATCCTCAATCCTCAATCTTCAAACCTCAATCCTCAGTCATAAATCCTCAATCTTCAATACTCAATCGTCAATCCTCAGTCCTCAATCCTCAATCCTAAACCCTCGTTCCTCAAACCTCAATCCTCAACCCTCAGTCCTCATCCTCAAATCTCAATTAGCAATCCTCAATCCTCAATCCTCAATCTTCAATCCCCAAAAATCAATCTCCAATCCTAGATTCTCAATCCCCAATCCTCAGTCCTTAATCCTCAATGTTCAATCCTCAATCGCCAGTCCTCAATCTTCAATCCTCTATGCTCAATCGTCAATCCTCAAGCCTCAGTCCTCAATCCTCAATCCTCAATCCTCAAACCTCAATCCTCAACCGTCAGTCCTCGTCCTCAATCCTCAATCCTCAATCCTCAATCCTCAATCATCAATTCTCAATCCTCAATCCTCAATCCTCACACCTCGAACATCAATATTCAACCCTCAGTCCTCGTCCTCAATCCACAACCCTCAATACTCAATCCTCAATCTTCAATCATCAATATTCAATCTTCAATCCTCAATCCTCAATCCTCAATCCTCAATCCTCAATCCTCAAACCTCAATCCTCAATCCTCAAGCCTCAGTCCTCAATCCTCAATCCTCAATCCTCAGTCACAAATCCTCAATCTTCAATACTCAATCGTCAATCCTCAGTCCTCAATCCTCAATCCTCAATCCTCGTTCCTCAAACTTCAATCCTCAACCCTCAGTCCTCATCCTCAATTGTCAATTCTCAATCCTCAATCCTCAATCCTCAATCTTCAATCCCCAAAAATCAATCTCCAATCCTAGAACCTCAATCCCCAATCCTCAGTCCTTAATCCTCAATCTTCAGTCCTCAATCGCCAGTCCTCAATCTTCAATCCTCTATGCTCAATCGTCAATCCTCAAGCCTCAGTCCTCAATCCTCAATCCTCAATCCTCAAACCTTAATCCTCAACCGTCAGACCTCGTCCTCAATCCTCAACCCTCAATCCTCAATCCTCAATCTTCAATCATCAGTACTCAATCTTCAATCCTCAATACTCAATCCTCAATCGTCAATCCTCAATCCCCAATCCTCAATCCTCAATGCTCAATCCTCAGTCCCCAATCCTCAATCCTCAATCCTCAATCATCAATCCTCAATCTTCAAACCTCAATCCTCATTCTTCAACCCTCAATACCCAATCCTCAATCTTCAATCCTCAATCCTCAATCCTGAATTCTCAATCCTCAATCCTCAGTCCTCAGTCCTCAAACCTCAATCCTCAATCCTCAATCCTCAATCCTCAATCCTCAATCTTCAATCCCCAATACTCAATCTTCAATCCCCAATGCTCAATCCTCAATCCTCAATCCTCAATCCTCAATCCTGAATTCTCAACCTTCAATCCTCAATACTCAATCTGCAATCCTCAATCCTCAATCCTCGATCCTCAATCCTCATTCTTCAATCCTCAATACCCAATCCTCAATCTTCAATCCTCAATCCTCAATCCTGAATTCTCAATCCTCAATCCTCAGCCCACATCCTCAATCCTCAATCCTCAATCCCCAATCCTCAATCCTCAGCCCTCAGTCCTCAAACCTCAATGCTCAATCCTCAATCCCCAGTCCTCAATCCTCAATCCTCAATCATCAACACTCAATCTTCAATACTCATTCCTCAATCCTGAATCCTCAATCTTCAATCCTCAATACTCAATTTTCAATCCTCAATCCTCAATCCTCAATCCTCAATCCTCAGGCCTCAAACATCAATATTCAACCCTCAGTCCTCGTTCTCAATCCACAACCCTCAAACCTCAAACCTCAATCCTCAACCGTCAGTCCTCGTCCTCAATCCTCAACACTCAATCCTCAATCCTCAATCTTCAATCTTCAATACTCAATCTTCAATCCTCAATCCTCAATCCTCAATCCTCAATCCTCAATCCTCAATCCTCATTCCACAATCCTCAACCTTCAATACTCAATACTCAATCCTCAATCCTCAATCCTCAACCCTCAATCCTCAACCCTCAATCCTCAATCCTCAACCCTCAATCCTCAATCCTCAATCCTCAATCCTCAATCCTCATTCTTCAATCCACAATCCTCAATCCTCAATCCTCAGCCCTCAGTCCTCAAACCTCAATGCTCAATCCTCAATCCCCAATCCTCAATCCTCAATCCTCAACCTTCAATCATCAGTACTCAATCTTCATTCCTCAATACTCAATCCTCAATCGTCAACACTCAATCCCCAATCCTCAATCCTCAATGCTCAATCCTCTATCCTCAATCCTCAATCCTCAATCCTCAATCTTCAATCCTCAATCCTCAATCCTGAATTCTCAATCCTCAATCCTCAGTCCTCAGTCCTCAAACCTCAATCCTCAACCCTCAGCCCTCATTCTCAATCCTCAGTCTTCAATCCTCAATCCTCAATCCGCAGCCCTCAGTCCTCAAACCTCAATGCTCAATCCTCAATCCCCAATCCTCAATCCTCATTCTTCAATCCTCAATACCCAATCCTCAATCTTCAATCCTCAATCCTCAATCCTCAATCCTCAATCCTCAATCCTCAATCCTCATTCTTCAATCCTCAATACCCAATCCTCAATCTTCAATACTCAATCCTCAATCCTGAATTCTCAATCCTCAATCCTCAGTCCTCAGTCCTCAAACCTCAATCCCCAATCCTCAATCTTCAATCATCAGTACTCAATCTTCAATCCTCAATACTCAATCCTCAATCGTCAATCCTCAATCCCCAATCCTCATTCCTCAATGCTCAATCCTCAATCCTCAATCCTCAATCCTCAATCCTCAATCTTCAATCCTCAATACTCAATCTTCAATCCCCAATGCTCAATCCTCAATCCTCAATCCTCAATCCTCAATCCTGAATTCTCAATCTTCAATCCTCAATACTCAATCCTCAATCCTCAAACCTCAATCCTCATTCTCAATCCTCAATCCTCAATCCTCAATATTCAATCTCCAATACTCAATCTTCAATCCTCAATCCTCAATCCTCAATCCTCAATCCTCAATCCTCAGTCATAAATCCTCAATCTTCAATACTCAATCGTCAATCCTCAGTTCTCAATCCTCAATCCTCTATCCTCGTTCCTCAAACTTCAATCCTCAACCCTCAGTCCTCATCCTCAATTGTCAATTCTCAATCCTCAATCCTCAATCCTCAATCTTCAATCCCCAAAAATCAATCTCCAATCCTAGAACCTCAATCCTCAATACTCAATCCTTAATCGTCAATCCTCAATCCCCAATCCTCAATCCTCAATGCTCAATCCTCAATCCTCAATCCTCAATCCTCAATCCTCAATCTTCAATCGTCAATACTCAATCTTCAATCCTCAATCCTCAATCCTCAATCCTAAATCCTCAATCCTCAATCCTCAATCCTCAATCCTCATTCTTCAATCCTCAATACCCAATCCTCAATCTTCAATCCACGATCCTCAATCCTGAATTCTCAATCCTCAATCCTCAGTCCTCAACCATCAATCCTAAATACTGAATGCTCAATAGAATATCCTGAATTCTCAGGATTCTATACTCAAACCTCAATCCTCAACCCTCAGCCCTCATTCTCAATCCTCAATCCTCAATCCTCAATATTCAATCCCCGATACTCAATCTCCAATCCTAGATCCTCAATCCCCAATCCTCAGTCCTTAATCCTCAATCTTCAATCCTCAATCGCCAGTCCTCAATCATCAATGCTCTATGCTCAATCGTCAAGCCTCAAGCCTCAGTCCTCAATCCTCAATCCTCAATCCTCAATCTTCATTCTTCAAACCTCAATACCCAATCCTCAATCTTCAATCCTCAATTCTCAATCCTCAATTCTCAATCCTCAATCCTTAATACTCAGACCTCAAACATCAATATTCAACCCTCAGTCCTCGTCCTCAATCCACAACCCTCAATCCTCAGTCCTCAATATTCAATCATCAATATTCAATCTTCAATCCTCAATCCTCTATCCTCAATCCTCAATCCTCAATCCTCAATCTTCAAACCTCAATCCTCATCCTCAATACTCAATCCTCAATCTTCGATCCTCAATACTCAAGCTTCAGTCCTCAATCCTCAATCCTCAATCCTCAATCCTCAATCTTCAATCCTCAATACTCAATCTTCAATCCTCAATCCTCAATCCTCAATCCTCAAACCACAATCCTCAATCCACAATCCTCAACCTTCAACACTCAATACTCAATCCTCAATCCTCAGTCCTCAACCCTCAATCCTCATTCTTCAATCCTCAATACCCAATCCTCAATCTTCAATCCCAATCCTCAATCCTCAATCCTCAATCCTCAATCCTCATTCCTCAATCCTCAATACCCAATCCTCAATCTTCAATCCTCGATCCTCAATCCTGAATTCTCAATCCTCAATCCTCAGTCCTCAACCATCAATCCTAAATTCTCAATGCTCAATAGAATATCCTGAATTCTCAGGATTCTATACTCAAACCTCAATCCTCAACCCTCAGCCCTCATTCTCAATCCTCAATCCTCAATCCTCAATATTCAATCCCCAATACTCAATCTTCAATCCTCAATCCTCAATCCTCGATCCTCAATCCTCAATCCTCAGTCATAAATCCTCAATCTTCAATACTCAATCGTCAATCCTCAGTCCTCAATCCTCAATCCTAAACCCTCGTTCCTCAAACCTCAATCCTCAACCCTCAGTCCTCATCCTCAAATCTCAATTAGCAATCCTCAATCCTCAATCCTCCATCTTCAATCCCCAAAAATCAATCTCCAATCCTAGATTCTCAATCCCCAATCCTCAGTCCTTAATCCTCAATGTTCAATCCTCAATCGCCAGTCCTCAATCTTCAATCCTCTATGCTCAATCGTCAATCCTCAAGCCTCAGTCCTCAATCCTCAATCCTCAATCCTCAAACCTCAATCCTCAACCGTCAGTCCTCGTCCTCAATCCTCAATCCTCAATCCTCAATCCTCAATCATCAATTCTCAATCCTCAATCCTCAATCCTCAGACCTCGAACATCAATATTCAACCCTCAGTCCTCGTCCTCAATCCACAACCCTCAATACTCAATCCTCAATCTTCAATCATCAATATTCAATCTTCAATCCTCAATCCTCAATCCTCAATCCTCAATCCTCAATCCTCAAACCTCAATCCTCAATCCTCAAGCCTCAGTCCTCAATCCTCAATCCTCAATCCTCAGTCACAAATCCTCAATCTTCAATACTCAATCGTCAATCCTCAGTCCTCAATCCTCAATCCTCAATCCTCGTTCCTCAAACTTCAATCCTCAACCCTCAGTCCTCATCCTCAATTGTCAATTCTCAATCCTCAATCCTCAATCCTCAATCTTCAATCCCCAAAAATCAATCTCCAATCCTAGAACCTCAATCCCCAATCCTCAGTCCTTAATCCTCAATCTTCAGTCCTCAATCGCCAGTCCTCAATCTTCAATCCTCTATGCTCAATCGTCAATCCTCAAGCCTCAGTCCTCAATCCTCAATCCTCAATCCTCAAACCTTAATCCTCAACCGTCAGACCTCGTCCTCAATCCTCAACCCTCAATCCTCAATCCTCAATCTTCAATCATCAGTACTCAATCTTCAATCCTCAATACTCAATCCTCAATCGTCAATCCTCAATCCCCAATCCTCAATCCTCAATGCTCAATCCTCAATCCCCAATCCTCAATCCTCAATCCTCAATCATCAATCCTCAATCTTCAAACCTCAATCCTCAATCCTCAATCCTCAATACTCAATCCTCAATCTTCAATCCTCAATACTCAACCTTCAATCCTCAATCCTCAATCCTCAATCCTCAATCCTCAATCTTCAATCCTCAATATTCAATCTTCAATCCTCAATCCTCAATCCTCAATCCTCAATCATCATTCTTCAATCCTCAATACCCAATCCTCAATCTTCAATCCTCAATCTTCAATCCTCAATACTCAATCTTCAATACTCAATCCTCAATCCTCAATCCTCAATCCTCAATCCTCAATCCTGAATCCTCAATCTTCAATCCTCAATACCCAATCAGCAATCCTCAATCGTCAATCCTCAATCCTCAATCCTCATTCTTCAATCCTCAATACTCAATCCTCAATCTTCAACCCTCAGTCCTCAATCATCAATTCTCAAACCTCAATCCTCAATCCTCAGGCCTCAAACATCAATATTCAACCCTCAGTCCTCGTTCTCAATCGACAACCCTCAAACCTCAAACCTCAATCCTCAACCGTCAGTCGTCGTCCTCAATCCTCAACCCTCAATCCTCAATCTTCAATCTTCAATACTCAATCTTCAATCCTCAATACTCAATCCTCAATCCTCAATCCTCAATCCTAAGTCATAAATCCTCAATCTTCAATACTCAATCGTCAATCCTCAGTCCTCAATCCTCAATCCTCAATCCTCAATCCTCAATGCTCAATCCTCAGTCCCCAATCCTCAATCCTCAATCCTCAATCATCAATCCTCAATCTTCAAACCTCAATCCTCATTCTTCAACCCTCAATACCCAATCCTCAATCTTCAATCCTCAATCCTCAATCCTGAATTCTCAATCCTCAATCCTCAGTCCTCAGTCCTCAAACCTCAATCCTCAATCCTCAATCCTCAATCCTCAATCCTCAATCTTCAATCCCCAATACTCAATCTTCAATCCCCAATGCTCAATCCTCAATCCTCAATCCTCAATCCTCAATCCTGAATTCTCAACCTTCAATCCTCAATACTCAATCTGCAATCCTCAATCCTCAATCCTCGATCCTCAATCCTCATTCTTCAATCCTCAATACCCAATCCTCAATCTTCAATCCTCAATCCTCAATCCTGAATTCTCAATCCTCAATCCTCAGCCCACATCCTCAATCCTCAATCCTCAATCCCCAATCCTCAATCCTCAGCCCTCAGTCCTCAAACCTCAATGCTCAATCCTCAATCCCCAGTCCTCAATCCTCAATCCTCAATCATCAACACTCAATCTTCAATACTCATTCCTCAATCCTGAATCCTCAATCTTCAATCCTCAATACTCAATTTTCAATCCTCAATCCTCAATCCTCAATCCTCAATCCTCAGGCCTCAAACATCAATATTCAACCCTCAGTCCTCGTTCTCAATCCACAACCCTCAAACCTCAAACCTCAATCCTCAACCGTCAGTCCTCGTCCTCAATCCTCAACACTCAATCCTCAATCCTCAATCTTCAATCTTCAATACTCAATCTTCAATCCTCAATCCTCAATCCTCAATCCTCAATCCTCAATCCTCAATCCTCATTCCACAATCCTCAACCTTCAATACTCAATACTCAATCCTCAATCCTCAATCCTCAACCCTCAATCCTCAATCCTCAATCCTCAATCCTCAACCCTCAATCCTCAATCCTCAATCCTCAATCCTCAATCCTCATTCTTCAATCCACAATCCTCAATCCTCAATCCTCAGCCCTCAGTCCTCAAACCTCAATGCTCAATCCTCAATCCCCAATCCTCAATCCTCAATCCTCAACCTTCAATCATCAGTACTCAATCTTCATTCCTCAATACTCAATCCTCAATCGTCAACACTCAATCCCCAATCCTCAATCCTCAATGCTCAATCCTCTATCCTCAATCCTCAATCCTCAATCCTCAATCTTCAATCCTCAATCCTCAATCCTGAATTCTCAATCCTCAATCCTCAGTCCTCAGTCCTCAAACCTCAATCCTCAACCCTCAGCCCTCATTCTCAATCCTCAGTCTTCAATCCTCAATCCTCAATCCGCAGCCCTCAGTCCTCAAACCTCAATGCTCAATCCTCAATCCCCAATCCTCAATCCTCATTCTTCAATCCTCAATACCCAATCCTCAATCTTCAATCCTCAATCCTCAATCCTCAATCCTCAATCCTCAATCCTCAATCCTCATTCTTCAATCCTCAATACCCAATCCTCAATCTTCAATACTCAATCCTCAATCCTGAATTCTCAATCCTCAATCCTCAGTCCTCAGTCCTCAAACCTCAATCCCCAATCCTCAATCTTCAATCATCAGTACTCAATCTTCAATCCTCAATACTCAATCCTCAATCGTCAATCCTCAATCCCCAATCCTCATTCCTCAATGCTCAATCCTCAATCCTCAATCCTCAATCCTCAATCCTCAATCTTCAATCCTCAATACTCAATCTTCAATCCCCAATGCTCAATCCTCAATCCTCAATCCTCAATCCTCAATCCTGAATTCTCAATCTTCAATCCTCAATACTCAATCCTCAATCCTCAAACCTCAATCCTCATTCTCAATCCTCAATCCTCAATCCTCAATATTCAATCTCCAATACTCAATCTTCAATCCTCAATCCTCAATCCTCAATCCTCAATCCTCAATCCTCAGTCATAAATCCTCAATCTTCAATACTCAATCGTCAGTCCTCAGTTCTCAATCCTCAATCCTCTATCCTCGTTCCTCAAACTTCAATCCTCAACCCTCAGTCCTCATCCTCAATTGTCAATTCTCAATCCTCAATCCTCAATCCTCAATCTTCAATCCCCAAAAATCAATCTCCAATCCTAGAACCTCAATCCTCAATACTCAATCCTTAATCGTCAATCCTCAATCCCCAATCCTCAATCCTCAATGCTCAATCCTCAATCCTCAATCCTCAATCCTCAATCCTCAATCTTCAATCCTCAATACTCAATCTTCAATCCTCAATCCTCAATCCTCAATCCTAAATCCTCAATCCTCAATCCTCAATCCTCAATCCTCATTCTTCAATCCTCAATACCCAATCCTCAATCTTCAATCCACGATCCTCAATCCTGAATTCTCAATCCTCAATCCTCAGTCCTCAACCATCAATCCTAAATACTGAATGCTCAATAGAATATCCTGAATTCTCAGGATTCTATACTCAAACCTCAATCCTCAACCCTCAGCCCTCATTCTCAATCCTCAATCCTCAATCCTCAATATTCAATCCCCGATACTCAATCTCCAATCCTAGATCCTCAATCCCCAATCCTCAGTCCTTAATCCTCAATCTTCAATCCTCAATCGCCAGTCCTCAATCATCAATGCTCTATGCTCAATCGTCAACCCTCAAGCCTCAGTCCTCAATCCTCAATCCTCAATCCTCAATCTTCATTCTTCAAACCTCAATACCCAATCCTCAATCTTCAATCCTCAATTCTCAATCCTCAATTCTCAATCCTCAATCCTTAATACTCAGACCTCAAACATCAATATTCAACCCTCAGTCCTCGTCCTCAATCCACAACCCTCAATCCTCAGTCCTCAATATTCAATCATCAATATTCAATCTTCAATCCTCAATCCTCTATCCTCAATCCTCAATCCTCAATCCTCAATCTTCAAACCTCAATCCTCATCCTCAATACTCAATCCTCAATCTTCGATCCTCAATACTCAAGCTTCAGTCCTCAATCCTCAATCCTCAATCCTCAATCCTCAATCTTCAATCCTCAATACTCAATCTTCAATCCTCAATCCTCAATCCTCAATCCTCAAACCACAATCCTCAATCCACAATCCTCAACCTTCAACACTCAATACTCAATCCTCAATCCTCAGTCCTCAACCCTCAATCCTCATTCTTCAATCCTCAATACCCAATCCTCAATCTTCAATCCCAATCCTCAATCCTCAATCCTCAATCCTCAATCCTCATTCCTCAATCCTCAATACCCAATCCTCAATCTTCAATCCTCGATCCTCAATCCTGAATTCTCAATCCTCAATCCTCAGTCCTCAACCATCAATCCTAAATTCTCAATGCTCAATAGAATATCCTGAATTCTCAGGATTCTATACTCAAACCTCAATCCTCAACCCTCAGCCCTCATTCTCAATCCTCAATCCTCAATCCTCAATATTCAATCCCCAATACTCAATCTTCAATCCTCAATCCTCAATCCTCGATCCTCAATCCTCAATCCTCAGTCATAAATCCTCAATCTTCAATACTCAATCGTCAATCCTCAGTCCTCAATCCTCAATCCTAAACCCTCGTTCCTCAAACCTCAATCGTCAACCCTCAGTCCTCATCCTCAAATCTCAATTAGCAATCCTCAATCCTCAATCCTCAATCTTCAATCCCCAAAAATCAATCTCCAATCCTAGATTCTCAATCCCCAATCCTCAGTCCTTAATCCTCAATGTTCAATCCTCAATCGCCAGTCCTCAATCTTCAATCCTCTATGCTCAATCGTCAATCCTCAAGCCTCAGTCCTCAATCCTCAATCCTCAATCCTCAAACCTCAATCCTCAACCGTCAGTCCTCGTCCTCAATCCTCAATCCTCAATCCTCAATCCTCAATCATCAATTCTCAATCCTCAATCCTCAATCCTCAGACCTCGAACATCAATATTCAACCCTCAGTCCTCGTCCTCAATCCACAACCCTCAATACTCAATCCTCAATCTTCAATCATCAATATTCAATCTTCAATCCTCAATCCTCAATCCTCAATCCTCAATCCTCAATCCTCAAACCTCAATCCTCAATCCTCAAGCCTCAGTCCTCAATCCTCAATCCTCAATCCTCAGTCACAAATCCTCAATCTTCCATACTCAATCGTCAATCCTCAGTCCTCAATCCTCAATCCTCAATCCTCGTTCCTCAAACTTCAATCCTCAACCCTCAGTCCTCATCCTCAATTGTCAATTCTCAATCCTCAATCCTCAATCCTCAATCTTCAATCCCCAAAAATCAATCTCCAATCCTAGAACCTCAATCCCCAATCCTCAGTCCTTAATCCTCAATCTTCAGTCCTCAATCGCCAGTCCTAAATCTTCAATCCTCTATGCTCAATCGTCAATCCTCAAGCCTCAGTCCTCAATCCTCAATCCTCAATCCTCAAACCTTAATCCTCAACCGTCAGACCTCGTCCTCAATCCTCAACCCTCAATCCTCAATCCTCAATCTTCAATCATCAGTACTCAATCTTCAATCCTCAATACTCAATCCTCAATCGTCAATCCTCAATCCCCAATCCTCAATCCTCAATGCTCAATCCTCAATCCCCAATCCTCAATCCTCAATCCTCAATCATCAATCCTCAATCTTCAAACCTCAATCCTCAATCCTCAATCCTCAATACTCAATCCTCAATCTTCAATCCTCAATACTCAATCTTCAATCCTCAATCCTCAATCCTCAATCCTCAATCCTCAATCTTCAATCCTCAATATTCAATCTTCAATCCTCAATCCTCAATCCTCAATCCTCAATCATCATTCTTCAATCCTCAATACCCAATCCTCAATCTTCAATCCTCAATCTTCAATCCTCAATACTCAATCTTCAATACTCAATCCTCAATCCTCAATCCTCAATCCTCAATCCTCAATCCTGAATCCTCAATCTTCAATCCTCAATACCCAATCAGCAATCCTCAATCGTCAATCCTCAATCCTCAATCCTCATTCTTCAATCCTCAATACTCAATCCTCAATCTTCAACCCTCAGTCCTCAATCATCAATTCTCAAACCTCAATCCTCAATCCTCAGGCCTCAAACATCAATATTCAACCCTCAGTCCTCGTTCTCAATCAACAACCCTCAAACCTCAAACCTCAATCCTCAACCGTCAGTCGTCGTCCTCAATCCTCAACCCTCAATCCTCAATCTTCAATCTTCAATACTCAATCTTCAATCCTCAATACTCAATCCTCAATCCTCAATCCTCAATCCTAAGTCATAAATCCTCAATCTTCAATACTCAATCGTCAATCCTCAGTCCTCAATCCTCAATCCTCAATCCTCAATCCTCGTTCCTCAAACCTCAATCCTCAACACTCAGTCCTCATCCTCAATTCTCAATTCTCAATCCTCAGTCCTTAATCCTCAATCTTCAATCCCCAATAATCAATCTCCAATCCTAGATCCTCAATCCCCAATCCTCAATCCTTAATCCTCAATCTTCAATCCTCAATACTCAATCTTCAATCCTCAATCCTCAATCCTCAATCCTCAATCCTCAATCCTCAGTCCTCAATCCTGAATCCTCAATCCTCAATCCTCAAGCCTCAGTCCTCAATCCTCAATCATCAATTCTCAATTCTCAATCCTCAATACTCAATCCTCAATCTTCAATCCTCAATCCTCAATCCTCAATCCCCAATCCTCAATCCTCAAACCTCAATCCTCAATCCTGAAGCCTCAGTCCTCAATCCTCAATCCTCAATCCTCAAACCTCAATCCTCAACCGTCAGTCCTCGTCCTCAATCCTCAACCCTCAATCCTCAATCCTCAATCTTCAATCATCAATAATCAATCTTCAATCCTCAATAATCAATCCTCAATCCTCAATCCTCAATCCTCAATATTCAACACTCAACCCTCAACCATCAATCCTCAATACTCAACCATCAATCCTCAATTCTCAATACTCAATAGAACATCCTGAACTCTGATGGTTCAATACTCAATCCAGAATATTCAATAATCAAATTTCAAACCTCAAGCATCAATTCTCAACACTTAATCCTCAACACACAGTCCTCTCTCTTCAATCCTACATCCTCAACCCTCAATCCTCAAGCGTCAATCCTCAATACTCAAACCTCAATCCTCAATCCTCAATAACCAACCTTCAATCCTCAATACTCAATCTTCAATCCTCAATACTCAATCCTCAATCCTGAATCCTCAATCCTCAATCCTCAATCATCAATCCTCAATCTTCAATACTCAATCCTCAATCCTCAATCCTCAATCCTAAATCCTCAATCCTGAATCCTCAATCTTCAGTCCTCAATACTCAATCTGCAATCCTCAATACTCAATCCTCAATCGTCAATCCTCAACCCCAATCCTCAATCCTCAATGCTCAATCCTCAATCCCCAATCCTCAATCCTCAATCCTCAATCATCAATCCTCAATCTTCAAACCTCAATCCTCAATCCTCAATCCTCAATACTCAATCCTCAATCTTCAATCCTCAATACTCAATCTTCAATCCTCAATCCTCAATCCTCAATCCTCAATCCTCAATCTTCAATCCTCAATATTCAATCTTCAATCCTCAATCCTCAATCCTCAATCCTCAATCATCATTCTTCAATCCTCAATACCCAATCCTCAATCTTCAATCCTCAATCCTCAATCCTCAATCCTCAATCCTCAATCCTCAATCCTCATTCTTCAACCCTCAATACCCAATCCTCAATCTTCAATCCTCAATCCTCAATCCTGAATTCTCAATCCTCAATCCTCAGTCCTCAGTCCTCAAACCTCAATCCTCAATCCTCAATCTTCAATCATCAGTACTCAATCTTCAATCCTCAATACTCAATCCTCAATCGTCAATCCTCAATCCCCAATCCTCAATCCTTAATGCTCAATCCTCAATCCTCAATCCTCAATCCTCAATCCTCAATCTTCAATCCCCAATACTCAATCTTCAATCCCCAATGTTCAATCCTCAATCCTCAATCCTCAATCCTCAATCCTGAATTCTCAACCTTCAATCCTCAATACTCAATCTGCAATCCTCAATCCTCAATCCTCGATCCTCAATCCTCATTCTTCAATCCTCAATACCCAATCCTCAATCTTCAATCCTCAATCCTCAATCCTGAATTCTCAATCCTCAATCCTCAGCCCACATCCTCAATCCTCAATCCTCAATCCTCAATCCTCAATCCTCAGCCCTCAGTCCTCAAACCTCAATACTCAATCCTCAATCGTCAATCCTCAATCCCCAATCCTCAATCCTTAATGCTCAATCCTCAATCCTCAATCCTCAATCCTCAATCCTCAATCTTCAATCCCCAATACTCAATCTTCAATCCCCAATGTTCAATCCTCAATCCTCAATCCTCAATCCTCAATCCTGAATTCTCAACCTTCAATCCTCAATACTCAATCTGCAATCCTCAATCCTCAATCCTCGATCCTCAATCCTCATTCTTCAATCCTCAATACCCAATCCTCAATCTTCAATCCTCAATCCTCAATCCTGAATTCTCAATCCTCAATCCTCAGCCCACATCCTCAATCCTCAATCCTCAATCCTCAATCCTCAATCCTCAGCCCTCAGTCCTCAAACCTCAATGCTCAATCCTCAATCCCCAGTCCTCAATCCTCAATCCTCAATCATCAACACTCAATCTTCAATACTCATTCCTCAATCCTGAATCCTCAATCTTCAATCCTCAATACTCAATTTTCAATCCTCAATCCTCAATCCTCAATCCTCAATCCTCAGGCCTCAAACATCAATATTCGACCCTCAGTCCTCGTTCTCAATCCACAACCCTCAAACCTCAAACCTCAATCCTCAACCGTCAGTCCTCGTCCTCAATCCTCAATCCTCAATCCTCAATCCTCAATCCTCAATCCTCAATCCTCAATCCTCAATCCTCATTCTTCAATCCACAATCCTCAATCCTCAATCCTCAGCCCTCTGTCCTCAAACCTCAATGCTCAATCCTCAATCCCCAATCCTCAATCCTCAATCCTCAATCATCAATCCTCAATCTTCAAACCTCAATCCTCAATCCTCAATACTCAATCCTCAATCCTCAATCCTCAATCCTCATTCTTCAATCCACAATCCTCAATCCTCAATCCTCAGCCCTCAGTCCTCAAACCTCAATGCTCAATCCTCAATCCCCAATCCTCAATCCTCAATCCTCAATCATCAATCCTCAATCTTCAAACCTCAATCCTCAATCCTCAATACTCAATCCTCAATCTTCAATCCTCAATACTCAATCTTCAATACTCAATCCTCAATCCTCAATCCTCAATCCTCAATCCTCAATCTTCAATCCTCAATATTCAATCTTCAATCCTCAATACTCAATCCTCAATCCTCTATCCTCAATCCTCAGTCATAAATCCTCAATCTTCAATACTCAATCGTCAATCCTCAGTCCTCAATCCTCAATCCTCAATCCTCGTTCCTCAAACCTTAATCCTCAACCCTCAGTCCTCATCCTCAATTCTGAATCCTCAATCCTCAGTCATAAATCCTCAATCTTCAATCTTCAATCCTCAATCCTCAACCCTCAATCCTCATTCTTCAATCCACAATACCCAATCCTCAATCTCCAATCCTCAATCCTCAATCCTGAATTCTCAATCCTCAATCCTCAGTCCTCAGTCCTCAAACCTCAATCCTCAATCCTCAATCTTCAATCATCAGTACTCAATCTTCAATCCTCAATACTCAATCCTCAATCGTCAATCCTCAATCCCCAATCCTCAATCCTCAATGCTCAATCCTCTATCCTCAATCCTCAATCCTCAATCCTCAGTCTTCAATCCTCAATACTCAATCTTCAATCCTCAATCCTCAATCCTCAATCCTCAATCCTCAATCCTCAATCATCAATCCTCAATCTTCAAACCTCAATCCTCAATCCTCAATACTCAATCCTGAATCTTCAATCCTCAATACTCAATCTTCAATCCTCAATCCTCAATCCTCAATCCTCAATCCTCAATCTTCAATCCTCAATATTCAATCTTCAATCCTCAATCCTCAATCCTCAATCCTCAATCCTCATTCTTCAATCCTCAATACCCAATCCTCAATCTTCAATCCTCAATCCTCAATCCTCAATCCTCAATCCTCAATCCTCAATCCTCATTCTTCAATCCTCAATACCCAATCCTCAATCTTCAATCCTCAATCCTCAATCCTGAATTCTCAATCCTCAATCCTCAGTCCTCAGTCCTCAAACCTCAATCCCCAATCCTCAATCTTCAATCATCAGTACTCAATCTTCAATCCTCAATACTCAATCCTCAATCGTCAATCCTCAATCCCCAATCCTCAATCCTCAATGCTCAATCCTCAATCCTCAATCCTCAATCCTCAATCCTCAATCCTCAATCTTCAATCCTCAATACTCAATCTTCAATCCCCAATGCTCAATCCTCAATCCTCAATCCTCAATCCTCAACCCTGAATTCTCAATCTTCAATCCTCAATACTCAACCTGCAATCCTCAATCCTCAATCCTCAATCCTCAATCCTTATTCTCTATCCTCAATCCTCAATCATCAATATTCAATCTCCAATACTCAATCTTCAATCCTCATTCCTCAATCCTCAATCCTCAATCCTCAATCCTCAATCCTCAGTCATAAATCCTCAATCTTCAATACTCAATCGTCAATCCTCAGTTCTCAATCCTCAATCCTCTGTCCTCGTTCCTCAAACTTCAATCCTCAACCCTCAGTCCTCATCCTCAATTGTCAATTCTCAATCCTCAATCCTCAATCCTCAATGTTCAATCCCCAAAAATCAATCTCCAATCCTAGAACCTCAATCCTCAATACTCAATCCTTAATCGTCAATCCTCAATCCCCAATCCTCAATCCTCAATGCTCAATCCTCAATCCTCAATCCTCAATCCTCAATCCTCAATCTTCAATCCTCAATACTCAATCTTCAATCCGCAATCCTCAATCCTCAATCCTCAATCCTCAATCCTCAATCCTCAATCCTCAATCCTCATTCTTCAATCCTCAATACCCAATCCTCAATCTTCAATCCTCGATCCTCAATCCTGAATTCTCAATCCTCAATCCTCAGTCCTCAACCATCAATCCTAAATACTGAATGCTCTATAGAATATGCTGAATTCTCAGGATTCTATACTCAAACATCAATCCTCAACCCTCAGCCATCATTCTCAATCCTCAATCCTCAATCCTCAATATTCAATCCCGATACTCAATCTTCAATCCTCAATCCTCAATCCTCAATCCTCAATCCTCAATCCTCAGTCATAAATCCACAATCTTCAATACTCAATCGTCAATCCTCAGTCCTCAATCCTCAATCCTCAATCCTCGTTCCTCAAACCTCAATACTCAACCCTCAGTCCTCATCCTCAATTCTCAATTAGCAATCCTCAATCCTCAATCCTCAATCTTCAATCCCCAAAAATCATTCTCCAATCCTAGATCCTCAATCCCCAATCCTCAGTCCTTAATCCTCAATCTTCAATCCTCAATCGCCAGTCCTCAATCTTCAATGCTCTATGCTCAATCGTCAATCCTCAAGCCTCAGTCCTCAATCCTCAATCCTCAATCCTCAATCCTCATTCTTCAAACCTCAATACCCAATCCTCAATCTTCAATCCTCAATTCTCAATCCTGAATTCTCAATCTTCAATCCTTAATCCTCAGACCTCAAACATCAATATTCAACCCTCAGTCCTCGTCCTCAATACTCAATCCTCAATCTTCGATCCTCAATACTCAAGCTTCAGTCCTCAATCCTCAATCCTCAATCCTCAATCCTCATTCTTCAATCCTCAATACCCAATCCTCAATCTTCAACCCTCAGCTCTCAATACCCAATCCTCAATCTTCAATCCTCAATCCTAAACCTCAATTCTCGATCCTCAATCCTTAATCCTCAGACCTCAAACATCATTATTCAACCCTCAGTCCTCGTCCTCAATCCACAAACATCAATCCTCAGTCCTCAATATTCAATCATCTATATTCAATCCTCAATCCTCAATCCTCAATCCTCAATCCTCAATCCTCAATCTTCAAACCTCAATCCTCAATCCTCAATACTCAATCCTCAATCTTCAATCCTCAGTACTCAATCTTCATTCCTTAATCCTCAATCCTCAATCCTCAATCCTCAATCTTCAATCCTCAATATTCAATCTTCAATCCTCAATCCTCAACCCTCAATCCTCAATCCTCATTCTTCAATCCTCAATATCCAATCCTCAATCTTCAATCCTCAATCCTCAATCCTCAATCCTCAATCCTCAATCCTCAATCCTCAATCCTCATTCTTCAATCCTCAATACCCAATCCTCAATCTTCAATCCTCAATCCTCAATCCTGAATTCTCAATCCTCAATCCTCAGTCCTCAGTCCTCAAACCTCAATCCCCAATCCTCAATCTTCAATGATCAGTACTCAATCTTCAATCCTCAATACTCAATCCTCAATCGTCAATCCTCAATCCCCAATCCTCAATCCTCAATGCTCAATCCTCAATCCTCAATCCTCAATCCTCAATCCTCAATCTTCAATCCTCAATACTCAATCTTCAATCCCCAATGCTCAATCCTCAATCCTCAATCCTCAATCCTCAACCCTGAATTCTCAATCTTCAATCCTCAATACTCAACCTGCAATCCTCAATCCTCAATCCTCAATCCTCAATCCTCATTCTCTATCCTCAATCCTCAATCCTCAATATTCAATCTCCAATACTCAATCTTCAATCCTCAATCCTCAATCCTCAATCCTCAATCCTCAATCCTCAATCCTCAGTCATAAATCCTCAATCTTCAATACTCAATCGTCAATCCTCAGTTCTCAATCCACAATCCTCTGTCCTCGTTCCTCAAACTTCAATCCTCAACCCTCAGTCCTCATCCTCAATTGTCAATTCTCAATCCTCAATCCTCAATCCTCAATCTTCAATCCCCAAAAATCAATCTCCAATCCTAGAACCTCAATCCTCAATACTCAATCCATAATCGTCAATCCTCAATCCCCAATCCTCAATCCTCAATGCTCAATCCTCAATCCTCAACCCTCAATCCTCAATCCTCAATCTTCAATCCTCAATACTCAATCTTCAATCCGCAATCCTCAATCCTCAATCCTCAATCCTCAATCTTCAAACCTCAATCCTCAACCCTCAATACTCAATCCTCAATCTTCAATCCTCAGTACTCAATCTTCATTCCTTAATCCTCAATCCTCAATCCTCAATCCTCAAACTTCAATCCTCAATATTCAATCTTCAATCCTCAATCCTCAACCCTCAATCCTCAATCCTCATTCTTCAATCCTCAATATCCAATCCTCAATCTTCAATCCTCAATCCTCAATCCTCAATCCTCAATCCTCAATCCTGAATCCTCATTCTTCAATCCACAATACCCAATCCTCAATCTCCAATCCTCAATCCTCAATCCAGAATTCTCAATCCTCAATCCTCAGTCCTCAGTCCTCAAACCTCAATCCTCAATCCTCAATCTTCAATCATCAGTACTCAATCTTCAATCCTCAATACTCAATCCTCAATGGTCAATCCTCAATCCCCAATCCTCAATCCTCAATGCTCAATCCTCTATCCTCAATCCTCAATCCTCAATCCTCAATCTTCAATCCTCAATACTCAATCTTCAATCCTCAATCCTCAATCCTCAATCCTCAATCCTCAATCCTCAATCCTGAATCCTCAATCTTCAATCCTCAAAACCCAATCTGCAATAGTCAATCCTCAATCCTCAATCCACAATCCTCATTCTTCAATCTTCAATACCCAATCCCCAATCTTCAATCCTCAATCCTCAATCATCAATTCTCAATCCTCAATCCTCAATCCTCAGACCTCAGACATCAATATTCAACCCTCAGTCCTCGTCCTCAATCCACAACCCTCAATACTCAATCCTCAATTTTCAATCATCAATATTCAATCTTCAATCCTCAATCCTCAATCCTCAATCCCCAATCCTCAACCCTCAATCCTCAATCCTCAATCTTCAATCCTCAATACTCAATCTTCAATCCGCAATCCTCAATCCTCAATCCTCAATCCTCAATCCTCAATCCTCAATCCTCAATCCTCATTCTTCAATCCTCAATACCCAATCCTCAATCTTCAATCCTCGATCCTCAATCCTGAATTCTCAATCCTCAATCCTCAGTCCTCAACCATCAATCCTAAATACTGAATGCTCTATAGAATATCCTGAATTCTCAGGATTCTATACTCAAACCTCAATCCTCAACCCTCAGCCATCATTCTCAATCCTCAATCCTCAATCCTCAATATTCAATCCCGATACTCAATCTTCAATCCTCAATCCTCAATCCTCAATCCTCAATCCTCAATCCTCAGTCATAAATCCTCAGTCTTCAATACTCAATCGTCAATCCTCAGTCCTCAATCCTCAATCCTCAATCCTCGTTCCTCAAACCTCAATACTCAACCCTCAGTCCTCATCCTCAATTCTCAATTAGCAATCCTCAATCCTCAATCCTCAATCTTCAATCCCCAAAAATCAATCTCCAATCTTAGATCCTCAATCCCCAATCCTCAGTCCTTAATCCTCAATCTTCAATCCTCAATCGCCAGTCCTCAATCTTCAATGCTCTATGCTCAATCGTCAATCCTCAAGCCTCAGTCCTCAATCCTCAATCCTCAATCCTCAATCCTCATTCTTCAAACCTCAATACCCAATCCTCAATCTTCAATCCTCAATTCTCAATCCTCAATTCTCAATCCTCAATCCTTAATCCTCAGACCTCAAACATCAATATTCAACCCTCAGTCCTCGTCCTCAATACTCAATCCTCAATCTTCGATCCTCAATACTCAAGCTTCAGTCCTCAATCCTCAATCCTCAATCCTCAATCCTCAATCTTCAATCCTCAATACCCAATCCTCAATCTTCAATCCTCGATCCTCAATCCTGAATTCTCAATCCTCAATCCTCAGTCCTCAACCATCAATCCTAAATTCTCAATGCTCAATAGAATATCCTGAATTCTCAGGATTCTATACTCAAACCTCAATCCTCAACCCTCAGCCCTCATTCTCAATCCTCAATCCTCAATCCTCAATATTCAATCCCCAATACTCAATTTTCAATCCTCAATCCTCAATCCTCGATCCTCAATCCTCAATCCTCAGTCATAAATCCTCAATCTTCAATACTCAATCCTCAATCCTCAGTCCTCAATCCTCGTTCCTCAAACCTCAATCCTCAACCCTCAGTCCTCATCCTCAAATCTCAATTAGCAATCCTCAATCCTCAATCCTCAATCTTCAATCCCCAAAAATCAATCTCCAATCCTAGATTCTCAATCCCCAATCCTCAGTCCTTAATCCTCAATCCTCAAACCTCAATCCTCAACCGTCAGTCCTCGTCCTCAATCCTCAACCCTCAATTCTCAATCCTCAATCCTCAATCCTGAATCCTCAATCTTCAATCCTCAATACTCAGTCTGCAATCCTCAATCCTCAATCCTCATTCTTCAATCCTCAATACCCAATCCTCAATCTTCAACCCTCAGTTCTCAATACCCAATCCTCAATCTTCAATCCTCAATCCTTAATCCTCAGACCTCAAACATCATTATTCAACCCTCAGTCCTCGTCCTCAATCCACAAAACATCAATCCTCAGTCCTCAATATTCAATTATCTATATTCAATCCTCAATCCTCAATCCTCAATCCTCAATCCTCAATCCTCAATCCTCAATCTTCAATCCTCAATATTCAATCTTCAATCCTCAATCCTCAACCCTCAATCCTCAATCCTCATTCTTCAATCCTCAATATCCAATCCTCAATCTTCAATCCTCAATCCTCAATCCTCAATCCTCAATCCTCAGTCATAAATCCTCAATCTTCAATACTCAATCGTCAATCCTCAGTCCTCAATCCTCAATCCTCAATCCTCGTTCCTCAAACCTCAATACTCAACCCTCAGTCCTCATCCTTAATTCTCAATTAGCAACCCTCAATCCTCAATCCTCAATCTTCAATCCCCAAAAATCAATCTCCAATCCTAGATCCTCAATCCCCAATCCTCAGTCCTTAATCCTCAACCTTCAATCCTCAATCGCCAGTCCTCAATCTTCAATGCTCTATGCTCAATCGTCAATCCTCAAGCCTCAGTCCTCAATCCTCAATCCTCAATCCTCAATCCTCATTCTTCAAACCTCAATACCCAATCCTCAATCTTCAATCCTCAATTCTCAATCCTCAATTCTCAATCCTCAATCCTTAATCCTCAGACCTCAAACATCAATATTCAACCCTCAGTCCTCGTCTTCAATACTCAATCCTCAATCTTCGATCCTCAATACTCAAGCTTCAGTCCTCAATCCTCAATCATCAATCCTCAATCCTCAATCTTCAATCCTCAATACTCAATCTTCAATCCTCAATACCCAATCCTCAATCTTCAATCCTCGATCCTCTATCCTGAATTCTCAATCCTCAATCCTCAGTCCTCAACCATCAATCCTAAATTCTCAATGCTCAATAGAATATCCTGAATTCTCAGGATTCTATACTCAAACCTCAATCCTCAACCCTCAGCCCTCATTCTCAATCCTCAATCCTCAATCCTTAATATTCAATCCCCAATACTCAATCTTCAATCCTCAATCCTCAATCCTCGATCCTCAATCCTCAATCCACAGTCATAAATCCTCAATCTTCAATACTCAATCGTCAATCCTCAGTCCTCAATCCTCATTCCTCAATCCTCGTTCCTCAAACCTCAATCCTCAACCCTCAGTCCTCATCCTCAAATCTCAATTAGCAATCCTCAATCCTCAATCCTCAATCTTCAATCCCCAAAAATCAATCTCCAATCCTAGATTCTCAATCCCCAATCCTCAGTCCTTAATCCTCAATCTTCAATCCTCAATCGCCAGTCCTCAATCTTCAATCCTCTATGCTCAATCGTCAATCCTCAAGCCTCAGTCCTCAATCCTCAATCCTCAATCCTCAAACCTCAATCCTCAACCGTCAGTCCTCGTCCTCAATCCTCAACCCTCAATCCTCAATCCTCAATCCTCAATCCTGAATCCTCAATCTTCAATCCTCAATACTCAATCTGCAATCCTCAATCCTCAATCCTCATTCTTCAATCCTCAATACCCAATCCTCAATCTTCAACCCTCAGTTCTCAATACCCAATCCTCAATCTTCAATCCTCAATCCTAAACCTCAATCTCGATCCTCAAGCCTTAATCCTCAGACCTCAAACATCATTATTCAACCCTCAGTCCTCGTCCTCAATCCACAAACATCAATGCTCAGTCCTCAATATTCAATCATCTATGTTCAATCTTCAATCCTCAATCCTCAATCCTCAATCCTTAATCCTCAATCTTCAAACCTCAATCCTCAATCTTCAATACTCAGTCCTCAATCTTCAATCCTCAGTACTCAATCTTCATTCCTTAATCCTCAATCCTCAATCCTCAATCCTCAATCTTCAATCCTCAATATTCAATCTTCAATCCTCAATCCTCAACCCTCAATCCTCAATCCTCATTCTTCAATCCTCAATATCCAATCCTCAATCTTCAATCCTCAATCCTCAATCCTCAATCCTCAATCCTCAATCCGCAATCCTCAATCCTCATTCTTCAATCCACAATACCCAATCCTCAATCTCCAATCCTCAATCCTCAATCCAGAATTCTCAATCCTCAATCCTCAGTCCTCAGTCCTCAAACCTCAATCCTCAATCCTCAATCCTCAATCTTCACTCCTCAATACTCAATCTTCAATACTCAATCCTCAATCCTCAATCCTCAATCCTCAATCCTCAATCCTCAATCCTGAATCCTCAATCTTCAATCCTCAATACCCAATCAGCAATCCTCAATCGTCAATCCTCAATCCTCAATCCTCATTCTTCAATCCTCAATACTCAATCCTCAATCTTCAACCCTCAGTCCTCAATCATCAATTCTCAATCCTCAATCCTCAATCCTCAGGCCTCAAACATCAATATTCAACCCTCAGTCCTCGTTCTCAATCAACAACCCTCAAACCTCAAACCTCAATCCTCAACCGTCAGTCGTCGTCCTCAATCCTCAACCCTCAATCCTCAATCTTCAATCTTCAATACTCAATCTTCAATCCTCAATACTCAATCCTCAATCCTCAATCCTCAATCCTAAGTCATAAATCCTCAATCTTCAATACTCAATCGTCAATCCTCAGTCCTCAATCCTCAATCCTCAATCATCGTTCCTCAAACCTCAATCCTCAACACTCAGTCCTCATCCTCAATTCTCAATTCTCAATCCTCAGTCCTTAATCCTCAATCTTCAATCCCCAATAATCAATCTCCAATCCTAGATCCTCAATCCCCAATCCTCAATCCTTAATCCTCAATCTTCAATCCTCAATACTCAATCTTCAATCCTCAATCCTCAATCCTCAATCCTCAATCCTCAGTCCTCATTCTTGAATCCTCAACCTTCAATCCTCAATACTCAATCTGCTATCCGCAATTCTCAATCCTTAATCCTCAATCCTCATTCTTCAATCCTCAATACCCAATCCTCAATCTTCAATCCTCAATCCTCAATCATCAATTCTCAATCCTCAATCCTCAATCCTCAGACCTCAAACATCAATATTCAACCCTCAGTCCTCGTCCTCAATCCACAACCCTCAATACTCAATCCTCAATCTTCAATCATCAATATTCAATCTTCAATCCTCAATCCTCAATCCTCAAGCCTCAATCCTCAATCCTCAAACCTCAATCCTCAATCCTCAATCCTCAATCCTCAATCCTCAATCTTCAATCCTCAATACTCAATCCTCAATCCTCAATCATCAATTCTCAATTCTCAATCCTCAATACTCAATCCTCAATCTTCAATCCTCAATCCTCAATCCTCAACCCTCAATCCTCAATCCTCAATCTTCAATCTTCTATACTCAATCTTCAATCCTCAATCCTCAATCCTCAATCCTCAATCCTCAGTCCTCAATTCTGAATCCTCAACCTTCTATCCTCAATACTCAATCTGCAATCCTCAATCCTCAATACTCAATCCTCAATCCTCATTCTTCAATCCTCAATACCCAATCCTCAATCTTCAATCCTCAATCCTCAATCATCAATTCTCAATCCTCAATCCTCAACCCTCAGACCTCAAACATCAATATTCAACCCTCAGTCCTTGTCCTCAATACACAACCCTCAATACTCAATCCTCAATCTTCAATCATCAATATTCAATCTTCAATCCTCAATCCTCAATCCTCAATCCTCAATCCCCAATCCTCAATCCTCAAACCTCAATCCTCAATCCTCAAGCCTCAGTCCTCAATCCTCAATCCTCAATCCTCAAACCTCAATCCTCAACCGTCAGTCCTCGTCCTCAATCCTCAACTCTCAATCCTCAATCCTCAATCTTCAATCATCAATAATCAATCTTCAATCCTCAATCATCAATCCTCAATCCTCAATCCTCAATCCTCAATATTCAACACTCAACCCTCAACCATCAATCCTCAATACTCAACCATCAATCCTCAATTCTCAATACTCAACAGAACATCCTGAACTCTGATGGTTCAATACTCAATCCAGAATATTCAATAATCAAATTTCATACCTCAAGCATCAATTCTCAACACTCAATCCTCAACACTCAGTCCTCTCTCTTCAATCCTACATCCTCAACCCTCAATCGTCAAGCGTCAATCCTCAATACTCAATCCTCAATCCTCAATCCTCAATCGCCAATCTTCAATCCTCAATACTCAATCTTCAATCCTCAATACTCAATCCTCAATCCTCAATCCTCAATCCTCAATCATCAATCCTCAATCTTCAATACTCAATCCTCAATCCTCAATCCTCAATCCTCAATCCTCAATCCCCAATCCTCAATCCTCAATCCTCAATGATCCATCCTCAATCTTCAATACTCATTCCTGAATCCTGAATCCTCAATCTTCAATCCTCAATACTCAATCTGCAATCCTCAATCCTCAATCCTCAATCCACAATCCTCATTCTTCAATCTTCAATACCCAATCCTCAATCTTCAATCCTCAATCCTCAATCATCAATTCTCAATCCCCAATCCTCAATCCTCAGACCTCAAACATCAATATTCAACCCTCAGTCCTCGTCCTCAGTCCACAACCCTCAATACTCAATCCTCAATCTTCAATCATCAATATTCAATCTTCAATCCTCAATCCTCAATCCTCAATCCTCAATCCTCAATCCTCAAACCTCAATCCTCAATCCTCAAGCCTCAGTCCTCAATCCTCAATCCTCAATCCTCAAACCTCAATCCTCAATCCTCAAACCTCAATCCTCAACCGTCTATCCTCAATCCTCAATCTTCAATCCTCAATCCTCAATCCTCAATACTCAATCATCAATCCTCAATCCTCAATCCTCAAACCTCAATATTCAACACTCAACCCTCAACCATCAATCCTCAATACTCAACCATCAATCCTCAATTCTCAATACTCAATAGAACATCCTGAACTCTGATGGTTCAATACTCAATCCAGAATATTCAATAATCAAATTTCAAACCTCAAGCATCAATTCTCAACACTCAATCCAGAATATTCAATAATCAAATTTCAAACCTCAAGCATCAATTCTCAACACTCAATCCTCAACACTCAGTCCTCTCTCTTCAATCCTACATCCTCAACCCTCAATCCTCAAGCGTCAATCCTCAATACTCAATCCTCAATCCTCAAGCCTCAGTCCTCAATCCCCAATCCTCAATCCTCAAACCTCAATCCTCAACCGTCAGTCCTCGTCCTCAATCCTCAACCCTCAATCCTCAATCCTCAATCTTCAATCATCAATAATCAATCTTCAATCCTCAATCATCAATCCTCAATCCTCAATCCTCAATCCTCAATATTCAACACTCAACCCTCAACCATCAATCCTCAATACTCAACCATCAATCCTCAATTCTCAATACTCAATAGAACATCCTGAACTCTGATGGTTCAATACTCAATCCAGAATATTCAATAATCAAATTTCAAACCTCAAGCATCAATTCTCAACACTCAATCCTCAACACTCAGTCCTTAATCCTCAATATTCAATCCTCAATCGCCAGTCCTCAATCTTCAACCCTCAGTCCTCATCCTCAAATCTCAATTAGCAACCCTCAATCCTCAATCCTCAATCTTCAATCCCCAAAAATTAATCTCCAATCCTAGATTCTCAATCGCCAATCCTCAGTCCTTAATCCTCAATCTTCAATCCTCAATCGCCAGTCCTCAATCTTCAATCCTCTATGCTCAATCGTCAATCCTCAAGCCTCAGTCCTCAATCCTCAATCCTCAATCCTCAAACCTCAATCCTCAACCGTCAGTCCTCGTCCTCAATCCTCACCCTCAATCCTCAATCCTCAATCCTCAATCCTGAATCCTCAATCCTCAATCCTCAATCCTCAATCCTCAATCCTCAATCTTCAAACCTCAATCCTCAACCCTCAATACTCAATCCTCAATCTTCAATCCTCAGTACTCAATCTTCATTCCTTAATCCTCAATCCTCAATCCTCAATCCTCAAACTTCAATCCTCAATATTCAATCTTCAATCCTCAATCCTCAACCCTCAATCCTCAATCCTCATTCTTCAATCCTCAATATCCAATCCTCAATCTTCAATCCTCAATCCTCAATCCTCAATCCTCAATCCTCAATCCTGAATCCTCATTCTTCAATCCACAATACCCAATCCTCAATCTCCAATCCTCAATCCTCAATCCAGAATTCTCAATCCTCAATCCTCAGTCCTCAGTCCTCAAACCTCAATCCTCAATCCTCAATCTTCAATCATCAGTACTCAATCTTCAATCCTCAATACTCAATCCTCAATGGTCAATCCTCAATCCCCAATCCTCAATCCTCAATGCTCAATCCTCTATCCTCAATCCTCAATCCTCAATCCTCAATCTTCAATCCTCAATACTCAATCTTCAATCCTCAATCCTCAATCCTCAATCCTCAATCCTCAATCCTCAATCCTGAATCCTCAATCTTCAATCCTCAAAACCCAATCTGCAATCCTCAATCCTCAATCCTCAATCCACAATCCTCATTCTTCAATCTTCAATACCCAATCCCCAATCTTCAATCCTCAATCCTCAATCATCAATTCTCAATCCTCAATCCTCAATCCTCAGACCTCAGACATCAATATTCAACCCTCAGTCCTCGTCCTCAATCCACAACCCTCAATACTCAATCCTCAATTTTCAATCATCAATATTCAATCTTCAATCCTCAATCCTCAATCCTCAATCCCCAATCCTCAATCCTCAAACCTCAATCCTCAATCCTCAAGCCTCAGTCCTCAATCCTCAATCCTCAATCCTCAAACCTCAATCCTCAACCGTCAGTCCTCGTCCTCAATCCTCAACCGTCAAGCCTCAATCCTCAATCCTCAAACCTCAATCCTCAATCCTCAATCCTCAATCCTCAATCCTCAATCTTCAATCCTCAATACTCAATCCTCAATCCTCAATCATCAATTCTCAATTCTCAATCCTCAATATTCAATCATCAATACTCAATCTTCAATCCTCAATCTTCAATCCTCAATACTCAATCTTCAATCCTCAACCCTCAGTCTTCATCCTCAATTCTCAATTCTCAATCCTCAATCCTCAATCCTCAATCCTCAATCCTCAATCATGAATAACCAATCTCCAATCCTACATCCTCAATCCCCAATCCTCAATCCTTAATCCTCAATATTCAATCCTCAATCGCCTGTCCTCAATCTTCAATCCTCAATCCTCAATCCTCAATCCTCAATCCTCAATCCTAAATCCTCAATCCTCATTCTTCTATCCTCAATACCCAAACCTCAATCTTCAATCCTCAATCCTCAATCCTGAATTCTCAATCCTCAATCCTCAGTCCTCAGTCCTCAAACCTCAATCCTCAACCCTCAGCCCTCATCCTCAATCCTCAAACCTCAATCCTCAATCCTCAGCCCTCAGCCCTCAAACCTCAATGCTCAATCCTCAATCCCCAATCCTCAATCCTCAATCCTCAATCATCAATCCTCAACCTTCAATACTCATTCCTCAATCCTGAATCCTCAATCTTCAATCCTCAATACTCAATCTTCAACCCTCAATCCTCAATCCTCAATCCTCAATCCTAAATCCTCAATCCTGAATCCTCAACCTTCAGTCCTCAATACTCAATCTGCAATCCTCAATCCTCAATCCTCAATCCTCAATCCTCATTCTTCAATCCTCAATACCCAATCTTCAATCTTCAACCCTCAGTCCTGAATCATCAATTCTCAATCCTCAATCCTCAATCCTCAGGCCTCAAACATCAATATTCAACCCTCTGTCCTCGTTCTCAATCCACAACCCTCAATCCTCAAACCTCAATCCTCAACCGTCAGTCCTCGTCCTCAATCCTCAACCCTCAATCCTCAATCCTCAATCTTCAATCTTCAATACTCAATCTTCAATCCTCAATACTCAATCCTCAATCCTCAATCCTCAATCCTCAGTCATAAATCCTCAATCTTCAATACTCAATCGTCAATCCTCAGTCCTCAATCCTCAATCCTCAATCCTCGTTCCTCAAACCTCAATCCTCAACCCTCAGTCCTCATCCTCAATTCTCAATTCTCAATTCTCAATCCTCAATCCTCAATCCTCATTCTTCAATCCCCAATTACCAATCTCCAATCCTAGATCCTCAATCCCCAATCCTCAATCCTTAATCCTCAATCTTCAATCCTCAGTACTCAATCTTAAATCCTCAATCGCCAGTCCTCAATCTTCAATGCTCTATGCTCAATCGTCAATCCTCAAGCCTCAGTCCTCAATCCTCAATCCTCAATCCTCAATCCTCATTCTTCAAACCTCAATACCCAATCCTCAATCTTCAATCCTCAATTCTCAATCCTCAATTCTCAATCCTCAATCCTTAATCCTCAGACCTCAAACATCAATATTCAACCCTCAGTCCTCGTCCTCAATACTCAATCCTCAATCTTCGATCCTCAATACTCAAGCTTCAGTCCTCAATCCTCAATCCTCAATCCTCAATCCTCAATCTTCAATCCTCAATACCCAATCCTCAATCTTCAATCCTCGATCCTCAATCCTGAATTCTCAATCCTCAATCCTCAGTCCTCAACCATCAATCCTAAATTCTCAATGCTCAATAGAATATCCTGAATTCTCAGGATTCTATACTCAAACCTCAATCCTCAACCCTCAGCCCTCATTCTCAATCCTCAATCCTCAATCCTCAATATTCAATCCCCAATACTCAATTTTCAATCCTCAATCCTCAATCCTCGATCCTCAATCCTCAATCCTCAGTCATAAATCCTCAATCTTCAATACTCAATCCTCAATCCTCAGTCCTCAATCCTCGTTCCTCAAACCTCAATCCTCAACCCTCAGTCCTCATCCTCAAATCTCAATTAGCAATCCTCAATCCTCAATCCTCAATCTTCAATCCCCAAAAATCAATCTCCAATCCTAGATTCTCAATCCCCAATCCTCAGTCCTTAATCCTCAATCCTCAAACCTCAATCCTCAACCGTCAGTCCTCGTCCTCAATCCTCAACCCTCAATTCTCAATCCTCAATCCTCAATCCTGAATCCTCAATCTTCAATCCTCAATGCTCAGTCTGCAATCCTCAATCCTCAATCCTCATTCTTCAATCCTCAATACCCAATCCTCAATCTTCAACCCTCAGTTCTCAATACCCAATCCTCAATCTTCAATCCTCAATCCTTAATCCTCAGACCTCAAACATCATTATTCAACCCTCAGTCCTCGTCCTCAATCCACAAACATCAATCCTCAGTCCTCAATATTCAATCATCTATATTCAGTCCTCAATCCTCAATCCTCAATCCTCAATCCTCAATCCTCAATCCTCAATCTTCAATCCTCAATATTCAATCTTCAATCCTCAATCCTCAACCCTCAATCCTCAATCCTCATTCTTCAATCCTCAATATCCAATCCTCAATCTTCAATCCTCAATCCTCAATCCTCAATCCTCAATCCTCAGTCATAAATCCTCAATCTTCAATACTCAATCGTCAATCCTCAGTCCTCAATCCTCAATCCTCAATCCTCGTTCCTCAAACCTCAATACTCAACCCTCAGTCCTCATCCTTAATTCTCAATTAGCAATCCTCAATCCTCAATCCTCAATCTTCAATCCCCAAAAATCAATCTCCAATCCTAGATCCTCAATCCCCAATCCTCAGTCCTTAATCCTCAACCTTCAATCCTCAATCGCCAGTCCTCAATCTTCAATGCTCTATGCTCAATCGTCAATCCTCAAGCCTCAGTCCTCAATTCTCAATCCTCAATCCTCAATCCTCATTCTTCAAACCTCAATACCCAATCCTCAATCTTCAATCCTCAATTCTCAATCCTCAATTCTCAATCCTCAATCCTTAATCCTCAGACCTCAAACATCAATATTCAACCCTCAGTCCTCGTCTTCAATACTCAATCCTCAATCTTCGATCCTCAATACTCAAGCTTCAGTCCTCAATCCTCAATCATCAATCCTCAATCCTCAATCTTCAATCCTCAATACTCAATCTTCAATCCTCAATGCCCAATCCTCAATCTTCAATCCTCGATCCTCTATCCTGAATTCTCAATCCTCAATCCTCAGTCCTCAACCATCAATCCTAAATTCTCAATGCTCAATAGAATATCCTGAATTCTCAGGATTCTATACTCAAACCTCAATCCTCAACCCTCAGCCCTCATTCTCAATCCTCAATCCTCAATCCTCAATATTCAATCCCCAATACTCAATCTTCAATCCTCAATCCTCAATCCTCGATCCTCAATCCTCAATCCTCAGTCATAAATCCTCAATCTTCAATACTCAATCGTCAATCCTCAGTCCTCAATCCTCATTCCTCAATCCTCGTTCCTCAAACCTCAATCCTCAACCCTCAGTCCTCATCCTCAAATCTCAATTAGCAATCCTCAATCCTCAATCCTCAATCTTCAATCCCCAAAAATCAATCTCCAATCCTAGATTCTCAATCCCCAATCCTCAGTCCTTAATCCTCAATCTTCAATCCTCAATCGCCAGTCCTCAATCTTCAATCCTCTATGCTCAATCGTCAATCCTCAAGCCTCAGTCCTCAATCCTCAATCCTCAATCCTCAAACCTCAATCCTCAACCGTCAGTCCTCGTCCTCAATCCTCAACCCTCAATCCTCAATCCTCAATCCTCAATCCTGAATCCTCAATCTTCAATCCTCAATACTCAATCTGCAATCCTCAATCCTCAATCCTCATTCTTCAATCCTCAATACCCAATCCTCAATCTTCAACCCTCAGTTCTCAATACCCAATCCTCAATCTTCAATCCTCAATCCTAAACCTCAATCTCGATCCTCAAGCCTTAATCCTCAGACCTCAAACATCATTATTCAACCCTCAGTCCTCGTCCTCAATCCACAAACATCAATGCTCAGTCCTCAATATTCAATCATCTATGTTCAATCTTCAATCCTCAATCCTCAATCCTCAATCCTTAATCCTCAATCTTCAAACCTCAATCCTCAATCCTCAATACTCAATCCTCAATCTTCAATCCTCAGTACTCAATCTTCATTCCTTAATCCTCAATCCTCAATCCTCAATCCTCAATCTTCAATCCTCAATATTCAATCTTCAATCCTCAATCCTCAACCCTCAATCCTCAATCCTCATTCGTCAATCCTCAATATCCAATCCTCAATCTTCAATCCTCAATCCTCAATCCTCAATCCTCAATCCTCAATCCTCAATCCTCAATCCTCATTCTTCAATCCACAATACCCAATCCTCAATCTCCAATCCTCAATCCTCAATCCAGAATTCTCAATCCTCAATCCTCAGTCCTCAGTCCTCAAACCTCAATCCTCAATCCTCAATCCTCAATCTTCAATCCTCAATACTCAATCTTCAATACTCAATCCTCAATCCTCAATCCTCAATCCTCAATCGTCAATCCTGAATCTTCAATCTTCAATCCTCAATAACCAATCAGCAATCCTCAATCGTCAATCCTCAATCCTCAATCCTCATTCTTCAATCCTCAATACTCAATCCTCAATCTTCAACCCTCAGTCCTCAATCATCAATTCTCAATCCTCAATCCTCAATCCTCAGGCCTCAAACATCAATATTCAACCCTCAGTCCTCGTTCTCAATCAACAACCCTCAAACCTCAAACCTCAATCCTCAACCGTCAGTCGTCGTCCTCAATCCTCAACCCTCAATCCTCAATCTTCAATCTTCAATACTCAATCTTCAATCCTCAATACTCAATCCTCAATCCTCAATCCTCAATCCTAAGTCATAAATCCTCAATCTTCAATACTCAATCGTCAATCCTCAGTCCTCAATCCTCAATCCTCAATCATCGTTCCTCAAACCTCAATCCTCAACACTCAGTCCTCATCCTCAATTCTCAATTCTCAATCCTCAGTCCTTAATCCTCAATCTTCAATCCCCAATAATCAATCTCCAATCCTAGATCCTCAATCCCCAATCCTCAATCCTTAATCCTCAATCTTCAATCCTCAATACTCAATCTTCAATCCTCAATCCTCAATCCTCAATCCTCAATCCTCAGTCCTCATTCCTGAATCCTCAACCTTCAATCCTCAATACTCAATCTGCTATCCGCAATTCTCAATCCTTAATCCTCAATCCTCATTCTTCAATCCTCAATACCCAATCCTCAATCTTCAATCCTCAATCCTCAATCATCAATTCTCAATCCTCAATCCTCAATCCTCAGACCTCAAACATCAATATTCAACCCTCAGTCCTCGTCCTCAATCCACAACCCTCAATACTCAATCCTCAATCTTCAATCATCAATATTCAATCTTCAATCCTCAATCCTCAATCCTCAAGCCTCAATCCTCAATCCTCAAACCTCAATCCTCAATCCTCAATCCTCAATCCTCAATCCTCAATCTTCAATCCTCAATACTCAATCCTCAATCCTCAATCATCAATTCTCAATTCTCAATCCTCAATACTCAATCCTCAATCTTCAATCCTCAATCCTCAATCCTCAACCCTCAATCCTCAATCCTCAATCTTCAATCTTCTATACTCAATCTTCAATCCTCAATCCTCAATCCTCAATCCTCAATCCTCAGTCCTCAATTCTGAATCCTCAACCTTCTATCCTCAATACTCAATCTGCAATCCTCAATCCTCAATACTCAATCCTCAATCCTCATTCTTCAATCCTCAATACCCAATCCTCAATCTTCAACCCTCAGTTCTCAATACCCAATCCTCAATCTTCAATCCTCAATCCTAAACCTCAATCTCGATCCTCAAGCCTTAATCCTCAGACCTCAAACATCATTATTCAACCCTCAGTCCTCGTCCTCAATCCACAAACATCAATGCTCAGTCCTCAATATTCAATCATCTATGTTCAATCTTCAATCCTCAATCCTCAATCCTCAATCCTTAATCCTCAATCTTCAAACCTCAATCCTCAATCCTCAATACTCAATCCTCAATCTTCAATCCTCAGTACTCAATCTTCATTCCTTAATCCTCAATCCTCAATCCTCAATCCTCAATCTTCAATCCTCAATATTCAATCTTCAATCCTCAATCCTCAACCCTCAATCCTCAATCCTCATTCGTCAATCCTCAATATCCAATCCTCAATCTTCAATCCTCAATCCTCTATCCTCAATCCTCAATCCTCAATCCTCAATCCTCAATCCTCATTCTTCAATCCACAATACCCAATCCTCAATCTCCAATCCTCAATCCTCAATCCAGAATTCTCAATCCTCAATCCTCAGTCCTCAGTCCTCAAACCTCAATCCTCAATCCTCAATCCTCAATCTTCAATCCTCAATACTCAATCTTCAATACTCAATCCTCAATCCTCAATCCTCAATCCTCAATCCTCAATCCTGAATCCTCAATCTTCAATCCTCAATACCCAATCAGCAATCCTCAATCGTCAATCCTCAATCCTCAATCCTCATTCTTCAATCCTCAATACTCAATCCTCAATCTTCAACCCTCAGTCCTCAATCATCAATTCTCATTCCTCAATCCTCAATCCTCAGGCCTCAAACATCAATATTCAACCCTCAGTCCTCGTTCTCAATCAACAACCCTCAAACCTCAAACCTCAATCCTCAACCGTCAGTCGTCGTCCTCAATCCTCAACCCTCAATCCTCAATCTTCAATCTTCAATACTCAATCTTCAATCCTCAATACTCAATCCTCAATCCTCAATCCTCAATCCTAAGTCATAAATCCTCAATCTTCAATACTCAATCGTCAATCCTCAGTCCTCAATCCTCAATCCTCAATCATCGTTCCTCAAACCTCAATCCTCAACACTCAGTCCTCATCCTCAATTCTCAATTCTCAATCCTCAGTCCTTAATCCTCAATTTTCAATCCCCAATAATCAATCTCCAATCCTAGATCCTCAATCCCCAATCCTCAATCCTTAATCCTCAATCTTCAATCCTCAATACTCAATCTTCAATCCTCAATCCTCAATCCTCAATCCTCAATCCTCAGTCCTCATTCCTGAATCCTCAACCTTCAATCCTCAATACTCAATCTGCTATCCGCAATTCTCAATCCTTAATCCTCAATCCTCATTCTTCAATCCTCAATACCCAATCCTCAATCTTCAATCCTCAATCCTCAATCATCAATTCTCAATCCTCAATCCTCAATCCTCAGACCTCAAACATCAATATTCAACCCTCAGTCCTCGTCCTCAATCCACAACCCTCAATACTCAATCCTCAATCTTCAATCATCAATATTCAATCTTCAATCCTCAATCCTCAATCCTCAAGCCTCAATCCTCAATCCTCAAACCTCAATCCTCAATCCTCAATCCTCAATCCTCAATCCTCAATCTTCAATCCTCAATACTCAATCCTCAATCCTCAATCATCAATTCTCAATTCTCAATCCTCAATACTCAATCCTCAATCTTCAATCCTCAATTCTCAATCCTCAACCCTCAATCCTCAATCCT